>NC_091950.1:297811715-298176090 GCF_031021105.1 Erythrolamprus reginae
CTTTTAAAAAAGGAAAAATTCTGCAAATGTTTAAATAACTATCAAATTGTTTGATGGCCTCTATTCCTACATAAATGTAGGAAGTCGGGAACATAGACAAAACTGAATTCGATGGACCTGTACCTATTAAAAACGTATCATTTAAATAAACAATTCCATACATTGCTATTATGTTGCTATTATGTATTCGGTATTTTTTAATTTTGCATTATGTTTTTATTGTTGTAAGCCACTCTGAGTCCACGAGGAGAAGGGTGGCGTATAAATTTAATAAATAAATAAATAAATTTTCAAAAAGATTATATATACAAGTTTGCTTTCCATTATCAAATAATTTTGGTGATCAGCATATGAAATTACACAATTGTAAAACTATAACTAGTTATTTTCTTTCTATTTTCGGCAGTATTTTTATCCTGATGATTCCTCTAATTAGCAAAGAGGATGTGATGAAGCAACCCCAACGATTTTATATTGTTGTGCTGTTGTCTGTCAACTTCCTTTTTTCCCTTCCTATTGTCCCCCCTTTTTATTATCTTGGAGTGTTCCCCAATTTCCTGTTAACATGGAAGAAAGGTTTACTTCCTCATATTACAACTGGAGGTGCAAAGAAGTCTTTATGTGGACAGACACAACTGAATGCCATTTATAATTTCAGAGACATGCATCATTACTTCATAGAAGGATATTTTTTGAGACAAACTTTTAAAAATATATTTCATTTATAAGGCATTTTCTTTAAGCCAGAAGAGCATTTCTATGATTTTATTACCAAATGGCATTATTTAGTAAATACAGTTAGCATATTTATATCATTTTATGAAATAGTGCCAGATATTCAATGTAGTTTCAAACAAATGCCTTGGTCAAAAGTTCAAAATGTGACTACCTCCAAAATGAAATACAGTGATACCTCATCTTACAAACCCCTCGTCATACAAACTTTTCGAGATACAAACCCGGGGTTTAAGACTTTTTTGCCTCTTCTTCCAAACTATTTTCACCTTACAAACCCAAGCCGGCGCCACTGGGATGCCCCGCCTCTGTATTTCTGTTGCCAGCGAAGCGCCCGTTTTTGCGCTGCTGGGATTCCCCTGAGGCTCTTCTCCATGGGAAACACCACCTCCGGACTTCTGTGTTTTTGCGATGCTTCAGGGGAATCCCAGCAGCACAAAAACGGGCGCTTCGCTGGCAACGGAAGTCTGGAGGTGGGGTTTCCCAGCGAGGGGAGCCTCAGTGAAATCGCAGCATCACAAAAACACGGAAGTCCGGAGGTGGGGTTTCGAGGACTTCCGTGTTTTCACGATGCTGGAATTTCCCATGGAGGGGAGCCTCAGGGGAATCCCAGCAGCACAAAAACGGGCGCTTCGGCTGGCAAAAGGGGTGAGTTTTGGGCTTGCACGTATTAATCGCTTTTCCATTGATTCCTATGGGAAACATTGTTTCGTCTACAAACTTTTCACCTTACAAACCTCGTCCCGGAACCAGTTAAGTTCGGAAGATGAGGTATCTCTGTACTTAAAATGTAATATATCATTTATTTCTAGTCTTATCTTCTATGACTTTCAAATTAAAAAAAATAAGCATTTCTCTGCTGGCTGAATGCTGCCTGTCGTCATGAGAAAAACCTAACTGACATTTCCTTCCTTCCCTTTTCCATGTCTCCCTAAGTAGTCTTTTGAAGGTTTGTGGAGTGAGGAATAGACATATAGACTTAGAATCAGTAGTGGGCTGTAGCCGGTATAGCACAATACAGCATCCCAGTAGTGAGAATCAAGCTGCGAGCACAGCTTCAGCTGACCATTAGGTGGGCGTGTGCGTCGGTGTGAGATTTAGCTTCTCCACATGCGCCGGAAGCGAAATATCATATGAGGATGCGTGAGCGACGTTTCGGCAATTTTGGGCTTCCATGCATGTGCATACGCAGAAGCAAAAATATCAGTGAAAATCACCAAAATCTTGCTCGCACACGCATCCTTATGTGAGATTTGGCTTCCGGCGCACCCGCAGAAGCTGGATCTCATGCGCACCAGTCATCGGGAGCATTCTGGGAGCGCCAGCGACGAGGAGCCCTTCACTGCTTTGAATGTGATATTCCACAGAGGGCCCTCATGAAATATTTAGTGTCAAATTTAGTTTAAATAATGAAAAATGGTGCTACTTACTGGGTCCAACTGTAGTATTTCATAAGGATTGTATTCTTGATATTCTCGGTCTGTTTTGGATACTTTGTAAGCAAGAAACAAAAACAGTGCCCATCCAGCAAGCAAAACACCTTTTCTGTAAAATTGAATGTGAAAGAAAGCAATTTTAAATAATTAAATTTTTGGAAAGATATCCCATACAATCAGAATATTCAGGTACATTTAAAGAAGAGTTAACATCATAGGAAACAGTAACCAAAATAATCATTAGCCATCTTTCAAAACCAAAGGAATTACACTATACAAGTATGTCTACTGCTTTCTGCCAATATTCTATAGCTCCATCCAGTATTTATAATGGGCACAGAGCTTAACTGATGAGTCTTAAAATAATAAAAAACATACATGTGGTCCTAAACTTACAACCTCAACTGAGCCCCAAATCTCTGTTCCTAAGCAAGGCAGTTGTTAAACGAGTTGTGCCTCATTTTATCACTGTAGTTGTTAAATGAAATATTCAGTTTTTAAGCAAATCTGGCTTTCTCCATTGATTTTGCTAGTCAGGTTACAAAGGATGATCCTGGGATGCCAAGCGCCTAAATTTTGAACACATGACTATGGGGATTCTGCAACAGTCATAAGTATGAAAGCCAGACATATCCCTTTTTCTTCAATTCTGCTGTAATTTCAAATGGTCACTAAATTAATGGTTGTTACGTCAAGGCTACCTGTATACCCAACAATTCTCCATAAGATAAGTTGCTTGATGGGTTGGATTTTTGTTGTTGTTCAGTGAAATTTCCCACTTCCCGCTGAGGAATCCTCAGCCTATAAAGAATTCTAGGGTTTCCACAATATAAATGCATCACATACATATCTTTCTTTCCCTCCCCCAAAGCAGGAAGAATTGTGAATCCCCAAACAACTGCATTTTGGATGCTCAATGGATTATTTCATTATCTGAAATTCAATCCATGACTTGGGAATCATTTTCAGTGTCTTTACAATCAAAACTTAATTAACATCTAGGAGTTATTGTTAAAATGCTGATCTTATTGTTTTTCTAAATATTTTATAATGTTGAAATAATTTGCTTTTATTAAAATTCTTTTTTTCAAAAATCCCATAAAATAGAAATCCTGTTATACTTACTTTATTGTAGGAATTATATTCTGCTGGGGCTTTAACAATCGCAATCGATACCACAGGCATCTTCCATAAACTTTTCTTAAATTCTTTAAACGAATTTGATCTGGGGAAGACAATTTTACTATTTATTAAAAATAAAGCATCTTACACATCAGGCTTTCTTTTTCAAGCTGTTCAAAGCTGAAAAGAAAAACTTTGCAATACTACCTATTGAGTAGGGATGTCAAACTCAAGGCTTGGGGGCTGGATTCAGCCTTGAAATAACAACGGATTGGTCCGCAGTTCCTCTGCCAGCAAAAATGGAGTTGGTGAAGGCTGTGCATGGGTCCCTACCCCACTACAAGCTCCATTTTATGCTGACAAAGGATTGCTGGAGCCTGTCCCAGCCGAAAACGGAGTTCAGAAGCCTGTTTTCACTAGTACAGCGCTCAGGCCATCACAGGCTCTCCCTGACACAAGTGATGTCATGCTAGCCACACCCACTCTGACCACACCCACTCTGGCCATACCCACCCTGGCCACCCACCCCAGTGATCAAACACACCACTGATGCAGCCGTCAATGTAATTGAGTTTGACACCCCTGCTGTAGAGGCAAGTATTTCATCTTTTCTCCCAGCATCATTTATCTTCTACTATACAAGTGAACAGAATATAGTATAAGGGCAGACTAGATGGACCATGAGGTCTTTTTCTGCCGCCAATCTTCCATGTTCCATGTTCCATGTTTCCATGTTTCAATATCATCCATCTATTTTCTGAACTAGCTTCCCAAACATCCTTCTTTACTTTTCAGAAGTCATTAACATAATATAAGGTAAAAATCCCACCTACATATTAATTTAGGCACAACCCAACTTAGCTTTCAAACCTATATAAGGTTAGCCAGGTGATGCACCTGCTAACACAAATATTTTAAGAGTTCCCCCCCCACTCCAAAAAAAAGAGAGTATAGAGAAGTGATGTTGGCTTGGTAGTAGGAACATTGAGCAACATATACCTTTCACTCAATACAAGTAGTCCTCAACTTACAACAGTTTATCCAGTGACAGTGTTCAAAGTTTCAATGGCATTAAAAAAAGTGATTTATGGCCATTTTTCACACTTATAATCGCTGCAGCATCCCTGGGATTACATGATCAAAGTTCAGGTGCTTACCAACTGGTTCCTATTTATTACGGTTGCCATGAACTAGGGTCATGTCATCAGTTTTTGTGGCCTTCTGACAAGCAAAGTCAATGTGGAAGACATATTCACTTATCAACTATGTTATTGACTTAACAAACACAATAATTCACTAACAACTGTGGCAAGAAATGTCGTAAGAGGGAACAAAACTCACTTAACAAATCTTTCACTTATCAACATAAATTTTGGTCTCAACTGTGGTTGTTAACTTGAGGACTACCTATATTGATTGTGTTGCAACACTGGCAATCAAAATTGTCTGTTATAATTTAGTGGGTATTAAGATTGTATCCTTCTGTTCAGATAAGGGACTTAGTAGTCCTATCTCCATGAACAGGAAAGTGATTTTTAGCAATTCCCCTTCTATATAGCTTGTACTCCAAGTCCAAAAGTTGGAGGATCATTCAGTATATTATGGAAGAGGCACGTCATCTGTGAAACCTATCATTCCTCTTTCTTTGTTAGTGAATTGATTAGATCAAAACTCTTAATCAATGTACTACAATGTAATCTATTCACAGAAAGGCACTGCCACATTTGGTCTATAATTTACAGATCTCCAAAACTTAACATGTTTAACATTTAACAGAAATGTTGCTCCTAAGATGAGAGTGTGAGAAGAGAGATGGAAAGCTGACTCACCAGGATCCCTAGTTTCTGCAACACCATTATGGTTTACCCACTACAATATAATATTGTTTCTACATTCAAAGTTACAAGCCAGAGTTTATACTTTTTATCAAAAATCTCAGACAAACCCGGAAAATGCTACATGCAAGTCAAAAGCTCTGCCAACTAAATTATACTGCCAACAAGCTATTCTTTTCATAATTAAAAAAAACAAATGAACTAGATTTTATTCACCATCTGTAAGATTGGTGAAATATATTCTTTATAGAAACAAGAACAGGTTTTTTCCGAACGCCATCACTCTACTAAACAAATAATTTCCTCAACACTGTTAGACTTTCTACTAAATCTGCACTTCTATTCTATTAGTTTTTCTCATCATTGCTATCACCCATTTCCTCCCATGTTGACTGTATGACTGTAACTTGTTGCTTATATCCTAAGATTTTTATTAATATTGCTTCTTCATTGCTTATTTGACCCCTATGACAATCATTAAGTGTCGTACCACATGATTCTTGACAAATGTATATTTTATTTTATGTACGCTGAGAGCATATGCACCAAGACAAATTCCTTGTGTGTCCAATCACACTTGGCCAATAAAATTCTATTCTATTCTATTCTGTTCTATTTTAAAGAAATTATTTTTCAGATAATTTTTAAAGAAAAGGGAATAAGAAACAAATGGGAATTACTTCTGAATATGCAATAGAGTTTTATTTTTTTTACTCTAACATGAAGTAAGAACCTACAAATACCAGGGGAAAAGCAAGCAGTCCTCTATTGAAATTTAGACCGTTATTGTGGTATTGTGGTACTACTTAATCTTGCATCATCTCAATTTGTAACAATCCCACAGTGTTTAGTGAACCTTATTCATATATAAGCATACTCAGAACTGTGCATTACCTTTCTTTCTTATGATGCAATTTATAATAAATTGTAATAATAAATTGCACTGTAATAATAAAAAAGAATGTGCAGAATTCTTATTTTATCCTCATTAGTTTTCTATTTTCTGTTTTCCCTTGTTATAGTTTTATCATTCCATTAACTGTGTACAATTACAATTCTATTAACTGTGAAATCTTTATACTTACATTTTTTCCAGCAGATTTTTTTCTAAAAGTGTTAACACACTCATCTAAAATCTGATAAAACCTTTTAAAGCACAAACAAAAACAAAAAGGTAGCTGACTAGAATAATTGTGACTTAGTTTGCTATTGTATACATCAACATAATTACTTCTAAGTTTAAAAATAAAGTCACAGAATAGTGCTTTTAAATCCCAAGTCAATTGTATTAATTCCACTAATAAATAGGTGTCACTTTAATCTTAGTGGTTGTCACTGGCTCACAGAGAAAAATGAAATGAAAATTTGGTCATAAAACATATTAAATTAGCATGCAATTAACTGATTTGGCAGGTGCCATGTTGCCACTCTCTGCAATGAAAAATGAAATGTGGAGCAAGAGACTGGGAAAGAGATGAGATACCTTCCCCAAAAATCAGTAACTGGAAGATGACCTGAATGTGTTCTTTTGCAGGTTTGAAAGGAAGCTATAGACACCTATCTTCACAACCTCCATCCCAGGCACACCAACAATAGCCAAACCTCCTACAACTGACCCCATCCCATTGGGTTCACAACCTCTGGTGATCACAGAAAAGGAAGTGCAAGATCTATTTCACAGACAGAATCCAGAAAAGGCTCCAGGCCCAGACAAGATAACTCCTTCTTGCTTAAAAGTCTGTGCTGACCAATTGGCCCCAAACTTCACCCAGATCTTCAACAAATCACTAGAGATGTGTTATGTTCCTTCTTACTTCAAATGTTCTACTATCATCTCAGTGCCGAAGAATCCCTCCATCAAGGAATTGAAGGACTACAAACCAGTTGCTCTAACATCTATAGTTATAAAAACCATTGAAAGGCTAGTAATATCCCACTTGAAAATCATCAAGCTATATACAGTTCTACAGAGGAATTACTGAATCTGTCATCTGCACCTCTATAACTATCTGGTTCGGTTGTGCAACCCAACAAGACAGACATAGACATCAGAGGGTAATCAAAACTGCAGAAAAAACAATTACTACCTTGCTTTCCATTGAGGACCTGTATATTGCACGAGTCAAAAGCAGGACCATGAAAATATTTACTGATCCCCTTGCATCCTGGACATAAATTGTTTCAACTTCTACCCTCAAATGATGCTATAGAGCAGTGATCACCAACCAGTGGTCCATGGACCATTGGTGGTCCGTGAGAAAATTTTGATGGTCCGCAGAATTTTGGTGGTCCGCAGAAAAATTATTTGCATTTTTTATATTGCACTGAATATTATTTATCTTTTTTAAAAAATCCTATTAGTGGTCCACGGGATTTAAGATTATGAATTTAGTGGTTCTTGAGATCCAAAAGGTTGGTGACCCCTGCTATAGAGCACTGGATACCAAGACAAATAGACACACGTACAGTTGTTTCCCAAACACCATCACTCTGCTAGACAAATAATTCCCTCCATATTGTCAAACTATTCACTAAGGCTGCATTACTATTACTATTACTATTAGTTTTCTCATCATTCCTATCAACCATCTCCTCCCACTTATGATTGTATGACTGTAATTTGTTGCTTGTACCCTTATGATTAATATTAATCTTGTTTCCTGACTGCTTATTTGTACCCTATGACTATCATTAAGTGTTGTACCTGATGATTCTTGACAAATGTATCTTTTCTTTTATGTACACTGAGAGCATATGCACCAATGACAAATTCCTTGTGTGTCCAATCACACTTGGCCAATAAAGAATTGAGTGGTGTTGGTGATTCTATTCTATTCTATTCTCCATCATGATTTTCTGTAAACATGAGTTCCCTTAATAGTGTTGTTTCCACACATTGCATTTTAATTGCCTAAAACATTTATAATAGCAGCCACATTTATAGAACACTATGATTATTATATGAATACATTGTAACTGCATGCACTTTGCTTTCCTCTCATCCACCAATATTGCTTCAAGAAGATCAGAAACTTGTTTCTACTTATAACTGAAAAATTATACCAAAATTTAAATTTGGTTAGCCTAAATCATACTTTACTGAAAGAAACGCATTTAGAAACATAATTTATGAAAGTGGCTTGTTATTGTAAGAAATTAAGATAACTGGTTACCTGGGGTCCACCAGGTTACAATGAATCAGAAATAACTGAATATATAATCAATGTAAAAGTGAGATTATTGAGTAACTATTTTAACACATCCTTCTTTAAAATACATAGTGTTAAGTTTTTCAAATGCTAAAAAGCTGGCACTGTAGTCTGAATTGACTGTCATCCAGTTAGAGAAGTATCAACTTATCTTCAATGTAATAATTACTCTTCTGAGGTAGGTATCTTTCTTTCCCCATACCTGATTTCACAGATATACAATAAAATGTCTCTTAGCAGGTAGCAAGGTTAATTTAGCCAGTGTCATTTAGGCTTGGAAGTTAAATAGAGTCTGTCTTAGAAGTCCTGTTGCCAGACCTGTTCCCTATATTGCAGGGATGTCAAACTCAAAGCCCAGGGGCTGAACCTAGCCCGCGGGGTGCTTAGATCTGGAAATACCCTGTTTCCCCGAAAATAAGTCACCCCTGAAAGTAAGACGTAGGAGAGATTTTGTAGAATTGCCTAATATAAGGCATCCCCCGAAAGTAAGACGTAGGAGACGTTTCGTTTCTCAGCATTCCCAAACAGAACATATAGAATAGAATAGAATAGAATTTTATTGGCCAAGTGTGATTGGACACACAAGGAATTTGTCTTGGTGCATATGCTCTCAGCGTACATAAAAGAAAAAGATACATTTGTCAAGAATAACACTGCTGTCCATAAATTGCATCCCAAAACGCTGCATCAATCAGATTTAAAACACATCCAACACGCCTCCAACATGCGGCTGCATGTTTGGATGCGTTTTTTCTGCAGCAGGATACAGGATATAATTCATTGGGGAAAAATAAGACATCCCCTGAAAATAAGACATAGCACATCTTTGGGAGCAAAAATTAATATAAGACACTGTCTTATTTTCGGGGAAACACGGTAGCAAAGGACCAGCCTGCGGTGCCTCTACCAGCTCTGTTTTTGCTGACAGGGGCTTGCAGGAGGTAGTTGCAGCCAAAAATGGAGCTTGCGACAGTTGTGGGTGGCCCTGCTGAGTTCCTTTTTCACTGGCAGAGGGTCTCAACTGAAAATGGAGCTCGGGAGCCCATTTTCACTGGCAGAGTGCTTAGGCCCCCATAGGTGTCCCTGACATGAGTGATGTCCTGCCACTCTGGTGATGCCCACTCTGCCCACCCCCCAAAGTCAAACATAACTCTGATACGGCCCTCAATGAAATTGAGTTTGACACTCTTGCTATATTGGGAAGTGAAATACACACGTACACAATAGGGGAATACAATGGCATTTGTATTCCTTGTTGTTACCAATAAGTCTACCGGAATGCAATCTTGGTTTCTGATGAAATCATCAGAAAGTTGAAACCCTTACTTTACAATAAAATATTGTATACTATTTATTTCAAAGGATGTACTTCAAAAATTAAAGAATCACGTGCCAAATAGATTCCATATAACACATTAAACTATAATTTAGGATGTGTACATCAATATTTTATGGCTTACTAAGCTAACAATAAAATTTTGAAAACTCTACTCATTTTAACCAGTAGAACAGAGAGCTATTTTATTTTAACTACCACAATCATTTAAAACAGGAAGGCAGACCCTAGACTACTATTTTGGCTGTAACAAACTGATTCAATATTAATAAACATCCCTGGACTTTACGAGTGCAACATTTCTTCTTCCATATGTGAGACAAAAAGTTCTTGTGGAGAGGAGCAGAGATTAAATCGAATTCAAGGAAATATTGTAAGGATTAAGAATAAGAATCTACTGTATTTCTAATGTGTTTAAAACAACTATGGTTAAAATTTATGCCAGAATATTCTAAGTATGGGGTCTAGAAGATATAGTTTTCATTAGGAAGTGATCAGATGGTTATTTCTTAATTAGGCTAATAAAATATGTTTAAATACTGAACTATAAATATGGAACATGTAGCATTTGCATTTGTAATATATCTCTCTCTCTAAATTCAACCTCAAATGTCTGACATCTGTTTTCAAAGAATATGCAAAATACACAGAAATACAAATTCGGATTTGAAGGCTGACATTAATAGCTAGCTGCAACAAGAAGGCATCATCTGTTTAATCTGGTACATTCTTGCCACTGCCACTACCCATCCTAATACAAAGATAGAGTCACCTTTCAGCAAGATGGTAGGCATAATTATTCTTGAAAGGAGCTATTTAGATATGTACACAGACATAACTACAGTAGGTAAACTAGACATAGTTTTGCACAGATTTTTCTATTTTACCAACTATACCTGTTGCAAACAAAACTAATTATAACCATGGATGTCTGAACTGAATTTAAGTTAGATTGTTGAACCTCACTTTGTCCAGTGCTAACTCACATGATGTTTGAAAAGTGCAATTTTCAAACAGTCTTATGAAGCATGCACCTGTACTGCCTTCTCATTTGCATTTATTCCTTTTTTTTTCTTTTTTTCAGTGGTGTCCAGTTGTCAGAAACTGCCTAGACGAGTTTCTGTTGTTTTCTTGGCAAGATTTTGCAACAGTGGTTTGCCATTGCGTCCTTCCTATGGCTGGAAGAAAATTATTGGTCCAAAGTTACTCAAGTTGCTTTCTGCCTACGACAGGACTAGAATTTACAGCCTCTCAGTTTCTAACCTAATGTTATAACCACTACAAGAAACTGGCTCCACACTGACTCTACTACATTTATAAACCTTTCAAGGTGCTCATTTATCTATCCATATGCTACTGAAATTCTCATTTCCAGAATTTTAGCCACGCAAAATGATGTATCACCATTTTTTAAACTAAGTTACCTGAAATGGGTTAACATATCCCAAATTCAGGACCCATGACACCTGCAGAATTGAAACTTAGCAAATTTTATAAACCATTTTATGACATAAAGATTATAGTAAAACAGTGAATGACAACATATAAAATGTCATAACATATTCCCTGTGCTGATGTTTGATTGTGCTATACAGTTCGGCATGGGCTATTTTCAAGGTAGATACATCTCTGAATGTACTGCAAGTTTTTCAGTGAAGGCAATACATTAGAAATTGTGTCACTGTTAAAGACACAGAAGAATCTCATGAGCAAATATCTCTGAAAGAATGATGCAATGGGTCACAGGTTGCCTAGTTGTCATTAAAAGATTTAGCAGCTTTGGGCCAGGTTTGTTACCCTGTTTCCCCCCCCCAAAAAATAAGGCACCCCCCTGATAATAAACCCAATTGGGGCTTTTGAGTGCATGCCAAGAGCTTATTTCAGGATTCAAAAAATATGAGGTCTTATTTGGGGGAAAACATGGTAAATAACTTCTGATTGCCTTTTGCTAGTTGATTTGTTATGTTCAGCTCATTGTATAATTGTTCAAAAATTACATAGTAACCAACTTTTCACAGCAAATTAAGGGATGGAATCTGCATGCAAAAATAAGGTTAAGATATCAAAATAGAAGTGCCATATGTATTCAAAACAATAAAACCTATTCAGACCCAAGAGAAACATTTTTAAAGTAGGCAGGAATAAATGAGGCCTCTTAAAACTCAGATCATTTTTGTTAAATCCAGAAAAAAAAAGTATATAAAAATTGTTGCAAATCTTGTCAACCATTATACCATTTAAAGCACTGCAAAAACAGACAAATAGTACTGAGAGCTGTAGTAATGGTATCAAATCAGTGTTAAAAGATAAAAGAGATTATAATTCAGACAATATTTAGGAGTAAGATCATGTTTAAATATTCTTGGTGCTGATATTATTAAAAAGGATGTAACAGGTCAAGGTAACAGAGTTGGAAGGGATCTTGGAGGTCATCTAGTCCAATCCCCTGCTCACGCAGGAGACCTGTTCTAGGGATTCAAACCGCCAAACTGCTAACCTTCCTGATCAACAAGCTCAGTGTCTTAGCCACTGAGCCACTTAATCAGGTATAACTACTTCATATTACCTCAACGCAATAATCACTCCAAACTTTATACAAGAAAAACATGTTTTTCTTACATATTAAGGAAAAAACTCTACAAAATAATTTTATGTATTAGGAAACAAAAGAATTTTATAAAATCATCCTATATGTAATCTAGAAGAAAAAACTGCACAAAAAACAATTGCTGCCAATCTGCCTTCCATTGAGGATCTGTATACTGCACGAATCAAAAACAGGGCTGTGAAAATATTTACTGACTCCTCACATCCTGGACATAAACTGTTTCAACTCCTACCCTTAAAACGTCACTACAGGGCATTGCACCAACAGGAAAACTAGAGACAAGAACAGTTTTTTTCCTGAACGCCACCACTCTGCTAAACAACACTGTCAAACTATTTACTAAGTGTGCACTACTATTACTACTAGTTTTTTCTCATCATTCCTATCACCCACTTCCTTCTACTTGTGACTGTATGACTGTAACTTGTTGCTTGTATCCTTAAGATTTTTATTAATATTGATTGCTTCCTGATTGCTTACTTGACCCCTATGACAATCATTAAGTATTGTATCTCATGATTCTTGACAAATGTACCTTTTCTTTTATGTACACTGAGAGCATATGCACCAAAGACAAATTCTAAAATAAAGTATTCTATTCTATTCTACAAATACTAAATTCTTTATTCTCAAATATCCATTCTATTTTTATACCAAGACAAAATGTCAAACATAAAATATCTGATAGTTACTAAGTCCACTTATCCCCAAGAATTTACCCAATTATCTCGCAATGAGAAGTATAAATACCGTATTCTTCAGAGTATAAGACACACCTTATTCCTCCCTAAAAGAGGCTGATAATTAGGGTGAGTCTTATACTCTGAATGTAGATTTTTCCCCCCAGCCCTAACTAGCTGCTAACAATCTTCCCAGCTCTTACCTCGCAGGCTCTTTCATTGTGTCTCTCTGCAAAGAATGGTTTCCAAGCCCTAAGTCTTTGCAGGGTTTTTTCATTACTCTAACTTGCTTTGAGTAAGTTTCTTTCCAACCCTAACCAGGTACTAACGAGGTTCTCAGCTCTTATGGGCTTGGAAGCTCTTTCATTGTTATTTTGTGGGAAGACGATTTTCCAAACCTTGTCTTTGATTTTTTTTTTCATTCTCTATTTGCTCCAAATGTTTCTTTCCAGCCCTAACCAAGTGCTAACAATGTTCCAAGCTTTTACCAGCTTGCAAGCTCTTTCATTGTTACTCTCTGCAGTGAAGAATGTTTTCCAAGCCCTAAGTCTTTGCAGAGGTTTTTTTCCATTGCTCTGCTTGCTCAGACTGTTTCTTCCCAGGTGCTAATGATGTTTCCAGCTCTTACTGGCTTGCAAGCTCTTTCATTGTTAGTCTCTCACAATACATTTTTGAGACTAAGGACACCAGCCAGGTGAATACCTGGTAAGCAGATTCTTTTCCCTATTTTCATCCCCAAAAACTAAGGTGCGTCTTATATTCCGGGGCATCTTATACTCCGAAAAATACAGTAACTTCAATTATAAACAGTGAAAATTGCTTCTTATATGGTCAGCTGAACATTGGGATTCCATGGCAGAGACAAAATATGCCCCAATTTCTTGAGATTCCAATACATTTCACAGATGTTTTTCTGTATGTACAAAAGCTATAGTGGAAGAAAGGTTAATATCCAAATGCCGTTCTATAAAAATCATTGGGGGGAAAAACAAATTGTCTAGATTACTATGACTACAACCTCATGCTTTCAAGTCATGATCATTTGATTAATATTTTTGCTCCTTAACTCTATAATACTTAAAATCAATAATAGGAATCTTTTCCTTTCAACATAAAATCTGGTAATTCCCCTTCAAACCAAAAGTATACAGTGTTTCCTGGGCAAAGTTTATAATCTTCATACAGATGTCTGTTTTCCATTATCAATACAAAGCCATCAACCTTAGTCAGAATTACTTTTGAAGTTTGTTGGGAAAAGTTGGCATATACCTGTTCAATACACATACATCCATGTTCTTTTTCATTCATATGCACTTTTATTTACTGTAACAAATAGTAATTATTCTTTGCAAGGTTGTAAGCTAGGGAATTTTTAATATTTCTGAATCAAATCACAAAACAAGGTAATATCATTACCCGGTAGGTAACGATAAATTATGATATGTGGAAGGTCTTCTATTTAGGTATGAAAAATCAAGGGTATAAGTCCAGAACTGGGGATGCTTGATGATGGCAATTTGTGTGAAAATGGTCTAAGGGTGACTACCAGATAAAAATGAGTAAGCGATGCATTAGATCAGTGTTTCCCAACCTTGGCCACTTGAAGATCTTTGGACTTCAACTCCCAGAATTCCCCAGCCAGCATTCGCTGGCTGGGGAATTCTGGGAGTTGAAGTCCAAAGATCTTCAAGTGGCCAAGGTTGGGAAACACTGCATTAGATTTTATGTCCAGTTTATGTCATTCGACCCTAGTCAGACAGCACTGGGATTACAGTTTTCCTTTCTTCGCAGGTTAAAGCTGGAGAAAATTCAAAAGAAAGCTATCAAGGTGTTAAAAGGCCTAGAAATTAAGCTTTCCAAGGAACTAGACACGCTGAGTTGGCAAAAGAGATTAAAGGGAATCATGATAATGATCTACAAATACCTAAAAGGAGGTCATGCGCAAATGGCACAAGGCTGTTCTGTGTTGGAAAACATGGCAAGGGCCAACAGACTGAAATGAAGAGACGATTCTGGCTAAATGTTAAAATGAACTACGAACTATGTTAAGCAGAGAGACAGTCTCCGCTTCCACGGAGGAGGTTGGACTGGAGACTAACAATCACCTGTTTGGGATTTCTGCGGAGAGCAGGAGGAAGCATGGGTTGTCCTCGACTTGTGACCACCACTGAGCCCAGAATTTAGGTTGCTAAGTGAGAGAGTAAGAGAGCTTGGCCCCATTTTATGATATTTCTTGCCACATTTATGATGTGAATCGCTGCAGTTGTTTACATGAATAAAACTATTGTGTGAATCTGATTTTCCCATCAACGTTAGGTGGTCGCAAAAGGGGGAAATCACATGACTCCAGAGCACAGCAACCAGTCATACATGTGACTTTGTTGTCAAACATCCAAATGTAAATCCTGTTGACCGTGGGGCAAGGGCCAGGAGTATGGAAAGAATGGTCATGAGTTTAAGTATAAATTTGAGCATTCAAATTTATACTTAAATGTTGCAAGTTGAGGACTACCTGTACAAGCCTCTTTATACTTAAACGTTGCAAGTTGAGGACTACCTGTACAAGCCTCTTTATACTTAAACGTTGCAAGTTGAGGACTACCTGTACAAGCCTCTTTATACTTAAACGTTGCAAGTTGAGGACTACCTGTACAAGCCTCTTGATAATTAAATGTTGCAAGTTGAGGACTACCTGTACAAGCCTCTTTATACTTAAATGTTGCAAGTTGAGGACTACCTGTACAAGCCTCTTTATACTTAAACGTTGCAAGTTGAGGACTACCTGTACAAGCCTCTTTATACTTAAACGTTGCAAGTTGAGGACTACCTGTACAAGCCTCTTTATACTTAAATGTTGCAAGTTGAGGACTACCTGTACAAGCCTCTTTATACTTAAATGTTGCAAGTTGAGGACTACCTGTACAAGCCTCTTTATACTTAAACGTTGCAAGTTGAGGACTACCTGTACAAGCCTCTTTACATTGTGGGATCCCTCTTAGGTGTAGGTCCTGCTCTTTCCCTCCCTCAATAGATACTTAACATGAGAACCAGGGGCTCAATTAACCATGGCTGCACCAAGAACTAACCCAACCAGCACAAAGAGGTAAGAGAGGAGACCTACAAGGCATTACTCCAAGCGGAGCCAGAACTTCTCTACCAGAATAGAAAGATAATAGGAATAGGAATATGGAATAGGAATAGAGCAGTGATGGTGAACCTTATTTTCCTTGGGTGCCGAAAGAACATGTGTGCGCGCTATTGTGCATGTGCAAGTGCCCACATTTATAATTCAATGCCTGGGGGGGGGCAGATTCCCCCACCCCATGGAGGCCCTCTGGAGGCTGGAAACAGCCTGTTTCCCAACTTCTGGTGGGCCCAGTAGGCTCGTGTTTTGCCTTCCCCAGGCTCCAAAGGCTTCCCTAGAACCAGGGGAGGGTAAAAACGGCCTCCCCCATCCCCCCTGGAGGCTCTCTGGAAGCCAAAAACACCCTCTCAGAGCCTCTGTGCAAGCCAAAAATCACCTGGCCAGCACACACATGCATATTGGAGTTGAGCTACAGCAACGGCTTGAGTGCCAGCAGATATGGTTTCGCGTGCCACCTCTGGTACCCATGCCATAGGTTCTCCATCACTGGAATAGAGGATAGGATAGGATATGAATAAATAGGAATGGATAGGAATAGATAGGATAGCAATGGATGGGGATGGGGATGGGGAGGGCAGGGGACGGCAGGGGAGGGAAGGGATGGGAAGGGAAGGAAAAGAAAAGAAAAGAAAAAAATCTTTATTGGCCAAGTGTGACTGTACACACAAGGAATTTTTCTTTGGTGCATATGCTCTCAGTATACATAAAAGAAAATATGAGGTACAACACTTAATGATTGTCATAGGAGTCAAATAAGCCATCAGGAAGCAATCAATATTACTAAAGGTTGTAAGGATAGAAGCAACAAGTTACAGGTCTTACAATAGAATAGAAGTATAGAATACAGTATAGAATAGGAATTTTATTGGCCAAGCGTGATTGGACACACAAGGAATTTGTCTCGGTGCATATGCTCTCAGCGTACATGAAAGAAAAAGATACATTTGTCAAGAATCATGCGGTACAACCCTTAATGATTGTCATAGGGGTCAAATAAGCAATGAAGAAACAATCAATATTAATTAAAATCTTAGGATACAAGCAACAAGTTACAGTCATACAGTCCTAAGTGGGAAGAGATGGGTGATAGGAATGATGAGAAGAAACTAATAGTAATAGTAATGCAGACTTAGTAAATAGTTGACAGTGTTGAGGGAATTATTTGTTTAGCACAGTGATGCCGTTTGGGGGGGGAACCCTGTTTTTGTGTGTAGTTGTCTTAGCGCTAACTTTGGCAACTTGAAGGTATCTGGACTTCTGGGAGTTGAAGTCCAAATATCTTCAAGTTGCCAAGGTTGGGAAACATTGTCTTAGAGAATAGAATAGAATTCTTTATTGGCCGAGTGGGGTTGGACACACATGGTGCACATGCTCTCAGTGTGCATAAAAGGTAAGTGTGTCAAGAATAAGGTACAACGCTTAACGATACTAAACTAGATACTAACTTAGATATTTAACCTGATATTTCCCACCTGCTCGGACGGGGCAGGAAGAACCGGCACCCGGGGAGGTTGGGGAAGGAAGCTAGGGCCCACGGGCCCGGCATGCTCGGCGGGGAAGAGGGCAACCACCACCCACCGGCGTCCCTTTCGCAGAGGAAGGAGAGCGAAAAGGGGAGGCAAGTCCGTGGCGCCGGGCCTGCCACCACTGCCGCCCTCCCCCGAATGGAAACGCCGACATGCAGGCACTCACCGGCGTGCTGGTCCCGCGGCCACAGGTAGTAGGTGGCGGGGATAAGGATGAGGGCTACGAAGCTGGTGAGGAAGTAGAAGAAAGTGTTGCCGCTGTCATCGTACTGGAACTGCTGGCCGGCCATGGCTGCCCGCACGCCCCGCCCCCCCGCTCGCCTTCCGTGCTCGCTCCTTCAAGCAGCCCCAGCGGCGGCCTCTTGCAAGGATCCCGCGAGAATGAGGACGGGGGGAAGGAGGGAGGGACGAGGAGGAGGAGGAGGAGCGGGAAGAGCCAGCACCCTCTTCTCGCTGGCTCGCCCCGCCGGCCGCTCTCGGCGCCAGCTCACGCTTTTGCGTCCCCGCCCCGCCCCCTCGCGCTCGCCTCCGGGCGAAGCCAAACACTCCTCGCGAAAAGGAAGGCGACGTGTCACTGCGCAAGCGCCATCGCAACCATTGTGACGTCGCAGGCGGGCGAAGGGGCCCTTCCGGGTCCTCGGCCGGTCCCGAGTAGGAGTGGCTGAGCCCGACGGGTTCTCCCTTCTCCCTATTGGCTGGCTGGGGGGAAGAGTCCGGCGGGAGAGTTCGAAAAGAATGCCGGAGCAGGTGTGATTGCTTGCAAGTGACGTCATAATAGTGGGTGGAGAAGGTATGGGGTTTTTTTAAGTTTCTTTCCAAACCTACTTGCGAGATTCCCCCCCCCATATAAACCTTGTTTTATCTTTGTATACTACCAATACGTACTTGACCAAATAAATAAATAAAATTATCGAGTCTCTGTAACAGAGGTATTCTTTAGAAATTTCTAGATATTTTTATTATTTATTAAATCAATTTGTATGCCGCCCATCTCCTTAGGGACTCTAGGCGGCTTACAACAAACGTGAAAACATAGAAATACGATTAAAAGCTCTAAAAAATAAGGGGCGTGCATCAGCGCTGTGCCTACCGTCCCTGTCTACTGTCCTATTGTCCTCTTTTATCGTTACTTTTTACTTCTCGTATGTTTATACAAACTACTATCCTTTACATGTTTGACCAATAAATAAATAATTTTAAAAATTTAAATCCAACAATTCAAGTTCATTAACAAAGCTAAAATCATGTAACTTAATGGTTACAAATACTGAACCCCATCACTGTAACTGGCAGGAAAATCCACTATTCTGCAAAAAAATTGAAGGGAGAGCAAAAAACATTGCTTCTGCCAATAAAAACTATAATGCAACACATGTGGCAGCCTAAGGAAAGAAGAGCAAGAAAGTCCTTTTCTAAAATGCTACAATATCACAAACACATCCCTCTTAACCACTTGTTCCCCTCCCCTCCTCACATACAATAATGTAAATCTTTTAAGACAGAAGAAAGGCATTCTGTGGATCTTGGTTCTGGATGGTTCATCTTCTACCATTGGTAGAAGACGA
This sequence comes from Erythrolamprus reginae, assembly GCF_031021105.1. Classification (NCBI taxonomy): domain Eukaryota; kingdom Metazoa; phylum Chordata; class Lepidosauria; order Squamata; family Dipsadidae; genus Erythrolamprus; species Erythrolamprus reginae. Next base: position 297,830,913 of record NC_091950.1, read on the forward strand.
GCTACTTTTTTTTCCTGAAACCCACTTGGTGACAGTGAAAATGTTCTGCAATTGAATCAAATTCCCAATCTGTTCTTATGATTTATGTTGGTTGCTTTTAATATCTTGTGACTATCACTGAGTGCTGTATCTTATTTATGATGATTGTATGATCATGATTTATCACTTGTTGCCTGTATGTAAAGCTTATGCACCCAAGACAAATTCCTTGTGTGTCCAACCACACTTTGGTCTATAAAGAATTCTATTTGCTGCATCCGGTTCTTTAGAGTTGCACAATATGTCATTAAGAAACTACAAAGGCTGGTTTCTCACAGCAGTAGTACCTATTAGCTAATTCCATTTTATTAGTCCACATTAATTATATCATTTCAGTCCCACAGTATTGTGAGTTAAACTCTACTTGGTTGGGGTTACAGTGAAAATGGTTTACTGGTTTACTAACCATTCGGGCTAAATTGTGTGTATAACAATATTAAGCCTCAAGCAGGCCCTGTTTTAACAATGTAATCTAAAAAAAAATCTCTGTTTCATTGTCTCCATTTTGTTCCTTTGATTCCAAAGAATGCTTGTTTACAAGTTAGTAGGGAAAAGGAGCTGCTGAGGAAACAAGGTCAAAAGCGCCCCACAACCTGGTCAAACAGCTGATCAGCTATTCAGAGTAACATTATAAATCTAGAAACTCCGCTCTCTTAAAATCTAGGTTTTGGGGGGGGAAATCATTTCTCACATTTTGGAAGGCATTTTTTTTCCTGTCCTGCTCACCAGCTCTTTTGCAAGCTTGTTTAAACTACACCCAAGGGTGTTTTTTCAAGAGGCAACTACACTTTCTAGGTTTACTTTGAAGATGTTGCACTTCTCATCCAAGAAGCTTCTTCAGATCTAACAACTGTTTTGACTACAGTTCAGGATTCTTTGAAGCTTCAAATTTGTTTCCAACCAATACCATAACTACTACTTGTACAAAGTTAAAGTGAACACCATATTTTATTTGTCAGCAAAAATCCTGGTCTTGCTTTCCCACACTTAACATGTTTAATTCAGAGATGTGTTCCTCCAGTTTTGGAGCGGTTCTATAGAACCGGTAATAACTTGATGGCCTGGGTCTCTAGAACTGGCAGTGACCCAGACCTGCCACCAGGGGTGAAATGCTCCCCGTTCACCCATGACTGTCAGTCAGAAAGCCAGTTGTGAAGGCAGTGGGAGGCTCCGCCCACCCCTCGGACGCCACCATTTACATTTAACAACTGACAGGCATGAGCGAACCAGGAGCATTTCACTCCTGCCTGCCACGCCCCTGAGCTGGTTCTCCCGTTGGATGCCGCCATCTTGTTTCTTTTTAAGAACTGCACCTGCATGCATATGCCTGTGAAGCATGTATATAACTAGTTGGGCTTTCCAATATATAACTTAAGCCACATGGCGTACCCCTGAGGGAACCAGTAGCGGGAGAATCCAGAACCCACCCCAGCTTTCATTTTTACTACTTTATTTATTGTACTAAAACTATGGTTTGATGAACCATGATTTACTGAATAAGCCACCATTGGGAGGATTTATGTGCCTGGTTTTTTTTGTTTTTGTTTTAATATATATATATTGGGATTGTTTTATGAAATTACTAATTTTAAATTGTAATTAGATTGGTGGGCATTGGATTTTTATTATGTACTGTTTTTTATTATTGTTGTGAGCCGCCCCGAGTTTGCGGAGAGGGGCGGCATATAAATCCAATAAATCTAATCTAATCTAATTTATACAAACATGCTATGTCACAACAAAAACAACTATAATATTGTCTAGCACAATGACTGTACCCCTGTCTGTCCAAAGGAGTGAAAGTAAAGGAGAGTACAATTTGTTTAGTATTTGTCATTGAGAAAGAAAATAGCATTATCTGTAACTAACACACAGTATTTAAGAGGCTATCGGGGAATAAGGCAATTTATTGCCTTTTTCCACAACGTTAACTAAATTAATGAGGTATGCTTAGTATTTTGTGGAAGCATCTGAAAACGGGCAATTGACCAAGTCAACTAACTTCCAAAGACTTTAAATTTAAGCCAAAACAGCATGTCATTGATAAACTTAAATTAAATTTAATTACATGTAAGCTTATGTGGTCAGTTGTACCATGGGATCATCTGAATCCAATCTGCTTTACGTAGTTCATCCTTGGGAGTGGGGGGAAGCTAGAATAAAGAATTGAAAAGCAAGTCTCTTTGTTATCAAACTCATTATAAGGCCTGGTAGCACAAAATGTAGTCCCAAAGTCTGGCTGAGGTGGCCAAAACTTGCCTGAAAAACTGGAAGAAAATGAAGACCCATGAAGTTTTGATAGTCTTCTCTCGGGGATCAGTAGATGGAAGAGTAGAACTCTATTTCCTAAGGTGTATCTTCTGACCAGTATAATTGCATTGCCAGTACTCCTTCAGTAAGACATTATATTAGGTAGGTTAAGGATGTTCTAGGACCAGAACCATTAGAAAGATCTATCATTGGGATCATATCTACTTCTCTATGCTGAGAGCAGTGGAGGAGACATCTTCAAAGTCTTTGCTATCTCTATCTTAGCGAACATAGGACTTTTCTTTGCTACATCTCCATTTTGATCACCCTCCTCTAATATTCTTTTCAGATACTGTTCCCAGAACTAAATATTACTTGAAATGGGATCTGATCAATGTGGACTAGAGTGTAAGTTATTTTGTGTGGTCTGGACTTCAGACTCCTGTTAATGCATCCTAAATGTCCAACTGGGCCACCCAAATGAGGCAATTATACAAACACACACACAAGCTTGAAAATAGGCAAAAGGTTTCTTTATGTACAAATGGGCTGCAAGCCTCAGCGACTGCATGAGAAATGCTGGTTTATCAGTCCAAGGGTCAGAGTTAATCACTCAAGCCAGCAACAGAAGTCTTTCTGGTTTACATCAGCCAATTACTCACTGCTTGAGTGTTAGAATCTTCAAAGGTGTCCAAAGGAAAAGCAAAAACACAAGTGTCAATGTCTCTCTCAAAATCTGAACGGTAAATTCCCACACCACCCTATGCAAGCCACCCCTTTTTAACTCTGCAGCTGCATCTTTGATTCCTGACAGCTGTGACTTAGAATCTCTTTCTGCGTCTGCACAGTTGCTCCTGACATCCCAGCATTCTACTGACCCGAACATTGAGGATGGGATCATTCATCATCTCTTCCTCATCTGACTCAGATGAGACTATAACTGGAGATCTTACAGGCCCTACTGACCTCTGTGCCTCTCCAGCCCCTTCCAAATCCCTGCCTCCTTCTTGTTCACTGTCTGGCTCCTCATTAAGCCAGACAGGTCTTCTTTGATCTGACCGACCGGCCCCTCTGAGGCAAAATCAGTGGCCAGAGGAGCTGGCCTTGAGCCAACCAAAACAGTGCCTTCCGTCCCCTGTCCTATTGCTCTCCTATATCTCCTATACCTTTCTTCTATTCCTATATCTCTTCTTCTATTCTTTCATTCATATGTTCTATTACTATACCTTCTTTTCTATTATCTCTTAAATATATTTTACTATGAATATCTCCTCTATAACCTTCATCATATATTTTACTATGTTTATATAGATATATACCCACTAAAACCCTCATTGTGTATTGGACAAAATAAATAAATAAAATAAGAAAATTGCTTTTAATTGTTGCATTGCATTATTAGCTTGTATTTAACTTGTGATTACTCTAACACCTGAATCTGTTTCATTCCTGTCAAGATAGGTTCTCCATATCCTCAATTTTACTCTTCCCCCTCCCCCCTCCACTTTTTTTTTGTCTTCCCAGATGTAGGAGTTTAGATCTCTTTCTATTCAATTTCACCTTGTAGTGTTTCGTCAGTTCATTGTTCAAGACTGTCTGGATCTTTACCAGTGGGCATTGTTATTGTCAGATTGTTATCAATCCCCGCGCAGTGGAAGGGCACATGAATCTAGTTTGTCATGCGTTAATAGTTAGGGTAAAACGTTTGTCAAAGAAAGCAGCATTGCAAGAGAAATCTGTTGTGGTGGCATGGTTTATTTATTTATTTATTTTATTTATTTATTGGATTTGTATGCCGCCCCTCTCCGTAGACTGGGGAGGCTAACAACAGTAATAGAAACAGCATGTAACAATCCAATACTAAAACAACTAAAAAAAAACCCTTATTATAAAACCAAACATACATACAAACATACCATGCATAAAATTGTAAAGGCCTAGGGGGAAAGAATATCTCAGTTCCCCCATGCCTGGCGGCAGAGATGGGTTTTAAGAAGCTTACAAAAGGCAAGGAGGGTGGGGGCAATTCTAATCTCTGGGGGGAGTTGGTTCCAGAGGGCCGGGGCCGCCACAGAGAAGGCTCTACCACTGTTGACAGGACCCGGAGAAGGCCCACTCTGTGGGACCTAACTGCTCGCTGGGATTTGTGCGGCAGAAGGCGGTCCCTGAGATAATCTGGTCCGGTGCCATGAAGGGCTTTATAGGTCATAACCAACACTTTGAATTGTGACCGGAAACTGATGGGCAACCAATGCAGACTGCGGAGTGTTGGTGTAACATGGGCATATTTGGGTTAGAAGGATTAGAGCCAAATTAATTGGAATCTTTCTTTCTTTTCACACTGCTGGCTTTTTTGCATCTCCTTCTCTAATATTTGCTTTCTTCCAAATATTGCAGGTGGTCTGAGAAGGGACTATACTGCTTATAGTGCTAGGATATAAATTCCCAATGAGTGTAGTGGAAAGAAGGTAACCTTTTAAGGACCACAGTGTACATTTAAAAAAGCAGAAGTATTTTGACTAATTCTACAGCATCAGTCTTGCTTCTCTATTTCAGATTTTCAGAAACTGTTTGTGATCAGCAGATGGCAGCCTAACTACACTCTTGATGCCATTGCTGTTGTCAGCAAGGTCAAAGAAGTTTCCCTTCTCTAAATCAGCAATGGATACCTTAAATGCTTATATTTCTCCTAAAAGAAATATTAATGCTGTTTTATTTTATGCTCAGGTCTATTCAAATAGATCAGGGGTCCTCGAACTTAGCAACTTTAAGATTTTTGGACTTCAACTCCCAGAATTCTCTAGACAGCATAGAGAATTCTGGGAGTTCAAGTCCACAAGTCTAAAAGTTGCCAAGTTTGAAGACCTCTGAAACAGATCATCACATCAATGCGCTCACAATTGCCAAACTGGTTTCCATGATACACACACTTCATTCTCATAGAAAAAGCTGACTTTCATAGTTTCCTTTGCCATTTTTGCCATTTGTATCTAAATAGGTTCATGACTGGATTTGTACAAAACATTACAGTAAATAAAATATAGGTTGGAATTGTTTTGTTGTGTACTGTAGGAAACCAAACCAGCTCTTTTGCTACACTAAGGCTTTAACTTTTCTATCTTTACAAATGGGCAATACACAGGTTGCACTGAGAACCTACTAATGGTAAAATTCCACATTATAGTTACAAATAAATTGATGCTGTAAGCATTTTTGAGACCCATTAATACTTTATTTTATTTATTTATTTTATTTATTTATTTTGTCCAATACACAATGAGGGTTTTAATGGGTATATATATATACATAGTAAAATACATGATGAAGGTTATAGAGGAGATACTCATAGTAAAATATATCTATGAAAGAATAGAAAAGAAGATATAGTAATAGAACATATCAATGAAAGAATAGAAGAAGAGATATAGGAATAGAAGAAAGGTATAGGAGATATAGGAGAGCAATAGGACAGGGGACGGAAGGCACTCTAGTGCACTTGTACTCGCCCCTTACCTCTTTTACGGATTCCTTTTTCTATAGGCTAGAACTGGAAAATGAAGACCCAACCAAGAAGAAAGGAAGAACAACCCACATTCATGTTATTGTAAAAAAAAAAAACCTACATAGATGTATCTCTGAATTAATGAAGAACTTAATCCTTACTTAGACACTTGAATCTGACCATTCCCAGTCTTTGCTCCACAGACAGGCCAAGATTTGATTGCCAGAATTCCCAACTGAGAAAACTCCCGCCAGACTGAAGACTCTGAAGGCTGTCATTTCAAACTTTTGAATTATGAGATTGAGGAAATTTGCACTAATAGACAACTGGTGTGTTCTATTTGCCAATAAATGGCCAGCTGCAGTCACAGAATTCACATTCTTCTAAACACAGAATTGTTTAGAAAATAGCAAAATCTTCTGAAATGTGCTAAAGGATAAACAAAGTAAAGGGGACTCCTTAGCAACTACAGTCAGTGAGATATTCTATTTTAAAATAATGAAAATAAACATAGTACTATAGTGAAATATTGGAGAAAGAAAATGTACACAAATATGCTTACTTTAGCAGTGCTTATGAGTTTTATATAATTTAAATAATTCCAAATATTTATTGAGATTTTCTCAAATTTTATACAGTAATCAGTCAACATAATTGACTGTCAAATACAGTAATACCTCATCTTACAAACTTAATTGGTTTCGAAACAAGGTTCGTAAGGTGAAAAGTTCGTAAGACAAAACAATGTTTCCCATAGGAATCAATGGAAACCCCACTTCCGGCCTTCCATTGCCAGCAAAGCACCCGTTTTTGCACTGCTGGGATTTCCCTGAGGCTCCCCTCCATGGGAAACCCCACCTCCGGACTTCCGTGTTTTTGTAATGCTGCAGGGGAATCCCAGCAGTGCAAAAACGGGTGCTTTGCTGGCAATGGAAGGCCGGAAGTGGGGTTTCCCAGTGAGGGGAGCCTCTGGACTTGCGTGTTTTTGTGATGCTGTGATTTCGCTGAGGCTCCCCTCGCTGGGAAACCCCACCTCCGGACTTCTGTTGCCAGTGAAGCAAAGTCTGGAGGCAGTGCATCCCAGTGACGGCGGCTTGGGTTTGTAAGATGAAAATAGTTTGGAAGAAGAGGCAAAAAAATCTTAAACCCCAGGTTTGCATCTCAAAAAGTTTGTATGATGAGGGGTTTGTAAGATGAGGTATCACTGTATAAGGCATATTTCTAAGGAAAAATACCAATGGATTTACTAAGGAGAAAAGAATCAAATTTCTCTTCCATCTAAACGTTAAAATTCCTCATGTTAGTGGCATACATATGGCATATATGCACACACGCTGTATCTTCATATGTTGCAAGCATATATGATTTGGACAACATGAGCTGACTGTAGATCTGTAGGTCAGCTGTTCAAATCTCATCACCGGCTCAAGGTTGACTCAGCCTTCCATCCTTCCGAGGTGGGTAAAATGAGGACCCGGATTGTGGGGGCAATATGCTGGCTCTGTTAAAAAGTGCTATTGCTAACATGTTGTAAGCCGCCCTGAGTCTAAGGTGAAGGGTGGCATAAAAATTGAATAAATAAATAAATGTGCTAGTGACAAATATATTGACATGCAGGGTAGTCTCCAATGAGACATCCTGACTTACATAGAATAGCATGAGTACACTAGGAATAAAACTGGGCTTTAGTTATGCTTATTGCATAGTGGCTGAAATCTGCCAGTCATTACTCGCACCGCTTTTACACCAAGTGCAGCATGTCGTAGCACAAGCAGGGCCAAGAAATAATTAGAGAACAGACGAGATATAGAGTTACAAAACAAGTTAAACCATGGGAAAAAGATCTCCCAACTATTAAGGAAAATACAGAGGTTTTGCTCACACCTGCAAAACATTTGTACTCGGTTACATGCTCCAACTATAGATGGGCCTTTTCCAGGGCTTGCTTTAAAGCTTTCCCTTCTGACATTTTGGAAAGCAGCTTCTAAAACATCCCACAATTGCAAAGGCAATACTTATATAGATCAAGCATCACTGAGCTTATGAATTTTTTCCCCCTAGATTGGGCTTTTTATACAATTTTTAAAAAAATCTTCCAATTTGCACTGAAAAAAAAGTACGATAGAGATACCACTGTATTAGAAAGTAGATTAATTTCCTAACAGAATGAATGGAAGAAAAGACATAAGAAAACAGGGTGGGGAAGGAATTTTCAAACAGGTTATGAACTTATGAACTTAATTCATTATGTGACCAGGTTCTTAAGTAGAAAAGTTTGTAAGAAGAAGCAATTTTTCCCACAGGAATCAATGTAAAAACAAATAATGTGTGCGATTGGGGAAACCACAAGGAGGGTGGAGGCCCTGTTTCCTCCCAGGAGATTCCTAGAGAGGCTCCAGAAGCTTCTCCCCACCTTTTCCAGCCTTGTTTCCTCCCAGGAAATTCTAAGAGGCCCCACGGAGGCTTCTCCCTGCTTTTTCCGGTTACAGTTTTGGAGACTCGGGTTTGTAAGTGGAAAATGGTTCTTGAGAAGAGGCAAAAAAAATCTTGAATACCCGGTTCTTATCTAGAAACGTTCGTAAGTAGAGGCGTTCTTAGGTAGAGGTACCACTGTAATGCTATAGAGCATTGGTTCTCAACCTTTTCTTCATCATAGAGCCCCTTTAAATACCTTTTGTGGCCACGGAACATGGTCAGGGCCCCTCAAATCTTGCTTAACTCAAGATTTAAATTATAACATTTTTTCAAACCTTTGTGGACCCATTGTGACAACATCACAGCCCCGGGGGTCCATGGACCACAGGTTGATAATCACTTTTATAGAATAACAGAGAAATGGGTGGAATTATGAAAACCTGAAATAGAAGACTTCATGAGAGAGAGAGAGAGAGAGGGAGAGGGAGAGAGAGAGAGAGAGAGAGAGAGATTCATTGAGGATGAAACATACTAGTAGTACATGATAAAGAGAAATGTGGTCAAAGAGTATGGAAAACGCATATTAATGGAAATGAAATGCTGTTGGGAAAGTCAGGAGAAGAGCTAAAGACGGAACCTCCAGCAAAGAGAATGGGATCAAAAATAAGGGTGATCAATGATTTCGTAGGGAAAAAAACAAGGCATTGCTAATTGGTTTTAGAGTTTGTATGGGCCTTCTAGTGATGTATTGAAGAATGGAATTGAGGCAAACTCTGGAAAGATTAGTAACCAAAAAAAATGACTAAAGAAGAAGACAAATGTTGTAAAACATAAGAAAAAAACTCTAGTTTCAGATATAGCTAGTGGATCAGTTCAAATATGGATGTGGTTTGCTTATGGAGTGATTTTGTGACTTGTTAAATATGTATGGAGACTGCATCTCGGTGCGTCACGACTGAAAGAAAGCTATTGTTCTCTATACAAATAGAAAGAGGAACACAATAATTATAAGGTGGGGGGGGGCGTTAGTTTGCTAAATATACCTGGGCGCTTGTTTGGCAGAATGTTGTTCAAAATGAAACAAAGTATGAGAATGAGTACAATTTGAGAAATGCAATGTTTGTTGTGCAGAGGGTGTACAAACCAGGTTTTGTTCTGCAGAATGTAATGTATGAATCTGAGGCTGTGTACCTGTATGTATATAGTTGAAGATTGGTTATTGAATGCAATAAGCCAGTGTTTACTAACCTTGGCAACTTGAAGATATCTGGACTTCAACTCCCAGAATTCCTCAGCCAGCATTCGCTGGCTGGGGAATTCTGGGAGTTGAAGTCTAAATATCTTCAAGTTGCCAAGGTTGGGAAACACTGCATTAGAGAACAATTTTGCTATAATTTTAATAGTATCTTCAGATTAGGGAACTGAACTGTTAGTGTGATAACAATACCGACTTCTTAATTGACAATAAGCTAAACTGACTCCTCAAAGGAAATCTGATTATAGGATTCCTCTAATGAATAAGGTGCTTTGTTTCTGGGTAAAACATATGCTTTGGATATATTGCTAGGAGAAAAAGAAATCCCCCCCATCAAGGAAACATGTGCTGCTGAAGAAAAGAGCTTATTATTATACCTGTGAGAGGTCAAAGTCTGCAGGCCCCTAGCTTATGGTATTATGGCAGATTACAAGAACATTCTGTTGCATTAGTCAGAATGTTTCCAGACATCAAGAGCAGGAAGCTGTGCACTAACAAATTAGCCTTGCTTTGACTTTTCCCCCTTTAGGTCTTGTGACGGGTCAGCTGTTGATGGCATCCTCCTGCCCATTCACAAGATCACATGGTAGAACCTCTTTCATTGAGCAGTTGAGGGCTTTGAAATGAGGAACCATCTAGCAAATAGCTGACGGAGCACACACTTTTGCTAGACCAAAACCACAGGCGCCCATCACTGGCCCTAAGGGGAAAAAGGAAGGAGCAAAATAATTGTGCCACATTACTTTCTTTGGGAAACAAAATACAGTGGTGCCTCTACCTAAGAACCCCTCTAATTACAAAATTTTCTAGCTAAGAACTGGGTGTTCAAGATTTTGGGCCTTCTCCAGGTCCCGTCAACTAAACAATGTCGTTTGGCGGGACCCAGGGGAAGAGCCTTCTCTGTGGCTGCCCCAGCCCTCTGGAACCAACTCCACCCAGAGATTAGAATTGCCCCCACCCTCCTCGTCTTTCGTAAGCTTCTTAAAACCCATCTCTGCCGCCAGGCATGGGGGAACTGAGATATTCCTTCCCTCTAGGCCTTTACAATTTATGCATGGTATGTTTGTATGTATGTTTGGTTTTATAATAAGGGTTTTTTAGTTGTTTTAGTATTGGATTGTTACATGCTGTTTTTTATCACTGTTGTTAGCCGCCCCGAGTCTACAGAGAGGGGCAGCATACAAATCCAATAAATAAATGAATGAATGAATGAATGAATGAATGAATGAATGAATGAATGAATGAATGAATAAATAAATAAATAAATACCTTTTTTGCCTCTTCTTAAGAACCATTTTCCACTTACAAACCCAAGGCTCCGAAACTGTAACCGGAAAAGGCAGGGAGAAGCCTCCGTGAGGCCTCTCTAAGAATCTCCTGGGAGGAAACAGGGCTGTAAAAGGCAGGGGGAAGCCCCTGTGGGGCCTGTCTAGGAATCTCCTGGGAGGAAACAGAGCTGGAAAAGGCTGGGAGAAGCCTCTGTGGGGCCTCTCTAGGAATCTCCTGGGAGGAAAGAGAGCCAGAAAAGTGGGGAGAAGCCTCCATGGGGCTCTCTAGGAATTTCCTGGGGGGGGGGAAACAGGGCCTCCAGCCTCCTTGTGGTTTCTCCAATCGCATGCATTATTTGCTTTTACATTGATTCCTATGGGAGAAATTGATTCTTCTTACAAATGTTTCTACTTAAGAACCTGTTCACGGAATGAATTAAGTTCATAAGTAGAGGTACCTCTGTATTCCAGCAAGAGAAAGATGAGAATGAAACAACAATAAAAGCAGACATGACAGAGGAAAGAAAGAAAACATAAAACAGCATACACCTCCAGCTGTATAATGTGCTAGATCAGTTGTTTAACATTAAGTGAGAACCACTGCGAAGCTTCGTTTACAGATCACATTAAGCCATTAAATGTTTGATTTTAGTTTAGGCTTTCTGGGAGAACTATCCGTCTGGTTCAGTTCCAAACCAGGAGAAAGACACTGGAAACATGGAGGCAGATTGGAAAGATGGTTTAGTGGTGTTGCTTTTTCACGCCTTTGAAACCAAAGCAGAGCAACTTATGTGTGTGTGTCTCCCTTCATTGGAAGAAGAAGGGGTGTGAAGTTTCTCCACAGCTGTGGGCTAAGTACTTAATGACTGCTTAAGGGAAATTGTACAGACTACCCGGTTGTTTTGGGACGAGTGCTCTTTGCAATACAAAATGAGTGCTTAGTTTATTTTGACTTTTGTGATAAAGAACATTGTTTTGAATTTTCAAACGTGTGTGTGTGTCTGAAATTTGTATCCTTGAATTTTCGGGAGGCTCCTATCAGAGAGCCCTGCAGAACACAACCCAAACAAACCATACATAAAATGGATATGTAGAAGCAGTGTGAGCTGGAAATGGGAAGGAAATGGATGATTCTTGGAACAAGAAAACTATAAATTTTATAAAACAGTATGTGTTTTTGGCTGTGTTTTATTCAGGAACCTCTGAAGATGAAGACAAAGAAGCATTCAAGGAAATGAGAAGAATAATTCTGGGCAGATTGAAAATCATCAGTTTGCTCAAGATGAGTCAAACTCAAGTTCAGGGAATTGAGAAAGTGGAGCCATAGAATAGAATAGATGTGAACCTCTGTGTGTCAGCCATGTTTTGTTACCACCACCTCCCCAAACTCCATTTGTGAGTATTAAGTGGGCAGGGGGGAAACTGCATGAGGGAACAGCCTTGTACAATCAGCCTTTGGAGAGCAAACTATACTTATGGGATAAAAGTGGGCAGAATAGATAACCCCTTATCCTTTCCAGATAAAATCTGGGGGGGTTTAAAAAAAGTTTGTACAAAAAAATTCTCTCTCTCTCCCTCCCCTTCGCTCTATTTCTTTCTCCCTTCTTTCTCTCCTGTCCTTCCTCTTTCTTTCTTTCTCTCTCTCTCCATCCCTCTTTCTTTCTCTTCCTTCCTTCCTCTCTTTTTTGCTCTCTTTCTCTCTCCCTCCCTCTATGTCTCTCTCTCTCTCTCCTTCCCTCCCTCTCTTTCTCTCTCTCTTTCTTTCTCTTGTTCTCTTTCTCACTCTCTTGCTTTCTTTCTCTCTTGTTCTCTTTCTCTCTCTTGCTTTCTTTCTCTCTTGTTCTCTTTCTCTTTTTCTTTCTTTCTCTCTCTTGCTTTCTCTCTTGTTCTCTTTCTCTCTCTCTTGCTTTCTTTCTCTCTTGTTCTCTTTCTCTCTCTCTCGCTCTTTCTCTCTCTTGCTTTCTTTCTCTCTTGTTCTCTTTCTCTCTCTCTTGCTTTCTTTCTCTCTTTCTTTCTTTGTTTCTCTCTCTTTTGTTTTCTTTATCTCTGAGCTTCGCGGCACACCTGACCATGTCTTGCGGCACACTAGTGTGCCACGGCACACTGGTTGAAAAACACTGGTATAGGGAATATTCCACCTTCTCTGATTCAAATCCTTTCCAGGTTAGGGATGCAGCTTAGTTTGCTACCCATTTTTTTCCCTAGAGCTATTTCTAAATTAGCACTGCATTTACTGTGTTGATGTAAACCTCTCCTTACATTTGAAAAGCTAATTAAGATCTAAGGTTCAGTTCAATGACAGCAATATTGTAGCACCTGATCATGATAATGGCACCATTTGGTCCTATAACACCTCTTATTCCCAGCCCGTGACTTTTTATATGTTTCCGAGACGAGGTATTGAAAAAAAAAGCCATTGATATGATTCCTTAATAGATGAGAGGAAAAGGTTCACTTTATATTTAATCTCTTCCATGCTTTGCATTGCGTGAAATAAAACATTTTTAAAAAATAACTCTGCAGGTGTTGAAGCATAATGCTTTGAGAAAATTGTTATGTACCGTCATATACTTTTATTCCCCCTGTAGCACTCTAGTGTTTTTGCCTGAGTTTCCCATAATCTCTTTGGATTTCTGTTATGAAGTTATATGATTATAGACCAGGGTTGTCCAACCTTGACAACTTTAAGACCTACTTCAACTCCCAGAATTCCCCAGATTGGGGAATTCTGGGAGTTGAAGTTCAACAGGTCTTAAAGTTGCAAAGATTGGAACTTCCACTATAAAATCTGACCTTGTCATCAGCAGCTTAGAAGACAAGAACTTCCTGATGTCCCACTAATATCAGGAATGCTCTTGATATTTATTTATTTAATTTATTTATTGATTGATTGATTGATTGATTGATTGATTTTATTGATTTTGTCCAATACACAATGAGGGTTTTAGTGGGTATACACATAGTAAAATACATGATGAAGGTTATAGAGGAGATACTCATAGTAAAATATATCTAAGAAAGAATAGAAGAGAAGATATAGGAATAAAACATATCAATGAAAGAATAGAAGAAGAGATATAGGAATACAAAAAAGGTATAGGCGATATAGGAGAGCAATAGGAGGAATATTTATTTTATTTTATTTATTTGTCAAACAAGTATATTATTATTATTATTATTATTATTATTATTATTATTATTATTATTATTAATTAGATTTGTATGCCGCCCCTCTCCATAGACTCGGGGCGGCTTACAGCAATAATAAAAACAATGTATAACAAATCTAATATTTAAAATATTTAAATTATAGTGCATATTAAGATAACATAACGTAAGTAGAACATAGTAATAGAAAGGATAATAAGATAGTAGGACAGGGACATTAGGCACATAAGTGCACTTATATTGCCCAAGACCTTGTTAGTTCTGAGATGTGAAACCTATAAGAGTGTAACTATTCTGCCCAAACAAGAGCTAGAAGCTAACCTTTCTTGTTTCTTAAAGTTTAGAAGTGGTAGAGAGCATATTTCAGTCAGTGTGACAGTTACATAGCAAATGCCCCCAAAATTGCATGGTAATATCCTTGCAACTTAGCCTTCACATGTGTCCACTGACAGGTAGTTCTGCACCTATAGCAGAAAAAAGCGAAAGAGGCTATTCTGGGACTCCATCAACAACTACACAAACTAAAGAGTACTTCATCTATGTAAAAAGCCAATGCAAGATGTGGGGGGAGGGAGGAGGAAGATAGAGGGAGGGAGAGAGGGAGGGAAATGATATATTTTCTGTCTGTCTCCTTGCTTCATTCAATCGTATGATGAGTGAGAGTAATATTGGAAACTAGCCTGAAGCCCAAAGTTGAAAACAATATTAAGTTCTGCAGACATTGCTTTTGCATTATTTTTGAAGTAAGCACCGAAACAGAGGCAGAATGTACAATGTATGCTTCCAATTAAAATGTATGTATGCATAGTTAACTGTTCAATAAAGAAGCCTGTTTAAAATGTTTCCAGTTACACATTATATATGAATACTAGTGAATCAGAGTCACGCTGAGTGCTTTTATTTATTTATTTTTTATTATTAATCAGATTTGTATGCCGCCCCTCTCCGCAGACACGGGGCGGCTCACAGCAACAACAATACAATGTAAACAAATCTAATATTTAAGTTAATTTAAAAAACCCCCAGTTTAGAAACCAATCATACATACTAGCATACCATGCATAAATTTTATAAGCCTAGGGGGAGGGAAAATGTCAATTCCCCCATGCCTGACAACAGAGGTGGATTTTAAGGAGCTTACAAAAGGCTAGGAGGGTGGGGGCAACTCTGATATCTGGGGGGAGTTGGTTCCAAAGGGTTGGGGCCGCCACAGAGAAGGCTCTTCCCCTGGGTCCCGCCAAACGACATTGTTTAGTTGACGGGACCCAGAGAAGGCCAACTCTGTGGGACCTAACTGGTCGCTGGGATTCGTGCGGCAGAAGGCGGTCCGGGAGATATTCTGTACAAGCACTGGAATAAGAAGCTACAATAAGGCCTTTTTTCTCCCTTATTATTTCGTACACACTTTAGTTGGAGTCATGAATGGGGAAGTCTCTTCGTATCACCTGCCCTTAAGTCTCAGCCAAAGCTCAATTTTTGCAAGAGGAATATTGTAACCTATTTGCAATTCAAATTCTATTTGCTGAGCTTAAATAAAGACAGACTTCAAAGGTTGAGTCGTCTATTTGCACCGCAAGTATGTATTGAAACAGAATTTCCTTCCAAGTTATTTTAATATTTTTAAAATATCATTGTCTGGTGGGTAGTGCTGAAACCCAGAAGGCACCAGAATGCCTGGTGTCCAATCTCCTAAAAGGTTTCAGGACAGAAGAGTCTTTTGGAACTATTTGGGTAAGACTGCTTGGCTTTCCTATTCCCATTTTTTATAGTTTGCTACATATGAATAAAGATAATTTCCTTTTGTGTAAAAACATTTTTTCCAGTCACTTATGTATGAGAAGTTCCTCAATTACTCAGCAATGTTTCCTATGTGAGATTCTGAAAAGTGTATCTATTATTACTTAATTATTTAATATTAAAAATACAGGGACCTGTCCAGGCAATATTGCCTGGAATTAATACAGTGGTACCTCTACGTACAAACACCTCTACTTACGAACTTTTATAGTTAAGAACCGGGTGTTCAAGATTTTTTTTGCCTCTTCTCAAGAACCATTTTCCACTTACAAACCCAAGTCTCCGAAACTGTAACTGGAAAAGGCAGGGAGAAGCCTCCGTGGGGCCTCTCTAGGAATCTCCTGGGAGGAAACAGGGCCGGAAAAGTTGGGGAGAAGCCTCTGTGAGGCCTTTCTAGGAATCTCCTGGGAGGAAACAGGGCTGGAAAATATGGGGAGAAGCCTCCATGGGGCCTCTCTCGGAATCTCCTGGGAGGAAACAGAGCTTCCACCCTCCCTGTGGTTTCCCCAATCACACTTTATTTGCTTTTACATTGATTCCTAGGGGGAAAATTGCTTCCTCTAACAAACTTTTCTACTTAAAAACCTGGTCACAGAATGAATTAAATTCATAAGTAGAGGTACCACTGTACTGACCTGAAAGCCATTTCTATATATAACATGTACACGTGTGTGTAGAAAGATTGTAGCTACTTGTCTGTGTCAGTTGATCCTAAGATATATAAAGCTTCAACAGTCATATGCTGGACTATTTTTATTTAGGCCTGTGAAGTATTTTAGATTCCAGTTAAAATAGAATTTTGGAGCGTGCAGGGAAACACACATTAGATCTCTCCACAATTGCTGCATTTTTTCCTTGGAATTGCACAGCGCTCTCGTGCAATTGCTACACAAGCTCAGAAAAAGACAGATACCTGGCCCTATTAGTATTATGTATTTAAATAATTTATTCCTGACATTAAATGTAGATAATGGATTAAATATAATTCAAGCCTCAATAGCAATAAATTAAGGAAACGGCTTACGTATGGATCAATACATCACATTTTCAGTATGCATCCCTTCTGCAATTGAGCAATGCAACTTTTATTTCTAGGATAGTTGTTGTCCGACAATTTGGTGACAAGAGACCATTGAAGACTCTATTCAAAAAATGTGGAGACAAATGTTAACCACCATTAAATAAAGAATGTCAGTCAATCTCCAGTAAAAGATTATACAAATTGATGGTCATTGGGAGGACCAGAGGCAAAGAAAAAATGGTGTGCTTTCATGCAGAAAAATGAGAATCCAGGCCTTTTTTAATCGATCATCATAGCTGAGACTACAATGCACACATAAAACTTTTACAGAATATAAGAGATCAAAAAGAAGGGTGGTAGGAAACAGAATAATCAAATTAAATGTAGATAATACTACTTCCTTGCCTCTGCAAAACCTCTCAGTATTTTGTACATTAAGAGGGTTAAGAGTTAAGAGGATAAGCAGATTTGACATCAGTGAAAGAATACCCAGCTCGAAACAATACAAAGGCAGCTTAAATATCATGAATTAGCTAACTTGAGCTCCAGAATTGAGAAAGGAATGTTGGTCAAGTAAAGACAGAATGGGAACGTTTGCTTATATCATACAAATTTGTAAAGCATCAGCAAAATACAGGTTTATCTTCTGAGTATCCGATAAAAAGTTGTACAAAATTCAAGCCAAAACAATGAGGAAGCTGTCTGCCGTTTCCTGTCCCATTATTTATTTCTCATGTTCTACATTGGCTTGCAGTTATTCTCTCAAGCAGTATTTTTCAAACTTAGCAACCTTCAGATGTGAGGACTGCAACTACCAAAAAGTTGGCTGGGGAATTCTGGAAATTGAAATCCTCACATCTTAAAGTTGCCAAGGGTTAGAAACACTGCTCTAAAAACTAAAAAAAGATATTGGTCTTCACCCGCTCTCTGATCTTGTTCAGATGCCAAGGGTTTTTCTTCAGAGCCGAAAAGGTACCAAGAAAATATCATTTTCAAGTACTGCCCCCTGCTTGAGAAAGCTATTAGTAAAGTATCTTCTGCTAACATCAGGGGTGGGCTACTGCCCGGATGGGGGGGGGGCAACACAGTGGGATAGCAAAAATGGAGCTCCACCCCACAGCACCCAATTTGCACTGAAAGGTGTTGAAAGAAAATGCAGGGTGTCCTGCATAAGCCATGCCCACAGTGTGGTAGTAAAAATTTTGGTAGCCCTTCACTGGCTAACATAATACAATACCTAAAGCAACGGATTCCCCAAAGAACACTCCAATAAGCATTGGTGGGCATGACTAAATTTCTCACAAGGCCCTAAAATTCTGCTCTACACCTGTGGGTTCTGTATTCTTTTGCCGGTTTGATCAGGGACGTGCCACTCGCACATGTGCAGTATTTTTAAAAAACCAGCTTTTGCACATTTGCAAAAGCAAAAAACAAGATGGCGCCATCTATGGCTCCGTCGAGTGAACCAGCTAGGAGATGTGGCAGGCCTGGGGCACTTCCAATTCCAGCGACCCGGGCCACAAATTAATAACGGTTCTATAGAACTGGACCAAACCAGCAGGGACTCACCTGACCTGTAGCATAGCCTTTGATTGCGATTGATGGGACTTTAACTAAATGAATGGCTATAAATCAAGGACTACCTGTATTTTCCACAAGTTCACTAATATTCAAGAAATCACATTATAGTTTAACTATGATACATGAACCCAACAACAACATATTTTCAGCATTTAAAAACGAAGATACAATGATATGGGAAAATAAATGCAGATACTATAAGCACTGGTGAAGTGAATGACGTACAGTGATCCCAAAAGCAGCAGTGTCAAAGTTACCAGAGTTAAACCTTGTTATCTACAGATTCATGGTAACAAAGTTAGATACTAAGAATCAACTATTTAATTTCAAAGAGCTATATTTAAGCAGTTGATAAAATTGTCACATTTATGTGCAATGATCTAAATATTTCTCTAAAAAACACAATACTCCATGTAAAGAGCATAATTGGTGCAAAATAGAAATGGTACTTCATATTTTCCCTTTTTAAATATGGAATATGATTCGAAAGAGGAAATAGATCAGAGCACTTCATTAAGGGGACCATAAGAGGTAGACATACCATTAAGTCTCTCTTCTGAAGCCTTATGGTTATACATTAGGCATCAAGCATAATGAAAAAAATGGATAGTGTAAATGATGGGTCTTTTTTTTTTTAAGTTGTACATTAAAAACAATATTTAAAGTACAACTTAAAAAAAAAAAGACCCATCATTTACACTATCCATTTTTTTCATTATTCGGAGGCTATTAGAACCCTAGATACTAAGAAAGGATGCCAGTTATAAACTTTATTGAACAAGAATTGCTCCATTATTTCCCTGAATCTTTCTGATAAAATAGTTAAATAAAAATCTTCTATAAACTAACGGAATGTTGAGCTCAAACTGTAACTAGGCTCAATTTTTCCTTTATTTCTCTCAAAATTATTAGCACATTATTCTTTATAAATGGACAAAGATAAACTGGGGTTGTGTCCATTTTGCAACAATTTAGACAGTTTATATTAAAATTTAGATTCAACGCTTTAATGTAAACATTTTAATTTTTAAAACTTATTAAAAATTTGTTTAAATGTTTTGTTTAAATGTAAAAATATTTAAATGAGTAAAAATGAATAACAAACTATTTTTTGAAAGCTTCTAAAAATATCTATTTCCAAACTTTCCAGTTATGAATTTTTACAGCAATAAGAACAAACTTGCCTGCAGTGCCAACATGGCTTATTATTATTATTTATTAGATTTGTATGCCGCCCCTCTCCGAAGATCCCAGAAGTCAAAAGAAGGTGCACTATAGACTAACCCTTTCCCACCCTCTCTCAATTTTTCCTTGCATAATGTTCCATTTAGTTATTTAGTGACTGGGTGTGGTTATGTACAGCAGCAACTGTGGATAACTGGAATTCAGCACAACATTTATTTTAATGTTTGTTTGGATTTACAGTGATCCCCCGCTCGTTGCGAGGGTTCCGTTCCAGGACCCCCCGCAACGAGCGGGTTTTCGCGAAGTAGCGCTGCGGAAGTAAAAACACCATCTGCGCATGTGCAGATGGTGTTTTAAACTTCCGCAGCGCTAGCGAGGAGCCGAAGATTGGGGGGCGGCGCGGCTGTTTTAAAACGTCGCCGCCGACATGGGGGGCTCGCTAGCACCCCCCCGAATCCCCAACCCGGGTTTGGGGGGGTGCTAGCAAGCCCCCCATGTCGGCGGGGATGTTTTAAAACACCCGCGCGGCTTTCCAATGAGTCTCGAAGACAAACGCGGAAGTTTGCCGTTTGTCTTCGGGACTCATTGGAAAGCTCCGATCGTTTTAAAACAGTTGCGCCGTTCTCCGCTGACTCCTGGCGAACTTCCCCGCTTTAGGAGTCAGCGGAGAACAGCGCGCCTGCTTGGCTTCGCTCGCCGCTGCAGCCAACGCGCGCTACGATCTTCCGGGCCAGCCAGGCTCAGTCACGGAAGGCAGCCGCTTGGCCCGGGATGCTGGGCCGAAAGGTGCCGGGCTTGAAGATCGCAGCGTGCGTTGGCTGCGGTGGTGAGGGCTTGCGATGGAGGGTGGAGGAAGCGGCCATGGGAGGGCGAGCTGCCTCAGGGAGGAGGATCGGGCGGGACCAGGTGGGGGCTGGAATTTCTCCGCTGGGAAGAAGTGGCCAGGGCGAAGGGCGGGCGAGCGGCGAAGGGCGGGCGAGCGGGTGCTGGGGAGGGCTTCTCGCCCTCCCGCCAGCAAGAGGGGGAGCGAATGGCGTGGGCAGGCGAAGGGCGGGCGAGCGGCAGCGAGGAGTTTGCGTGGGCGGTGGGGAAACTCCTCGCTGATGCCAGCAAGAGGGGGAAGACCCAGGGAAGCCGCCCAGCAGCTGATCTCCCGGTTGCCATCTACGCATGCGTGCCCATAGAAAAAAAGGGCACGCATGCGTAGATGGTATTTTGACTTCCGGGTTGAAAAATCGCGAATTACCCTGTTCGCAATGGTCGGGGACGCAATAACCGGGGGATCACTGTACTTACAAACAAAACGGACTTACAAAGAGCATCTCAGAACATAATCTGTTCATAAATAGAAGATGATCTGTAATCCCTGTAAAAAAAAGGTTAGGAATGCATATCCCAAGAATGAAGCAGTGCGAAAGCAATTTAATCAGAAAGAGCATTTTCAGAATAATTGGTATTAGTTTGACTAGGCTACGACATTGGTTTTGTAGTTCTGGACACCCTATTTTCTCCCATTTTCTTGCAGCCTACAGACTTTTGGCCTCCTAATGAGTATGAGAACAATGTCCAGTCACATATTATGGTTTATTCAGAATAGTTTGCCTTAGCCCATTATAAAATATAAACCCATTTGTTAGGTGTACTACTTCACTATTTGCTAGGATACATTTCAATTTAGATGTGTCCAGAAAGACAGTTTCTAGATTTTTATCAAAAACATTTGATAAGAGCAGTCCAAGTATAAATAAAGGGGGCTGCACAGAATGGAATTGTGAGTTACTCCACTAATGTGAGGGCAGAGAAAATTTAGATCACTTAATTTTCATCCTGTAGATCTCCAGGCTCTCAAAAACATTTTTCTAATTGGATCAGTTTCCAGAATTGTGTATGAGTAGGACAAGGATGACGAGGAAATTTTTAAAAAAATCACTGTTGCCTTTCTCTAGAAGGAAAGTTTCAGTGGATGTTGATTTTCTCCACTACTGGAAACAGCATTTCCTAGCAGATATATTTGTATAAGTTTGTTTTTTGTGCAAAATACCATTTAGCAATTACACTAGCATATTATCTAAGCCAGTGTTTCCCAACCTTGGCAACTTGAAGATATCTGGACTTCAACTCCCAGAATTCTCCAGCCAGCGAATGCTGGCTGGGGAATTCTGGGAGTTGAAGTCCAGATATCTTCAAGTTGCCAAGGTTGGGAAACACTGATCTAAGCCAATGAAATTATTTTATCATGTGCACCTCAGAAGTGTAAATGTATTACAGAGAAGAGGAAGTCTCCTTGGATCAATAGTCCAATGGCAGGCATGCTTTACTACCTTCAAATTTTTACACATGCACACTACCAGAAAATTTACCACAACACAACTGGTATATATCAAACGCATTCATATTTCACAATTAGACTGAACCTAAGTGTATAATATATAAACTATCTTCACAGAAATGTGGGGAGAGATTAGCATGTTTCATGCCTAATGGAATTAAAATCAATTTGAGTAAAATGATTAGAACCAAGTTTTGGATGACCCAAAACAACGTCTTTCTTAATCTTTCGTCCTGCAGACATGCTGGACTTCAACTCACATCATCCCCAGTAAGAATACTCATGTTGGCTGATAGAGCTGTATACAACAAAACAAGGAATCCATCTTGCTTTGCTATATCTAATGAAATTCTGCATATAATGTATATTATATTTATCTGTATATAATGAGACACTTTGTCACTGTTCATACTGGAAATGAGATGTTGCGTTACCTGATGTTGGGACAGAATATTTTTGTCACAGATATAAAAATATACCAATGTATATTATTTTTCAACAGTCCCCCCTCTCAGTAAAATAAATACAGTTAATCTACAATTCAAAGTAATTGTAAAGACCATGACTTTATTACACTTTTCTGGCTTTTTATTGCAGAAGTTTTACATGTACATTAAGTTTAAAATTAAAACCAAAGACAAGGGAAAATCCATTAACAAGGTATGTACATATCATGTACAATTTTAAACAATATAAAAAATACACCATTGTATCATAAAACAGCTATCTTCAAGTTTAAAAATAACTTCAGTCTCTCCTTTTTTACATTTATACATAAAAGCAATAAAAAGTAATTTCTATTCGGCTCGAAAGCTAAGAAAATCATAAAACCAACTCCATCAAAACTACCTTTTGTGAAAAGTGCTTAATCACCATCCTAGAGAGTAGTGACTTTCAGACATATATAATGCAAAAGTTTTTTAAAAAGCCACTACTACTAAGCAAAGCTGTTATTTTGTGCCTTTCAAAGATTGCTTTGAGCCATTTCACATCATGTGATGCCTCAAATCAATGTAATGCTATTAAAGGGCAGGACATGGCTAAATCTACATGTCTAAATAGAAAAATAGCAGCTAATAGGCAGATTACTGTAACAGTGACATACAAATCTTTTTCAGGACCTAGGCTATCTGTTCTTATCTCTATTATTTTATCCAACATATGGTCTACAATCATTACCTGCTCAATTTGGTAATTCTGGCCCAAATCCAGAACTCTCTTCAAGTCAGCATATTTTTTATTTCAAATCAGCTTAGCCCTCCTGATCAAATATAATTAGCTTGTCACTAATACTATTATGCAGTCATAAGTGTGTGTGGATCTCATTAAAATATAGCCAGCAACTCAGCATCAATCAGAGCAGTTCATTTGATTAAGAATGACTTAATACCCCAACTTTTTCCAAATCTGCACTGAACAAAGTATCATGAGCCAATTGTGATTCAGATGGCAAAATTTAGTTTTAGAATGAAACAATGACATTTCATAACTGGATATATACCTTAATCTCACCCCATCCCCAATGCATTTAGCATTCATTAGAAACTGTTTGGTATTAAACGCTTACTATTGCTGCTTCCTCCAAGTTACTTACATAGATTCCGCAAACTATTTTAGGAGTGCCATTCAACATCTTTTTGCCTTCTTGGGCAGAAATAACTGATTAAACAACTGCCTAAACTACTGCATAATCCATGTGCAAATTATTATTATGTTGCATTCAGCAGATATAGATATGGGGAGGAAATGGGGAATTTTTTTAAAAACAAAACCCCTACTTTTAATCTTGTTTTTCATTAGATCTAAGGAGATGGATAATAACTACACTTGCTTCAGAGGTTCTTCATTTATTCCAGCACCAAAAGCAATGATTAAGAAGGCTCATTCACCCAAAATGGAAACAATGGTTTGTTAGAGGGGATTTAGAGTTTTTAAGGATAGCTTTTATCCCTCCAAAAATGGTTCCAAAATTTTTAGCCAATCCTCAAATGAGGTAATAAGGGACTGGATTCTTCACCTTGGCTTAACATGTTACATAAATTAAGTCAATTTTGGTTTCTTGAACAAACTATTATTTAAAAGAATCACAGTTCAATATGAGGTATGAGCCCAGCTAAATCTTGTCCAATGACACCCTTGACTTTTCCCCAATGCCTTCATTTTTGGTTACTGCTGGCTGCAAGGCATGGCCGACAAGGCAATTTCAGCTGAGGACTATTCTACACTATTTTAAGAGAACACACCATTTTAGCAGTTTCTTCTCCATTTGCACAGAGAGAAATGTGCAGTATTTCTATGGCTTCCCAGAAACTCCAAGATTGCATTCTAAATGTACCTATAGTTAAATCGCTAAGTTCTTCTGTAAACAGACACCAAGATACTGCAATTGTTTTCATATTTACTTATTTTAAAAAATGATAGACAAAACTATCAGTATTCTTTGTTATTTAAATACTATTTAAATAATACTATTTATTTGATAGAAACTATTCTATCAAATAAATAAATCACTTTTCCCTATAATGTATATAGTAATTCTTTCTAGTCAATAACCCAATTTGCTTCACAAGCTGTTCAGCTTTTTTTTCTTTCTAGTTTTAGTTTGAATAACTTTTTCATAGCAATATACACAAATGCAATAAACTACTGTCTGTAAATTCTAATAAATATACTATGTACTCTTACATACAAAGCCACTTCATAAAAAATAATTTTAGAAGTGAGAATAATTACGTAACAGGGTTTCCATTAGTTTAATCTTACCTTTAACCAGCCAACAGAGATAAGAGGTTATTCACATTTACTACACTAGAAATATCAAGACATGACATGTTTCCTTAAGTCAAACTCTGTAATTATTATTCTAATAATCATTTTTATTGCCAGCAATATAGTATATAAAATTCAAGTTTATTTCTATGAGTCAAACAGCATTTTTAGTAGTAATGTAGACTAAACACTAAGATTTGTTTGCTGATAAATATTAAGCCACTAAATTCATTTTTTTAATTTTTCAATAATGATAACTTTTAAATAAATCAGCATTCAAGTAAGAATTAGAAAGGAATGTTCGCGTAAGCTCATCATACATAGAAGTCAATGTTATTAATCCATTATATAAAGTATAAAAACTTTACCAATCAGAATGTAAGGTAAAAGTTCAAGAAGGATTGAAGGAGAGAATATCATTTCTTTTTCGTCTCTGGAGGTCATGTCATTCCTCTGAGAACTATTGCATGAAAGTGCATACACCTATCTGAGACACATAGTCTTTTAGGACAGCATAATGTAAAGTTAAATTATAATTGTCTTCAGAGCAATCCTATTAATATCCCATTGCATTCCAAAGCTCAGTTTAATTTATCTTGGATATTTGCAAAGCTGGCATTTGAGTGGATCCGTTTACCTAGAAGGGAAGAAAAGCATAAAATCCCATTAAAAATTTCATAGCATATTCATACAAGAAATCTAAGACCCCAACAACAGAATTTGTATGGAGAGGCATCTGGAACAAGTCATAGTGATAGTATATGTGTTATGGTATAATTGCATTACCAAATTAAATTTGTATAATTTATACAATAGCATTTTGAGACATACATTCACACAGTGAATATCAAAAATAGTGATAATGCAAAAAATCTCACATTTTAATTACAAATCAATCAAAAGAACAATAACGTTGGTTTAAATAGTTTTAGACTTAGAGAATTATTCTGGCCAATCAGTGCAAAGAGGTCCAAAGCTGATGAAGAGCTATTGAGAAGGCCCTTCCTCGTTTTCCCATGGCAAGAGATGGAGAAGGGGGTTTTGCAATAGATCTTAAAATTTAGACAAGTTTAAATGGAGGAAATACTCCTTAATGTAACAGATTTCAAGTCATGCAAGTCTTCATAGATCATGGCTATCAGTCTTAAGTGTGCCAGAAATAGATCAAAAGTTGATATTAACAAGGGTATCAAATGCTATCTATTATACTTCCTAGTTAATGATGTGGCCAATGTTATGACCTAAAGTTCTTCTAATAAGCAGTAATATTTAGAATGTTCAAACATAATACAAAGAACTATATCATTGTGCTATAGTCTAATTTCCAGGAGCAAAAGTACTCTTTACTCATTTAAACTTGAGAAATCACACTAAAGAGTTGAATCAAAAGTACAAATCTGAAAATGAGATAATTGCTGTCCATGCTCAAATAAAAACTGAATCCTTTTTCCAAATGACAAGGTGGACCTCTATTTTATCTGGGCAACATGTTTATTTGTTCATATTTATCAATTGTCAAATTATTCCAAGTACCAAAATGGCCAACATATACAGTCAAATTACATGAGATAGTTATTCCCATATACAGTAACTTGACCATAGGCTTCTTCATTGCTGCCAATCTGAGAACCTGTATATTGCATGAGTCAAAAAGAGGACAGTGAAAATATTTACTGACCCCCTCGCATCCTGGGCATAAACTGTTTTAACTCCTACCCTCAAAACATCGCTACAGAGCATGGCACACCAAGACAGCTAGACACAAGAACAGTTTTTCCCCCGAACGCCATCACTCTTCTAAACAAATAATTCCCTCAACACTATCAGACTTTTTACTAAATCTGCACTACTATTAATACGGTAGTAGTTTTTTCTCATCATGCCTATCACCCATTTCCTCCCATTTAGAACTATATGACTGTAACTTGTTGCTTGTATCCAGCGGTGGGCTACGAGCCAGAACGCTAAATTGTGCTCAACACCACGGCTTGTAAGTTTTTGCAGGACCAGCACAATTTTGCTGCTGCACCTGTGGAGGTAGCAAAATCACGCACGGAGCCGCAGGTAAAACCTCGCCGAAACACGGGTGCAATTTTGCTACCTCCACAGATTCAGCATTGCACTAGCCCCACAAGAACGTACAAGCCACAGCGGCGAGCACAATTTATCGTTCCAGCTCATATTTAAGTCATGGCACTCAAATGTTTTTATAAATAAATAGTTGACTGGAATACTGAATATGATATTGCTAATCACAGATTTTTAACAATATGCTCGGTGTGTTGTTTAGAAAGAGTTAACTGTAGATAGTAGGCTGCCTATCCTTACTACTTTAAAAAAATAGGAGAAAATCATCCAATTGTCTGATTTTTTCCATCTGAATTGCCACCTCTGACTCAGTAGGGCTTGATAGTTAAAACGTGTTTAGTCACTCAAAGAGTGCAGCAGTGGGATAGAATCAAATGATGCATTATCAACTTCCAAACCAGATTATTCTAATCAGATTGTGAACAGAGTCCCAAATTCCAAAGCACACTGAGCATCATGCTATTTAGTTGCAAATACCACTATCAGTATTGTAACCTTTTTTAATTTCAATCCAGATTTGCTGGTTTTGACTTACCCAGAATCAGGACACGTTTTTTCTGCTTTGAGTGAAGGAAAGTACTCAAGTAGAAAACAAGGGGTAGAAAGAAAATGAACAAAGAAACTGCAATCACCGGCACTGTATCTGTGCAGGGCACAGTACAATTAAACGTTGTGCTCCACAGCCTTTGTGTGATGTTCATCTAGAAGGATACAATTGTAAAAACAAAGGAAATTAAGACGTCTGAGGAATCATCAATATTTGAGTAAACTGCAAGGTTTTGCACTGAATGAGCGCCAATGTGTCTAGCTTTTACAGGGTACAGATCCTGCCTTCCTGGGTGAGATGCAACATAGTTTTCACAAGTATCAGGCCATCCTTAATGGCACTTGCAAATTTAGCAATCTCATGGGTTTTTAGATATACAGTGGTACCTCTACCTATGAACGCCTCTACTTACGAACCTCTTCTAGATAAGAGCCGTGTGTTCAAGATTTTTTGCCTCTTCTCAAGAACCATTTTCCACTTACAAACCCGAGCTTCCGAAACTGTAACGCAAGGAGAAGCCTCTGTGGGGCCTCTCTAGGAATCTCCTGGGAGGAAACAGGGCCGGAAAAGGCAGGGAGAAGCCTCCGTGGGGCCTCTCTAGGAATCTCCTGGGAGGAAACAGGGCCAGAAAAGGCGGGGACAAGCCTCCGTGGGGCCTCTCTAGAAATCTCCTGGGAGGAAACAGGGCCTCCACCCTCCCTGTGGTTTCTCCAATGACATGCATAATTTGCTTTTACATTGATTCCTATGGGGAAAATTGCTTCTTCTTACAAACTTTTCTACTTCTGAACCTGGTCACAGAACGAATTAAATTCATACGTAAAGATACCACTGTATTTTAAAATGTCCACCCTGAAAAGCTTTAAATGTAGCAGCCAAGCGCTAAATTAAGGTGTTCTTCATAGCTCAGCATTTGAATTTGCATTAAGCACAATCCAATCATTTCATTCATTACTAAGAGCATTTCCTTATTTGGATGCTATATGGAAGATGCCAAATTCATGTGTCTTTACGCAAGTCTTAAAACAATACAAATGAAAAAACCTCTCAGTGGATCCGTATTAAGAAAATGTCAGAAGGATGTCCACAGAAGTACAGTAGACAGTTAATGTAAATGGTGGACAAGACCTAAGCCTGCACCTAACAACATGCCTCATCACTGCTAACGTATCACAGTATATGGGCAAAAGACATCCCTGTCAATTGATCATTTGAGAAACCAGCCAGTGAGGTCAACAGGAAGTGAAAATACAAAACTGGACAGCCAGAAAAAGATGTTTTTTTATTGTAGGAGGAAACACTGGTGGGTTTTCAGCCATTTAGTGCCAAAATGCACTAGGTTTATTCAAATTATTACCAATATATGTAGAATTGATGAAGTGGCATCAAGTCATTTCAGATTCCTATATAAACTAGCAAACTACATCAACATGCTTCCTTTATCAGGAATTACCCTTGTTATTGTGTTATTTTAAAAAGCTGTGTTTTCCCAAAAGGCAAAAAGAGACAATGACAATGTGCTATGGTTTTATCAATTTTACTTCTATATTCTGTTTTATTGCACTGGCATTTTAGCTAGAGTTAATCTTTCTTATGAGATTAGTAACAAAGAAGCAACTAAATTGGACACCAACTTGAGACACTAAAGAAGTGATGGCGAACCTTTTTTTCCTCAGGTGCCAAAAGAGCATGGGCGTGCATTATCACGCATGCGCGAGTGCCCACACCCATAATTAAATGCCCAGGGAGGGTGAAAACAGCTTCCCCCACACCCTGGAGGCCCTCCAGAGGCTGGAAATTGCCTGTTTCCCAGGATCTGGTGGGCCCAGTAGGCTCGTGTTTTGCCCTCTCTACTTCCAAAGCCTTCCCTGGAGCCGGGGGATGGTAAAAACATCCTCCCCCATCCCCCTGAAGACTCTCTGGAATCAAAAAACACCCTCTCAGAGGCTCTGTGCCAGCCAAAAATCAGCTGGTCAGCACACACATGCACGTTGGAGCTGAGCTAGGGCAACAGCTTGCATCAATGTTCCCTCTAATTTTTTTTCGGTGTGGGCGGAAAAGTATAGTGTCTGAACAGCAGTCCATTCGGGACTGGGTGGCATGGAAAAATAAATAGATAGATAGATAGATAGATAGATAGGTAGGTAGGTAGGTAGGTAGGTAGGTAGGTAGGTAGGTAAAAGGGAAAAAATCTGAGTATCTCTCCTACCTCTCCCCCTTTTTTCTCTCATTTGTTACTCATTTCTCCCTCTTCCTCCGTTTTTCTCTCATTCCTTCCCTCTCTCTTCCCATCCCTGTCTCTTCCCCCCTTGTGTGTGTGTGTGTGTGTGTGTGAACTCTTGAACCATTTCCAAAAACAGGTGAGGGCTGGGGTGTGTGTGTTTCTCTGTTATTATTTGGGTGCTTTTTACCATATGCTTTAAATTAAGAGTCACTTCTCTCTCTCTTTTGTTTCTCTTTCCTCTCATTCTCTGCTTCATTTTCTCATTTCTCTTTTTTCTTCCCTTTTTCCTCTCATTTCTCTCTCCCTATTCCTTCCTCTCTTCTCTCTCTCTCTTGCTTTTTTCTCACACACACTCTCTCTCTTGCTTTTTTCCTCTCTCTCTCTCTCCCTTCCTCTTCTCTCTCTCTCTTACTTTCTTTCTCTCTTTTCTCTCTCTCTCTCTTGCTTTCTCTCTTTTTCCCTCTATCTCTCTTTCTCTCCCCCCCCTTTCTCTCTCCCCCCTCTTCCTACCTGTTTTACGGTGGCTGTCTCGTACCGGGATTGGGCGGCGGAGGGTAGCCCCCAGTGCAGCGGCAGGGGAGGAAACGAAGCTCATGGATGGGTCAGGAGCAGCCGCTGCCACCTACTCCACCCCGCGCTTCGACCGCACCAGGGACGAGTAGGCTGAGGCCGGGCCCGTCGTCCCCGGTTCCAAGGGGCAGCCCCAGCATGGCGGCAGGGGAGGAGGTGAAGGCGGCTGCCTGGAGAAGTGGCGCGTTTGAAAAGGGCACCGCTTCCCTGGGCGCAGGCCTTGACGTCAGGTCAAAGCCCCGCAAAGCCGCCGCCACCATCTCCCCCTTTGCGCCCCAGCACAGGCCGACCCTCTATTATTCAGGGATAGGGTAGAAGTGCCTGATGGGCACCACCATCTTTTCCCAAATGGGCGGGGCCAAAATGGAATGGGGACCGTGCGGTTTTTCAAATGAAGAAAAATCTTGTCGCTCCCCGTTCCCAACTCCGACACCTGGCTCGGCTGGGCAGCCTTGGAAAAGGCTGCGCGGGGGGTTATTTTTGTGTGCACGCCCGCGCAGGCACGCACCTTAGAGGGAACATTGGCTTGCATGCCAGCAGATATGGCTCCATGTGCCACCTGTGGCACGCATGCCATAGGTTCGCCATCACTGCACTAGAGTATATTGAGATGTGATACAAATGAGTACATAGTATAAGCAGGAAAGCAAAATAGAAAGTAAAACTTACTGCATCCTCTATATCAATGCACAAATGAAACTGTTCTCCAGATTCTTCATGCTTCCCATTCTTCTGCATGGTACTGTAGTGGGAACTCAAGTTTTTATATGTACCATTGCAGTTTTTGCAGACCACTGAGTAGTTAGTTGATAGCAGGTTACCTTCCTGGCCGTACAATATAAAGCAAAAAATTATTTTTTTAAAAAAAAATGCATTAGAAAATTCAAGTTGAATTTGAAAAGAATAGATTAGAAATTCCAAAGTGAGTGTGAATCCAAGCGCAAAAGTCTGCCAGAATTTTCAAAAAAGACAACTGCAAGATAAATGGGAACACCTACAGTCAGTCTTCAACTTGTACTACAATAGCGATTAGAATTTCCATTGCTAAGCAAGGAATCATGCCTAGTTTTATGACCTTTTTGCCAGAATTAAGGGAATCACAGTTTTAAGTGAATCATATGGTCATTAAGCGAATACGGCTTCCCTCATTGACTGCTTGTCAGAAGCCAACTTGAAAGGTTGCTTGAATGGCAATCACATAACCCCCAGGATGGTGCAATAGTCATAAATACATGCCATTTGCCAAGCACTCAAACTTTGATCATGTGATCATAAGAGCCGGGGTGGCGCAGCAGGTAGAGTGCTGTACTGCAGGCCACTGAAGCTAACTGTAGATCTGAAGGTCAGCGGTTCAAATCTCATCACCGGCTCAAGGTTGACTCAGCCTTCCATCCTTCCGAGGTGGGTAAAATGAGGACCCAGATTGTGGGGGCAATATGCTGGCTCTGTTCAAAAGTGCTATTGCTAGCATGTTGTAAGCCGCCCTGAGTCTAAGGAGAAGGGCGGCATAAAAATCAAATACCGTAAGTAAGTAAGTAAGTAAGTAAGTAAGTAAGTAAGTAAGTAAGTAAGTAAGTAAGTAAGTAAGTAAATAAATAAGGACATTGAGACAGTCATGCATATGAGGACCAATTGTAAGTAATTTTTTTCAGTGCCATTGTGACTTTGAATGGTTGCTGAATTAATAGTTGTTTGTTTGTTTGTTTGTTTGTTTGTTTGTTTATTTGATTTGTATGCCGCCCCTCTCTGGAGACTCGGACTGGCTAACAGCAATAACAAAACAGCATATAATAATAATCCAATTCTAAAAACTGTAAAAAAAACCATTATTATAAAAAACCAAACATACATACAGACATACCATGCATAAAATTGTAAAGGCCTAGGGGGAAAGAGTATCTCAATTCCCCCATGCCTGGCAGCAGAGGTGGGTTTTAAGAAGCTTACGAAAGGCAAGGAGGGTGGGGGCAATTCTAATCTCTGGGGGGAGTTGGTTCCAGAGGGCCGGGGCCACCACAGAGAAGGCTCCTCCCCTGGGTCCTGCCAAGTGATAGTTAGTTGAGGACTACCTCTATTTTCTACTGAAGACACACTCTGAAAATTACAAATAATGATTTAGATGGAGGGGTTCCTTAAGCTTCCTGGTTTAGTGATTCTTTATGATACAATGTGATTAATAAATATTTTATACAGCAAATCTAAGCAAACATTCACTATGGCCAAGATTTACCAACTTCAGGATCTCACCTGAAAGTCTAACTAAAACCTTTGGTGAATATTCAAATCATTATATTATTATTCCTATGATGTAATAGACATCCTTTTATAGGAAAGTCTTGGACTAATGGATCCAGTTTGGTGTAATAGTGATGGCCCCAGGATAGAAACAGAAAGCTAATCTAATCCTGCTTTAAGGCCCAAAGCCAGCTATGTGATCTTGGGCCAATCACTTTCTCTTAGCCCTAGGAAGGAAGCAATGACAAAACACTTCCAAAAACATTGGCAACAAAGGGGACTTGGCATTAGGGACTTGAAGGCAAGCAGGGCCATGCATGCATACACAGCTACACAATCACACACAATTCTGAGCTCATGATCGCCCCTTCCTCTAAAAATAATAGGCACATGATGTTAATAGTTAAGGAGAGGCAAGTTGTCACACCAGCAATTCAGGAAGGTATGGAATCATCTTATAAGATAATTTAAAAGTATAAGTTTCGAGGAAATTGTAGAATGTGGCATGAAAGATGAACGCTGCCAAAATGCAGCAACTAGGATGTTGGGTGAAAATAATATGTTTCCAAGCTGTCAGTTTACCCATTCTTGTCCAACTTCCGCTATTCTTTTCATTTACCTCCTGCTGACAATGCTCATTATTCAATAGCTCCTGACTATTCTCACATCAATGCAAAACAGTTATGTTAATGACTGTTACATCAACAATCAGTACTTTGTTTTGATAATAGCAGAACCCACCACAACAGCACATTTTAACATTTGATATCTGATCAACAGTGAAACATGAAAAACAGAAGAAAAAGACAAACATGAATACAAAAGTACAGTGATCCCTCGATCATCGCGAGGGTTCCGTTCCAGGACCCCTCGCGATGATCGATTTTTCGCGAAGTAGCGGTGCGGAAGTAAAAACACCATCTGCGCATGCGCAGATGGTGTTTTTACTTCCACCGCCGCCCGTCCTTCGCCCGCCATTGCCAGCTCCGCTTCCCAGCTGAGAAGCGGAGGGGGGGTGTCCCGAAGAGCGCGCGCGCTTGCGGACACCCTAGCTCCGCTTCTCAGCTGGGAAGCAGAGCTGGGGTATCCCGCGCTCGCGCGCGCCGTCCGCCATTGCCAGCTCCGCTTCCCAGCTGAGAAGCGGAGCAGCTGCTACGAGGGGCATTTCACCTTCCCTCCCAGGCAAAAAGATGCCGGCATTCTGGGATGATGGGGCCGGACTTCTCAGGCGGAAGGCGTGCCCCTCTCCCCGGCATCTTTTTGCCTGGGAGGGAAGGTGAAATGCCCCTCGTAGCAGCTGCTCCGCTTCTCAGCTGGGAAGCGGAGCTGGCAATGGCGGACGGCGCGCGCGAGCGCGGGGATACCCCAGCTCTGCTTCCCAGCTGAGAAGCGGAGCTAGGGTGTCCGCAAGCAGACGCAGAGATTTGCCTCCCACCCCTCGCCCGTGCCGCCGGCGCGTCATCTTCCCTCCCAGACAAAAAAGGCCGGCTTTCGGGGAGGAAGGGGCGTGCTCGGCTCTGCGTCTCCAGCCCGTTTCGGCCAAGCCTCCCTGGCCAAACAGCCAGGGAATCCGGGCCGGGCATGGCAGTGAGGGGCTGGAGATGCAGAGCCGAGCATGCCCCTTCCTCCCCGAAAGCTGGCCTTTTTGTCTGGGAGGGAAGATGACGCACCGGCGGCACGGGCGAGGGGTGGGAGGCAAATCTCTGCGTCTCCAGCCGATGTTCCCTGCCACGCCCGGCTCGAATTCCCTGGCTGCTTGGCAGTGGAGGCTCGGGCAAAAGGGGCTGGAGACGCAGAGCCGAGCACGCCCCTTCCTCCCCGAAAGCTGGCCTTTTTGTCTGGGAGGGAAGATGACGCGCCGGCGGCACAGGCAAGGGGTGGGAGGCAAATCTCTGCGTCTCCAGCCGATGTTCCCTGCCACGCCCGGCTCGAATTCCCTGGCTGCTTGGCAGTGGAGGCTCGGGCAAAAGGGGCTGGAGACGCAGAGATTTGCCTCCCACCCCTCGCCCGTGCTGCCGGCGCGTCATCTTCCCTCCCAGACAAAAAGGCCAGCTTTCGGGGAGGAAGGGGCGTGCTCGGCTCCAGCCCCTCACCGCCACGCCCGGCCCGGCCAAACAGCCAGGGAGGCTTGGCCGAAAGGGGCTGGAGACGCAGAGCCGAGCACGCCCCTTCCTCCCCGAAAGCTGGCCTTTTTGTCTGGGAGGGAAGATGACGCGCCGGCGGCACGGGCGAGGGGTGGGAGGCAAATCTCTGCGTCTCCAGCCGATGTTCCCTGCCACGCCCGGCTCGAATTCCCTGGCTGCTTGGCAGTGGAGGCTCGGGCAAAAGGGGCTGGAGACGCAGAGATTTGCCTCCCACCCCTCGCCCGTGCTGCCGGCGCGTCATCTTCCCTCCCAGACAAAAAGGCCAGCTTTCGGGGAGGAAGGGGCGTGCTCGGCTCCAGCCCCTCACCGCCACGCCCGGCCCGGCCAAACAGCCAGGGAGGCTTGGCCGAAAGGGGCTGGAGACGCAGAGCCGAGCACGCCCCTTCCTCCCCGAACGCTGGCCTTTTTGTCTGGGAGGGAAGATGACGCGCCGGCAGCACGGGCGAGGGGTGGGAGGCAAATCTCTGCGGCTCCAGCCCCTTTCGGCCGAGCCTCCACTGCCAAGCAGCCAGGGAATTCGAGCCGGGCGTGGCGGCGACGGCGGCGGCGCTGCTACTCCAGTCACCCAGTCCTCTCCTGCCTCCCGCACCAATGTTCCCCGCTGCGTCAGGCGCTGCCAGCCCCGAGGGACATTTCACGAGGGGCATTTCACCTTCCCTCCAAGGAAAAAACATGCCGGGGAGAGGGGCACGCCTTCCGCCTGGGAAGTCCGGCCCCATCATCCCAGAATGCCGGCACCTTTTTGCCTTAGAGGGAAAGTGAAACGCCACTCGTAGCAGCTGCTACGAGGGGCATTTCACCTTCCCTCTCAGGCAAAAAGTTGCCGGCATTCTGGGATGATGGGGCCGGATCTTTTTGCCTTGGAGGGAAGGTGAAACGCCCCTCGTAGCAGCTGCTATGAGGGGCGTTTCACCTTCCCTCTCAGGCAAAAAGTTGCCGGGGAGAGGGGCACGCCTTCCGCCTGGGAAGTCCAGCCCCATCATCCCAGAATGCCGGAATCTTTTTGCCTTGGAGGGAAAGTGAAACGCCACTCGTAGCAGCTGCTACGAGGGGCGTTTCACCTTCCCTCTCAGGCAAAAAGTTGCCGGCATTCTGGGATGATGGGGCCGGATCTTTTTGCCTTGGAGGGAAAGTGAAACGCCACTCGTAGCAGCTGCTACGAGGGGCATTTCACCTTCCCTCTCAGGCAAAAAGTTGCCGGCATTCTGGGATGATGGGGCCGGATCTTTTTGCCTTGGAGGGAAGGTGAAACGCCCCTCGTAGCAGCTGCTATGAGGGGCGTTTCACCTTCCCTCTCAGGCAAAAAGTTGCCGGGGAGAGGGGCACGCCTTCCGCCTGGGAAGTCCAGCCCCATCATCCCAGAATGCCGGAATCTTTTTGCCTTGGAGGGAAAGTGAAACGCCACTCGTAGCAGCTGCTACGAGGGGCGTTTCACCTTCCCTCTCAGGCAAAAAGTTGCCGGCATTCTGGGATGATGGGGCCGGAACTTTTTGCCTTGGAGGGAAAGTGAAACGCCACTCGTAGCAGCTGCTACGAGGGGCATTTCACCTTCCCTCTCAGGCAAAAAGTTGCCGGCATTCTGGGATGATGGGGCCGGATCTTTTTGCCTTGGAGGGAAGGTGAAACGCCCCTCGTAGCAGCTGCTATGAGGGGCGTTTCACCTTCCCTCTCAGGCAAAAAGTTGCCGGGGAGAGGGGCACGCCTTCCGCCTGGGAAGTCCAGCCCCATCATCCCAGAATGCCGGAATCTTTTTGCCTTGGAGGGAAAGTGAAACGCCACTCGTAGCAGCTGCTACGAGGGGCGTTTCACCTTCCCTCTCAGGCAAAAAGTTGCCGGCATTCTGGGATGATGGGGCCGGATCTTTTTGCCTTGGAGGGAAAGTGAAACGCCCGTATCCAGCAGAAGCGGCGGGATTCAAAGTGCTGCGGTGGGGGGTGTCCCGACAGCGGCGGGTGAACGGGGCGAGCGAACGAGGCGGGGGAGCGAGGCGGGGGAACGAGGCGAGCGAACGAGGCGGGGGAACGGGGCGAGCGAACGGGGCGAGCGAACGAGGCGGGGGAACGAGGCGAGCGAACGAGGCGGGGGAACGAGGTGGGTGAACGGGGCGGGGCGAACGTGGCGGTGTGAACGAGGCGGGGGAACGGGGTGAGCAAACGGGGCAAGCGAACGAGGCGGGGGAACGAGGCGGGGGAACGAGGCGAGCGAACGAGGCGGGGGAACGAGGTGGGTGAACGGGGCGGGCGAACGTGGCGGGTGAACGAGGCGGGGGAACGGGGTGAGCAAACGGGGCAAGCGAACGAGGCGGGGGAATGAGGCGGGGGAACGAGGCGAGCGAACGAGGCGGGGGAACGAGGTGGGGGAACGGGGCGGGCGAACGAGGCGGGTGAACGAGGCGGGGGAACGAGGGGAGCGGCGGGCGAACGAGGGGAGCGGCGGGCGTACGAGGCGAGCGGCGGGCGAACGAGGCGAGCGGCGGGCGAACGGGGCAAGCGGCAAGCGGCGGGCGGGCATCAGCGGGATCCGAGGCGGCGGGGAAGACCCAGGGAAGGTTCCTTCAGCCGCCTAGCAGCTGATCTGCTCGGCAGCGCAGCACCAGCGAGGAGCCGAAGATCTTCGGCTCCTCGCTGCTGCTGCGCTGCCGAGCAGACCAGCTGCTAGGCGGCCACTCGAGAGCAAGAGGGGGAGAGAAAGAGAGAGAAGGAAAGAGAGATGAGAGAGGGAGGAAGAGAGTGTGAGAGAGGAAGAAGCAACATAGAGAAAGAGAGAGAGAAAGAAAGATGAGAAAGGAAGGGAGTGACCTCATCGGGTGGGAAAAATCGCGATATAGCGTTCGCGAAGATCGAGATGGTCACAATTGCTGAAAAATCGCGATATAGCGTTTTGCGAAGATCGAGATCGCGAAACTCGAGGGATCACTGTACTACATTATTCATCATCAAGGATGATATAAATACAGAGGATGTACACAATCTTCAAAAAACAACATTACAAGGTGACATATTCTTGCCTGGTACACTTTTCTAGTAAGAGCAATGTTTTGGATATCCCCGGTCACCTCGATCCCAACCTGCCCTGATCTTTGTCCAGTCAGTGAAGCAGTGGAAGTGATGTGCCGGTGCCTGGAGGCTGTTAGAGTCTGGATGGGTTTCAACAGACTCAAACTCAATCCTGATAACACAGAGTGGCTGTGGGTTTTGCCTCCCAAGGACAATTCCATCTGTCCATCCATTACCTGGGGGGGGAATTATTGACCCCCTCAGAGAGGGTCTGCAACTTGGGCATCCTCCTCGATCCA
Source organism: Erythrolamprus reginae (assembly GCF_031021105.1). NCBI lineage: Eukaryota > Metazoa > Chordata > Lepidosauria > Squamata > Dipsadidae > Erythrolamprus > Erythrolamprus reginae. The sequence goes on from NC_091950.1 coordinate 297,868,595, forward strand.
CAGCTCACATTAGAGAAACATCATTCAGCTGTGGCGAGGGGGGCGTTTGCCCAGGTCCACCTGGTGCACCCTATTTGGACCGGGAGTCACTGCTCACAGTCACTCATGCCCTCATCACCTCGAGGTTCGACTACTGTAATGCTCTCTACATGGGGCTACCCTTGAAAAGTGTTTGGAAACTTCAGATTGTGCAGAATGCAGCTGCGAGAGCTATCATGGGCTTTCCTAAATATGCCCATGTCACATCAACACTCCGTAGTCTGCACTGGTTGCCGATCGGTTTCCGGTCACAATTCAAAGTGTTGGTTATGACCTATAAAGCCCTTCATGGCATCGGAACAGAATATCTCCGGGACCGTCTTCTGCCGCACGAATCCCAGTGACCAGTTAGGTCCCACAGAGTTGGCCTTCTCCGGGTCCCGTCAACTAAACCAGTGTTTCCCAACTGGTGTGCCGCGGCACACTGGTGTGCCGCGAGACACGGTCAGGTGTGCTGCGAAGAAAAAAGCTCAGCTTCTGGTCTCGCAACTTTTTGTGAAGATCAAAAAGTTGTGAGACCGGAACCTGTTTTCCGGCAGCTGCAGCGCCCTGCCCGGCTGGAGCTTTCCTGGCGACGGTAGCAGGTGAGCTTTGGGACCTGGTGGGAGGGCGCCGGCAGCGGGAGGGCGGCGCGCAGCGGGAGAGTGATGGCGGCGGTAGCGGCAGTAGCCGTATGGCGGCGCCAGGGTGGTCAGCTGTGAGGCGGAGCTCCGGAACGGAGGCTCCGACCGGCGGTGGCTGGACATGTTGCTGTAGCCGTGCGGCGGCAGCGGCAGCGGGCAGTAGCCGTGGGGAGGCGCCAGGGTAGTCAGCTGTGAGGCGGAGCTCTGGAACAGAGGCACCGGGCTGGGCTGGGACGGAGGCTCCAGCCCCACGTCCATGCCCAGCGCAACGCTAGCAACATGTCTAGCCGCCGCCGTCGGTGCCTCGGTTCCGGAGCTCCGCCTCACAGCTGATCACCCTGCTGCCGCTGCTGAGAAAAAAAGAGAGGGGGAGAGGGGGGAGAGAAAGAGATAGCAAGAGAGGGAGAGAGAGAAAAAGAGAGAAGAGAGGGGGGAGAGAAAGAGATAGCAAGAGAGGGAGAGAGAAAGACACTCCGCAGTCTGCATTGGTTGCCGATCAACTTCCGCTCACAATTCAAAGTGTTGGTTATGACCTTTAAAGCCCTTCATGGCACTGGACCAGAATATCTCCGAGACCGCCTGCTGCCGCACGAATCCCAGCGACCGATTAGGTCCCACAGAGTGGGCCTTCTCCGGGTCCCGTCAACTAAACAATGTCGGTTGGCGGGCCCCAGGGGAAGAGCCTTCTCTGTGGTGGCCCCGACCCTCTGGAACCAACTCCCCCCGGAGATTAGAACTGCCCCTACTCTCCTTGCCTTTCGTAAACTCCTTAAGACCCACCTGTGTCGTCAGGCATGGGGGAACTGAGACATCTCCCCCGGGCATATACAATTTATGAATGGTATGTGTGTATGTATGTGTGCTTAGAAAATGGGGTTTTTAAAATGTTTTTAGTAGAAATTTAGATTTGCTGAAATTGTTTTCTGTTATTCTGTTGTGAGCCGCCCCGAGTCTGCGGAGAGGGGCGGCATACAAATCTAAATAAATGAAATGAAATGAAATGAAAATGAGAGATAGAGATAGCAAGAGAGGGAGAGAGAGAAAGCGAGAGGGAGAGAGGGGGGAGAGAAAGAGAGAGAAAGAGATAGCAAGAGAGGGAGAGAAAGAGAGAGGGAGAGAGGGGAGAGAGAGGGGGAGAGAAAGAGAGAAAGCAAAAAAAGAGAGAGAGATAGCAAGAAAGAGAAAGAGAGAGAGGGGGAGAGAGAAAGACAGCAAGAGAGAGAGAGAAAGCAAGAGAGAGAGAGAGAAAGAGGGGGGAAGGAGGGTGAGGGAAAGACATTGAGGGAGGGAAGGAGGGAGAGAGAAGGAGGGCAAAAAAGAGAGGAAGGAAGGGAGAAACCAAGAGAGATAGAGAGAGAGGGGGAAAGAAAGAGGAAGGAAGGGAGAGAGAGAAAGAAAGAAAGAGGGAGAGAGGGAAATAGAGCGAAAGGGAGGAAGAGAGATATTTTTTTGTCCAAACTTTCCCCCACCCCCACCGCTCAATGCTCCCCAGGAGTTTGTAAATGTGAATAATGTGCCGCGGCTCAAAAAAGGTTGGGAAACACTGAACTAAACAATGTCGTTTGGTGGGACCCAGGGGAAGAGCCTTCTCTGTGGCGGCCCTGACCCCCTGGAACCAACTCCCCCCAGATATCAGAGTTGCCCCCACTCTCCTTGCCTTTCATAAGCTCCTTAAAAACCACCTCTGTCGTCAGGCATGGGGGAATTGAGATATTCCCTTCCCCCTAGGCTTATAAAATTTATGCATGGTGTGTCTGTATGTATGATTGGTTTCTTAAATTGGGGTTTTTTACATTACTTTTAATATTAGATTTGTTCATATTGTCTTTTTACTGTTCTTAACCGCCCCGAGTCTACGGAGAGGGGTGGCATACAAATCAAACAAACAAACAAACAGTGGCAGCATAGTCTGGAATTGGGAGAGCTTTTTCTTACCCCTCCCCTAATGGTTAAATCATTCTCTGGTAACCATGGAGTTCTCTGCCATACTCCCCTGGCACAGGGAGGCTGGATTTATTTGGCCAATTTCTAGTGTGACCGTTTTAAGCTTCTGGTTATAATTTTGTTATCATTCTTCCTAACAGTAAACACTCTGACAATATAAATTACGATATGCGATTCACAGGTCTGATGTTTTGAATAATAAAGGCATAGTAGTTCTAAACATAGTTGGATCATATTCTAGAAGTTGGCCACATCTTTCCAACTTTAGAGTGATACTAGATTTAGAAAGATTTTAATATCAGATACTATATGTGAAAAACCAACTTTTTAAATAACTATGTATCCATGACTAAACTCACACTATAATAACATACCAGATGACCCATATAGTTATATCAGGAGGTGACAAGGCCTAGAATAATGTAAAAAGTGATTTACTATATGCAGAGATTATACGACTCTTCCTATATAATTATAAACTACTGTGAAACCAAAACAGCACCATAATTGCATATGAAATGGAGGTGAACTTTAATTAGAATGCATTTTGTTCTCAGTAGTGAACACCTGCATTTTAAACATAATTGTTTTATCTGCTTAAACTGTGTAAGAGTTGGTAAATTATATTTGCAGCGCCTTGGTCTGGGGGGGAAAAAGGGGGGGGGAATTCACTACACAATTAGAGGGCTCAACTATACCCTTAATAAACAATATTAAGTACCTGGAGATTCTGTTTAAAGCATGCCATTGATTCATTGTATAAGGTCAGGAACTTCACTGTATCATCTGATAAGCCTTCGTTGTCCTTCTTTAAACAATCTATGAAAGAAGAGTCAAAGGCATCAATAAATTGCCAGTATCCACCTCCAAAAGGCTATTTTAGATAAAGGTTTATTGATTTCACAGATATTCTGCTTTTAAATTTACAGACGTATAAAACAGTATAATCTATGAACCTGCAATGAAAAGGATGACAAATGTTACACTAAGGCATTCACAATCAGTGACACCACGTCATCAGGTGCAGTTTCCTTTTCTTTATAGCTCTCCCTTCTTTATTCATTTCTCTCATAGTATGCTGCTGAAATTCTGCAAAGTGGGGGGAAAAAACCCACCCCAAAAAGAGAGAATCTAAAATAGATCCCATACACTTCAGGGACTGATGGGTGGGGGGGAGATGTCCTTGTCCATTAAGTGTACTACTCCTTCACTAAGATGATGCTAGGAGGAAAGAGAAAGGGAAAGAGAAAGAAAGATAAGTTAAGTTGCTATCCTGGTGATAAGTCAAGACCTTAGTGTCAGCATGAGTATCGGGTTAATATCAGTCACTTCTGATATCCAAGTAATAAATTGGAGTCCAAACCTTGGCCTTCTTCCAAGTTCCAGTTTATTAACAGAGCCATGTTGGTTACAAACTGTAGTCAACCCGATACTAACTTTTCCTACAATTCTCCACCCAGGTTAAGGTTCATCCCTTGTCCCCACACCTACAAGTTCATCACATGGACTACTCTGATTCTCTCAACATCCACGATCCTCCCCGCCCTTCCAGCTGGTGCTGAACAAAAGATGACCTTGAATCTCTGGAAAGCCACTTGTTGTGACTAGTTTTTCCCCCTCTCGTGCAACCACCACTCCCCAGTTCCCAGACTACTATTCTACTTGTGACAGGCCAAAGTCTCCAACTCAAAATGATGGCTTTGGCCTGACACTTAGATCTTTTGCCTAAAAAATATCTTCCAAAATAAAGGTGTTGTAAATGTTTGGAAACTTTGCAAAGCAGGTTTGTTGCCAAATTGTTGTCGTCAATTACTGCCAAATTAAGAAATAAGATGCTTGATATGGCAACGGGATAAAAGAAATAGGGAAAAATGGTAGAAATTCTGAGTTTTGAAGAGAAGCTTGGCAGGAATAAGGATTCTTGGTCTGAGGGTTAAACCAGACATAACAGGGAGGAAAAAAAATATAATAATAATAATAATAATAATAATTTATTAGATTTGTATGCCGCCCCTCTCCGAAGACTCGGGGCAGCTCACAACAGTAATAAGAAACAGTGTAACAATGGGACAAATCTAATAATAAAAAATATATAAAAACCCCAACAATTAAAAACCATACAGCACATACATACCAAACATGAAATATAAAAAGCCTGGGGGAGATGTCTTAGTTCCCCCATGCCTGGCGATACAGGTGGGTCTTGAGTAACTTGCGAAAGACAAGGACGGTGGGGACCATTCTAATCTCTGGGGGGAGTTGGTTCCAGAGGGCCGGGGCTGCCACAGAGAAGGCTCTTCCCCTGGGGCCCGCCAAACGACATTGTTTGGTCGACGAGATATGAGATAAGTGACCATACAGAAAAGAAAAATAATAAAATGAAGGAAATTGTATAGTTGCAAATCAGAGCAATGAGGAAAACTACAGTAGAGTACAAGATGGCTTTAAGTGAAAATGGGACTACAATGGGGGTGGGTGTAGAGGGATCAGGACACAAATAACAGTTTTCACTGTTTGTTGAAAAGCTTGTTCTTTTAATAATAGAGGAAAAGTATCATAATTTGACAAGATACAAAAATGTTGGGGTGACTATGTAATATTAGTGTTATCAGAGAGCATTGAAGTTAAAAGCAGCTTGGAAAGAAAAATGACTGGATAGGAAAAGGCATCCAAACAATCAGTTTTCAATTTCCAGGTATAATAATAATAATAATAATAATAATAATAATAATAATAATAATAATAATAATAATATATAAAAGCCTGGGGGAGATGTCTTAGTTCCCCCATGCCTGGCGATAAAGGTGGGTCTTGAGTAATTTGCTAAAGACAAGGAGGGTGGGGGCCATTCTAATCTCCGGGGGGAGTTGATTCCAGAGGGCCGGGGCTGCCACAGAGAAGGCTCTTCCCCTGGGGCCCGCCAAGCGACATCGTTTGGTCAACGGGACACAGAGAAGGCCAACTCTGTGGGACCTTATCGGCCGCTGGGATTCGTGCGGTAGAAGGCAGTTCCAGAGGTATAGAATGTTTATCACCATAAAATAAGTGACACTAAACAAGCACAGGAAACAACAGGCTGTTGGGGGATGGGGAAGAGACAGAAATACCCAATACATTCACAAATCACATTAATCCATGATTTTTTAAATCATGGATTATAAAATAGGCAATGTTTATATGCCTAACATGCTACACCATAATGAGATAAACTGCCTTTTGACAACCACATAACGTGAATCCATTCTATAAAAGAGTACATTAAGCATATGGAACAATTTCTTGTTGAAGTTAAAATTGCAGAAACTTAGAAAATAGGGGAGGAGAGAACCTCAGCTGACTCAGGGGCAGCAATAAGATTAAGAAGGATGAGAATATTTAAAATCAACAAAGAGTACATAAACAGATAGGCTTAACAAGGCATCCCAGTAGTACATAACAGTATCAGGCGTCTGTCATATGATCTATATTTTCTCTTTCAATACTGACATGGACATTAACTAGTAGCACTTATACCATTTGGAATTATCCAATTGAATGAAATTAGAAAGTGAGCTCATAGTCATAAATAGATTTTGAGATAACACAGAGTAGCTTTGTGTGATTCCATAAAACAACGCCGTGTAAAGAGGAGCATAGAGAGGAAACAAATGAGGGCTAAAATACCAGATGCTTTAATATCCAAATCTTATCAGCCTCAACTGGCATGAGTAGCAGCAAGACTGTGGGAGTCACTCAAATTGATATCTGTGTAGTACCAAATTGTTCACTACTAGTTTAAGATACTGTAACTATCATTTAAGGCATCTTCAAAAAGTGTTTCTGTTATTTAAAGTTACACTTTTACACACACAAAAAAGCCTTTTTTCCCCTTGTCTCCTTAGAAAGAGTGTCAAATTGTTGTATCTGAATTGTAAAGATCTGAAGGGAGCCTCTATACTCATTCAACTAAAGGCATTTAAAGCTTTGGACTAGGGCAGTGATGGCGAATCTATTGCATATATGTGAGTGCCACATCCATAATTCAACACATGGGGAGGGCGAAAACAGCTTCCCCTACTCCCCCTGGAGGCTCTCTGGAGGCCAGAAATGGCCTGTTTCCCAACTTCTGGTGAGCCCAGTAGGCTCATGTTTTGTAATCCCAGGCTCCAAAGCTGAGGTCTTTAAACCTGGCAACTTGAAGACTTGTGGACTTCAACTCCCAGAATTCTCCAGCCAGATTTGCTCAGAGGTCTTCAAACTTGGCAACTTGAAGATAGCTGGCTGGAGAATTCTGGGAGTTGAAGTCCACAAGTCTTCAAGTTGCCAAGTTTGGGGAACCAAACTTTGACCTTTGTGTGCTGATTTCCCCCCGCTTTGAAACTAAACCAGAGCAAAGTGTGTTTCACTTTGTGAAAGAAGAAGGACTGTGAATTGCCTCACAGCTGCAAGCTAAGTATCACACAACTGATAAGGGACTTGTACAAATTACCAGTTTGTTTGGAGACGAGTGCTCTTTGCTATACAAAAAGAGGGCTTAGTTTAAGTGACTTTTCATTAAAAGAACATTGTTTTGAATTTTCAAATGTGTGTGTTTTTCTGAAATTTGTACCTGTGCATTTTCGGGAGGATTCTACCAGAGAGCTCGACAGAACAACCGGTAGGAAAAGGTAAGAGGAACACACCATACATACATATATATTTTTTCACAAGACCTATCACAAAACTCACTGACGACTCACAGCTGACCCATCACAAGACCCTTGATACACCCACCCCTCAAGCTCTTATAAACAGAAGAATACTGACACTGGCATTCCCTAAACTCTGCTGAAGATGTTACCAAGCCTGCTAAGGAAATCTTCGGAAACCAACCCATAAGCTCACAGAATAAACTTTCACCCTTTTATTTCAACAAGCTTAATGCCTGGATGTTATTCTCTCTCCTCTTTTTCATCAGTGCCACTATGGAGGTTGTATGTCAATTTTTGTTATAAAAATAATGAAATTCAATGTCATGACCAATAGAGGTTTAATCTCAACTATAATGTCTAGGACAAAAGGCAACTGCAAGCTACAGTTAGGATCACCAATAGTTGTTTCATATTAAACATGACTTCTGAACATTCCTTTCAGCTGTGCCAAGCCATGTGTGGTTCTTGTCACAATACACCACTAAGCTATAATTTACCTTTACAAGTCTATGTTAAGTACAAGTAAAAAAAAGGCAGTATATTTGCCTGGCAAAATTAGCCTTTATCTGAAAAACACACACACACACAATTTAAGGTGATTGTCAAATCAGCTCCCATGTCAAGTATGTTCATTAGAAACATTTTACTTGACATCATTTTGGCAGAGGAAGAGCACACAGTGTAGAAGAAGGCAGGGATAAAAATGAAGAGGATGCAAGAACAATTAGAAGAATCCTTAAAAGATAAGACAAAATGTAAACAACATCATAATATGATAAAAGACAGGAGAGGGAGGGAGAGAGAGAAAGAGATAGTGAAAGAGGCTCAACTCCACCTTGATTCTTTATGGCAGTGTTTCCCAACTTTGGCAACTTGAAGATATCTGGACTTCAACTCCCAGAATTCCCCAGCCAGCATTCGCTGGCTGGGGAATTCTAGGAGTTCAAGTCCAGATATCTTCAAGTTGCCAAGGTTGGGAAACACTGCTTTATGGTGTAAGAGAGATAAAAGAGACAGAGGAAAATTCTGTCAGGCTTTCAGGATTCTACTATGATAAGCTACAAGAAGAAAATAAAGGGTTAACACAAACAGATTCTAGAAGTATATTTAAATCCAATGTGGAAGGAATACTCATACACAAACATGTTGTTACAGAGCATGTATTGAGAATAGTATTTCCCACAGCATTCTGTATGGCCCCTACCTGAACTTGTTTAAATAGGTTCTCAAAAATTGGCCCTTCCCCAGGCCCTTATGGGCATATTTTGAATTCAACTTGTGGATTTTACTGTTTCTACAGCCATCATTTTCCCCTAGGTGTTATACTGTTTTGAATTGTTTTCCAAATCATTACTGCCTAACAGCCTTAGAACTTTAAATAAATAAGGATCACAGGCATCAACTCTGTGTCAATTGTGTGGCTATACAATACTCTTGAGAGAAATTGAAACAACAGGACTGTAGTCTGCTAACTTTTGTACCCAGCTATTTACATGTATGTATCGGTAAAAATGTATTTTCTTGAATAACACTATTTTTCTATACAGCACTGAATTGCTGGAACAAGTCCTCATTTGTTGACACAATCATGCATTAAGAACCAAGAAATAATTACGTTTCATGCAATTAATTCTATTTGCAATTTGTGAACAAGTTGCTTACAGATGCAGACTCTGCTGTTGATTATGATACATAAAATGGTTTACATGGCTGTCCAATATTTATTAATTTTATATTCTGCCTTTATTATTTTTATAACTAATTCAAGGTAGTGAACATACCTATACTCCTTCCTACCATTTTCCCCACAACAACCCAGTGAGGGGAGGGGAGCTGAGACAGAGAGCCCTAAATCATCCAGCTGGCTTTCATGACTTAGGCAGAACTACAGTAGTCCCTCACCTATCGCTGGTGTTACGTTCCAGACCTGGCCGCGATAGGTGAAATCCGCAATGGGGAATTTATCGACTGATAGTACTTATTTAAGTATTTATATTGTAATTGTTTGGTAAGTTTTCATTGTTTTAAGTGTTTATAAACCCTTCCCACACAGTATTTATTTTAGATACAGTATTTAAATACAGTATTTACAATTTTAGATTTTTATTTTTTTTTTAAACCTACCGATCGAGTTCGGCGGGCTGTTCAAATCTGCCGATCGACTTCCTCAGAAACCCGCGATGAAGTGAAGCCGCAGTAGGTGAAGCGCGGTATAGCGAGTGACTACTGTATAACTTATAGTCTCATGATTTCCTACCTAGTACAGTGATACCTTGTCTTACAAACTTAATTGGTTCCGGGACAAGGTTCTTAAGGTGAAAAGTTTGTAAGATGAAACAATGTTTCCCATAGGAATCAATGGAAAAGCGATTAATGCGTGCAAGCCCAAAATTCACCCCTTTTGCCAGCCAAAGCGCCCGTTTTTGTGCTGCTGGGATTCTCCTGAGGTTCCCCTCCATAGGAAACCCCATCTCTGGACTTCTGTGTTTTTGCAATGCTGCAGGGGAATCCCAGCAGGGGAATCCCAGCATCGCAAAAACAAGTGCTTCGCTGTCAACGGAAGTCCGGAGATTGGGTTTCCCATGGAGAGGAGCCTCAGGGGAATCCCAGCAGTGCAAAAACAGGTGCTTCGCTGGCAACGGAAGTCCAGAGGCGGGTCATCCCAGTGGCGGCGGTGAGTTTGTAAGGTGAAAATAGTTTGTAAGAAGAGGCAAAAAAATCTTAAACCCCGGGTTTGTATCTCGAAAAGTTTGTATGACGAGGTGTTTGTAAGATGAGGTACCACTGTACCTTAACCACATTATTATTATTATTTATTAGACTTGTATGCCGCCCCTCTCCATAGACTCCGTAGACACATGCGTTAATTATTATATTTATTTCTCAAATCTATGGGTCAACTCTACAAACTCTAGGCCCATGATGGCAAACCTATGTCATGCATGCCACAGATGACACGCAGAGCCATATCACAGTGAGACGTTGCCCTATGCCAGATCCAATGCACATGTGGCCAGCTGATTTTCGGGCTTTCGGAGGGCAATGGGAGGTAGTTTTCGCCTTCCCTGGGGTTTAGGAAAACCTCCAGAGCTTGTGAATGGCGAAAAATGAACCCAACAGTCCAACCACAAGTTGGTTTCCAAACTTCATTTCTGAACTTTCTGGAGGCCTTTTGGGTCCGTTTTTCACCCTCCCTAGGCTTCAGGAGGCTTTCCTAAAGCCTGGGAAGGGTGAAAAATGGCCCAATAGCCCAACCGGAAGTTCAGAAACAAAGTTTGGAAACAAATTTACGGTTGGGTCACAGAGTCTATTTTTCCAATCCATGAAACTCCAGATGTTTCTTCCGAAGTCTCCCCCCCCTGCCCTCCAGAAGCCCCAAAATCAGCTGTAATCCATTTTTGCCTCTGCATGCCTGGCGGAGGGAGCACAGAGGGTTGTGTGTGCATGTGCGGGAGTGGAAGGCACTGCATTATGGGTGTGGGTGCATGCGCACCCTTTTGGCATCCGAGCAAAAAAACATTCGCCATCACTGCTCTAGGCAGTGAACATAATGTATAAACATCAATAAAACCCATACACATACATCAGAGTTATCAAATCCATGGCCTGCAGGCAGGAGCATCATGCACTGGCCACACCCATGCCATGCCCGGTTTAGCAAAGTCCCAATAAGTCATGTGACGATGCTGTGACAACACGAGTTTAACACCCCTGACATTTACGTTTATGTAAAACACTGTATATTTCCTTTTTTCCACTTTTCCTAAACACATATTCTATGTAACTGTGTGTGTGTGTGTGTGTGTGTGTGTGTGTGTGTGTGTGTGTATGTATGTATGTATCACAAAAACATGTGATACATACAGAACATAGTTTGTTGGCTATGAACAAATTAACTGCCTTGAAAGGGACTGGGTTGGGCCTATAGGCAAAAAGGAACTGTGACATTCCTTCAATATACCAGGGTGATCCAACAGAAAAAAAAAACATATAGCCCCTCTCTGGTACAAAGCTGAAGGGATCAGATCTGGTGGCCTAGAGGTTAATTCTCTGCCTTACAAGGCAGAAGCCCCAGGATCAAATCCCAGTAAGGGTATGACTAGCTGATGAGGCCAGAATAAGGCCGAAATAGCGCTATCCTAGTCTCCCTTAATTTTAAAAATTCAGCAAATCATGTGATATATATATATACTGTATGTAAGCGTGTATACACACATGATGCAAGTTTATAGGTTTTAAACAATGGTGGACAGTACACTATATTAGATATTTCTTAAATCATCCTCTCTTATAATTTCCCTTTCTATTTTAATGAACGGACTCAAAGTAACAATTGGGAAATACAACTATAGCCACAGTGTTGCTTAATATGTAACAAAAATATCAATCAGTTCATTTAACTAATAAAAACAATATAGGTATGCCTAATCCAGCACATACTATACACCTCATTAAAAAGGATATGCCATTCTATTGAAAGAAACACAGGCTTTTCAGACATCATATAAGCATGGTGGATTACCATGTTCTCAATTCAGCTACACCTCTTCACCTGATCCATTCCTCACGTTTCATTCCCAAAATAATGTCTTTATTATACTTTAGCTTTGCTACAATGTTTGGTTGGCTTTAGCTTAGTACATACAAAGTCAACTGCTATGAATTATAAACTATTCTGTGTGTGTTCTATGGGCTCAAATCAATAAATTGTAATATGCTTATCCAGGGCATAAGCATATGAACCCAATCAGGATTTGTAGAAACTGAGAACAATGAACAAGCAATTACTTAGCTCTGGGAACCATTATCTCTTATGCTGAAACTAATACTAGAGAAGAAACATGCATATTGAGGTGTTATGTATTATCTTTATATATAACTTTTAAAAAAATATTTTTATTATTTTTAAATAAAAAGACAAAACATTACAAGTAAACATGAAAAGACCAGACAAAACACATAACATAAAAAGGAGCTACAATTGCTCCGCTCAGAATAGAAGTCTTCTTAATACAAAAAGGAAAAACTATTTTAGCTTAGATCAATTCAGAAAACTAAACTCATCTACTACCAAACTAAGAACATTCCAATATAATACATTTAACTAAAATATATATATAAGGGCAGACTAGATGGACCACGAAAACAAAAATCTATGAAAACATATATACAGTATTCTATATATATATACAGTGATCCCCCGCTCGTTGCGAGGGTTCCGTTCCAGGAGCCCCCGCAACGAGCGGGTTTTCGCGAAGTAGCGATGCGGAAGTAAAAACACCGTCTGCGCATGTGCAGACGGTGTTTTTACTCCCACAGCGCTAGCGAGGAGCCGAAGATTGGGGGCGGGGCGGCTGTTTGCCGCCGGCATGGAGGGCTTCCTAGCAGCCCCCCAAACCCGGGTTGGGGGTCCGGGGGGCGCTGGCTCTCGGTGATTTTGAGCTGAGTCCGGAAGCGAATTCGCTTCCGGACTCAGCTCAAAAGCGCCGATAGCAAGCGGCAAGGAACGGCTTGTCTCGGCGCTTTCGAGCTGACCGGACTCAGCTCGAAAGCGCCGAGACAAGCCGTTCCTTGCCGCTTGCTATCGGCGCTTTTGAGCTGAGTCCGGAAGCGAATTCGCTTCCGGACTCAGCTCAAAACCGGCGATACCAAGCGGCAAGGAACGGCTTGTCTCGGCGCTTTCGAGCTGACAGCTCGAAAGCGCCGAGACAAGCCGTTCCTTGCCGCTTGCTATCGGCGCTTTTGAGCTGAGTCCGGAAGCGAATTCGCTTCCGGACTCAGCTCAAAACCGGCGATACCAAGCGGCAAGGAACGGCTTGTCTCGGCGCTTTCGAGCTGACAGCTCGAAAGCGCCGAGACAAGCCGTTCCTTGCCGCTTGCTATCGGCGCTTTTGAGCTGAGTCCGGGAGCGAATTCGCTCCCGGACTCAGCTCAAAAGCGGCGAGAATGAACGGCGTGGGCGGGCAAAGGGCGGGCGGCAGCGAGGAGTTTGCGTGGGCGGTGGGGAAACTCCTCGCTGACGCCAGCAAGAGGGGGAAGACCCAGGGAAGCCGCTGCCATCTACGCATGCGTGCCCGGCACGCATGCGTAGATGGTATTTTTGACTTCCGGGTTGAAAAATAGCGAAGTACCCTGTTCGCAATGGTTGGGGACGCAATAAACGGGGGATCACTGTATATATATACATACAGTTGCAGACATTCCATTTTACAACAGCACGAAGCTTGGAAACTTCAGCCTGATGATGGTGGATGTGATTTCACCGAAACGTCGCAAACGTCGCATAGACATGCAAAACATTACACAGGGCAAAACCCGAACTCAGAACAATCTACATACATATATATATATATATATATATATATATATATATATATATATATATATATTATATACATACATACATACATACATACATACATACATACATACATACATACATATATATATAAGTCCCAGTGGGTATGGCTAGCTGATGAGGCCAAAATAAGGCCGAAATAGATCTATCCTAGTCTCCCCTTAATTTTCAAATTCAGCAAAAAAAACACGTGACACATACAGATAGAATTGTCGGCTATCAATAAAATTAACTGCCTTGGAAATGGCCCTGGGTTGGGCCAAGAGGCAAATAAGGAGCTGTGATGTTCCTTCAATATACACCAGGGTGATTTGACACAAAAATCCGTAACCCTTCCCTGGTGTAGAGCTGAAGGGATTGGATACTGTAGCCTAGAGCAGTGTTTCCCAACCTTTTTTGAGCCGCGGCACATTATTCATATTTTCAAAATCCTGGGGAACACTGAACGGGGGGGCGGGAGGGGCGCAGGGAGGCTAAAGAAAAGTTTGGACAAAAAAAATATCTCTTCCTCCATTTCACTCTATTTCTCCCTCCCTCTTTCTTTCTCTCTCTTCCTTCCTTCCCTTCTTTCTCTCTCTCCATCCCTCTTTCTTTCTTTCTTCCTCTCTTTTTTGCTCTCTTTCTCTCTCCCTCCTTCCCTCCCTCTATGTCTTTCTCTCTTCCTTGCTCTCTCTCTGCCTCTCTTGCTATCTCTCTTTAATTCTCCTTCTTTCTCTCTCTTTCTCTGTCTCTCTTGCTATGTCTCTTTCTTTCTCTCTCTCTATCTCTTTCTCTCTCTGTCTCTCTTTCTCTCTCTTGCTATCTCTCTCTCTCTTTCTCTGTCTCTCTTGCTATCTCTCTTTCTTTCTCACTCTCTATCTCTTTCTCTCTCTTTCTGTCTCTCTCTCTGTCTCTCTTGGTATCTCTTACTCTCTCTCTCTTGGTATCTCTTTCTCTCTCTCTCTCTCTCTTGCTATCTCTTTCTTTCTTTTTTCTCTCTCTCTTGCTATGTCTCTCTTTCTCTCTCTCTCTCTCTGTCTCTCTCTCACTCGGGCGGGGGGGGGGGGGGCGGGGGGGCTAAAGAAAAGTTTGGACAAAAAAATATCTCTTCCTCCATTTCACTCTATTTCTCCCTCCCTCTTTCCTCCCTCCCTCTTTCCATTGTATCTCTCCCTCCCTCTTTCCTTTCTATCTCACCCTCCCTCTTTCCTTTCTATCTCTTTTCTTTCTATCTCTCCCTCCCTCTTTCCTTTCTATCTCTCCCTCCCTCTTTCCTTTCTATCTTTCTCTCCATCCCTCAGCGGCGGCAAAGAAGAAGGAAGGCAGGCTGCAGAGGGCACCGAGGACAAGAGCGCTCCCTCGCTCCCTCGCCCTGACTTCCCTCCCTCGCTGCTGAAGGGACGAGCGCGGGCATGAGCGCGCGCGTGGGCCCGCTGCAAGAAGGGTTTTTTTGCTTTTTTTTCCCTTCCCCCGCCTCACGGGAGAGAGAGAGAGAGAGAGAAAGAGCAGCGCCCTGTCGGTTCTGAGTGCAGCCAGGGAAAGCGGCCTCGAGCCGAGTGCGAACTGCAGGATGCGGCAAAGGACTCCTTGCCAACCAAAAAAGGGGTGGGGGTGGCAAAGGCAAAGCCTGGGAGGCGGGGAAGGGAAGATCGGGAGACCCCCAGACAGAACGGCTGAGGGGAAGGAAAGACGGAAGGAGGGAGGGATTGAGAAGCGAAGCCAGGGAGGGCTGAGAGAAAAGGGGAGCGGCGCGCGAGAGAGAGGGGCGGGGCGGGCATTCCCGAAACGGACGGAGAAAGCCCTCTCTCGCAGCGAAAGCGCTCCCAGCCAGGGCGCTGCGAGAGAGGGCTTTCTCCGTCCGTTTCAGGAAAGCCCGCCCCGCTCCTCTCGCAGCCCCCTGGCTGTGAGCGCTTTCGTCCGGAGGAGCTGAAGCCGCCGCTGCAGCCGCCGCGAGAGAAGTCGCGCCCCAAGACAGGGGGCGGCGGAGAAGGAGAGGGGGCAGATCGGGTGAGAAAGTTGCGAGTGGGAGCTCCAGGTCGGAGACACCGGCGGTCCGGCACCGGCAGCGCCCCGCCCAGCTGGAGCTTCCCTAGGAGCTTCGCGGCACACCTGACCGTGTCTCGCGTCACACTAGTGTGCCGCAGCACACCGGTTGGGAAACGCTGGCCTAGTGGATAATTCTCTGCCTTACAAGGCAAAGGTTGCAGGTTCAAGTCCCAGTGGGTATGGCTAGTGGATAATGCTCTGCCTTACAAGGCAAAGGTTGCAGGTTCAAGTCCCAGTGGGTATGGCTAGCTGATGAGGCCAAAATAAGGCCGAAATAGATCTATCCTAGTCTCCCTTAATTTTCAAATTCAGCAAAAAAAAACCAACATGTGACATATATAACTTTTAAAAAGTAGAAAAATATATAGTCTTTTATTCATATTAAATAGCAGACAAAAAGTGTACATACTTGCACAGTTAGCTTTTATCCATGTGTCATTAAAAAACTTGTTCACAAGTACAACCATCTGCAGCCTGTCTGACATCAAGAGACTTTGGGCACATCGGTTACTCTTAGTAGTATTCTGAAAGGAGAAAATACATATATAGAAATCATTTGTTAGCAAATCCAGCAATCAAGTATACATTACTTATTGCAGGATTGCATTTTAAAGCTACAAACTTGTATAAACTAGGTTTCCACTGTGGATGGCAATGAGTTAGAAATCATTATTGCTGAGTAAATATAGTGTTGCATTGTAGTTCACTTGGACATATAAACTTGTTATCTTCCTAGTAAAATTGGGACATACATTTCTTATCTAAATAAATGGCATAAAAGATGCCTCTAGCATCTTTTCCCAATTGCTCAGGAACTAAAACAGCTCTCTCAAAGGAATTTCTGTCCTAGTTTCACCACTAGATATCTTTGTCTTTTTATAATATATAAATGACAAGCTGACAGATCATTTATTTCACCAGATATCTACATTCTTGTAACTTAATGTCTATGGCAGTGTTTTTCAACCAGTGTGCCGTGGCACACTAGTGTGCCGCGAGACATAGTCAGGTGTGCCGCGAAGAAGGAAGCTCAGGTTCCGGTCTCGCAACTTTTTGTTGAGAGAGTGAGAGTGAGAAAGAGAGAAAGAGAGAAAGAGAGAGAAAGAAAGCAAGAGAGAGAGAAAGAGAGTGAGAGAGAGAAAGAAAAGAGAGAAAGAGAGAGAAAGCAAGAGTGAGAGAGAAAGAAGGCGAGAGAGAGACAAAGAAAGAGAAAGAAAGCAAGAGAGAGAGAGAGAGAGAAAAGGAGTGGAAGGGAGAGAGAGAGAGAAATGAGGAAAAGGGGGAGGAAAAAAGAAAAATGAGAAAATGATTGAGACAGAGAATGAGAGTAAAGAGAGAGAAACAAAAGAGAGACTCTTGATTTAAAGCATATGATAAAAAGCACCCAAAGAATAAGAGAGAAAAAACCCCAGCCCTCACCTGTTTTTGGAAATGGTTCAAGAGTGTGTATACACACACACACACACACAAGGGTGGGGAGGAGACAGGGATGGAAAGAGAGAGGAGAGTGTCTTAGGGTGTCATTTTGTGTCATTTTGGTTGGTGGTGTGCCCCAGGATTTTGTAAAAGTAAAAAATGTGCCGCGGCTCAAAAAAGGTTGAAAATCACTGGTCTATGGAAATTCTCAGTCATCCAGATCATGGTTGTCCCAAATATGATTTTTCAAGAAGCAACTAGAACAAGAAAGTCAAGTTGTGTCTTGAAAAAGCACATTTGGGACTTGGATATCAAATCTTTGCATTTTGCAAATATTTTAGTGACTTTTTTCTATAAACAAAAAGATGTTCTGAAAACATTTTACTGATTAAAATTTTCTGAGATAAAATTCATCAATGCCCAAATGGGCCACTCATACAAATTAATTCTCTTTCATCCAATCCCCACACAATCCCCAAATCTGTTTTAGAAAGTCCCCAGAGAAGTTGAGCCATCCTTAATTAATAAATGCATCAATTTGATTTACAGGCTGCAATGCAAGAGATCAATTCAATTCCAATCAGTTCTTGCACATTTTCTATGTCTGTGATTTTAACATGTGAAAAGTCATATGATGGAATGCATACGTCTATCCTTTTCCAGCAATAATGCTTTGCCTTAAGTTGCTCCTGATGCAAAGCAATAATTGCTACATTTGAATTTAATTTAGTGACGTGCTTTTTTTTTCAGATTTAGTCAAGCCTTTAGGTCAGTTGATTTTTCTTATTTCTAATTTTTCAGAATTTGTGAATACTGAATACCTTGCATAATGATCCATGAAGGATTTAGTAATTTAGGTTTTTGCACCTGTCTGGAATTTGTAAGGCAGAGAATAAATATATAGATAGCTCATTACAAACCTTTTATATAGATATGGAAAATGGAGACTTCAAAGTTTATCTAAAGTAATTATCCTTTCACTCACATTCCCAGTGACTTATACGCTTATATGGGTCCAGGGATTTTTGGCATGATAAAGAAGAAGTTGGCTATTGTATTATTCATCTTCCAAATGTAGCCTAGTATCCTCCAATGTCCTCCCACCTATCCAATTACTAAGCAGGCTTGATACTGCTCATCTTTGCAGCTCAGCCAACTTCAGCCAGATGCTGTCACTTGCTGAGGAGGGGAAAGAAACTGACTATCCAAGCATCAATATGCACAACTTAACTACTGCCCAGATATTTTTATCCAAAGATAACACCAACTACTTCTCCTTGCTGCAAAGATAGAGACACTTATGAACAATCCCACAATCAACATCTTTAGTTCCAACCCCAATAAATGATATAGTGTGCATGACATGGTATCACTGCATTAATGTGGTTCTAAATTGTTGTATACTATTTAATTTTGTAAACCACCCAGAGTCCTTCAAGATTGGGCGGCATACAAATTAATTAATCAATTAAATCCCACTGGCAAGGAAAACAAAATCTAACTTGCATCCCAGAAAGAACCTCTCTACTCTACTAAAGTAGGATACACGTTTACTGCAGTTCCCACTTGTTTCATGAGTTCCTTCTCCCATCATCCACAGAAAACAGGCTCCAGTTGTTATTCCACAGTAATAAGGGACCAGCCTTCCTCCCCGCACCCCAGATAAAAACGTTCCAGTACTACAATTTTGAAAAAGCCATGGGGCAGTGTTTTTTGATAAAGCACACTGTGTTATCCCAAGTATTGAAATTTCAAGAGAATTTTAATCACAGTGTCCAACACAAAGAAATCTAATGATACATTTCCAAAAGATTGGTACGATTCTCCGTGGCACCTGCACAACTAGCCTTGTGGACCCTTATATGGTAGAGTCTCACCAACATAGAACCGGGGCGGCACAGTGGTTAGACTGCAGCACTGCAGGCTACTTCAGCTAACTGCTAGCTGTAGTTCAGCAGTTCAAATGTCACCACTGTCTCAAGGTTGACTCAGCCTTCCATCCTTCCCAGATGGGTAAAATGAGGACCCAGATTGTTGGGGGCAACATGCTGATTCTGTAAAGTGCTTAGAGAGGGCTGTAAAAGCACTATGAAGCAGTATATACGTCTAAATGCTATTGCTATAGGATAAGTAGAGCCCCCTTCATTGGATGCCACTGCAATCCACAAAAAGAGCAAATGTTTACAATGCACAATGCAGAATATTTATCGCTTCAAGAGAAGTAGCGGAGTAGTTGATGCATGGAACTAACTACCAGACTCTGTAGTATCATCATTTAATGCCCAAAAACTTTACCCTTAGATTATCCACTATTGACCTCTCCCGATTCCTAAGAGGTCAGTATGGGTCGTGCATAAGTGCACCAGTGTGCCTTCCGTCCCCTGTCCCAATGCTTCTTTTTTACTCGTATCATGTATATAAATATTATACCTTTGTATACTATCAATATGTACATGACAAAATAAGTAAGTAAGTAGACAAGTAAGTAAGTAAGTAAATAAGTAAGTAAATAAGTGAGTAGGTAAGTAAGCAAATAAGTAAGGAAGGAAGGAAATAAATAAGCAAGTAAGTAAATAAGCAGCTAAGTAGGTAGGTAGGTAGGTAGGTAGGTAGGTAGGTAAGTAGGTAAGTAAGTAAGTAAGTAAGTAAGTAAGTAAGTAAGTAAGTAAAAAGTAAATACTCGCGGGACAGTTTCGATGGAGCAACTGTTCCGGAGGGAAACCGAAACAGTTCTCAACGCTTAATTGAGCCCAGTGGTTTTAAGAAACCCGATCCACGCACCTCAATGTTGCTGAACTGCTGCAGGACTTCCCCGAATTGGTGATAGCAGTTCTGGCAGAGGGTCACAGGCCGGGCGCTCTGGATCAAGCAGCTCGCCAGCCGGACGCTGCTATTGGCGAAGGCATTCAGGAGTTCCTTGCACTCCGGATCCAGCTGCGGGTCCTGGAGAACCGCCAAGAACCCCGATTGCAGCGACGACAGGTCCTCCAGGGCCCAGGGCCAAGCGCGGTGCCGGCCTCCTAAAGCCATTTCTTCCAAACCGCTTTGCAGGGACAAATGTGGGCCGGAGATGATGACGCTCTCTCCGGCACACATGCCCAGCAAGATGCCGGGCAGCGGCAGCAGCAGAAAAGCGGCCGAGCCCATCGCGACCACCGCGGCTGAAGAAAACGACAAAGAAATCCGCCGCTTCCTAGTTCCGCGGCTGCCACTGAGCAACGCGATCACGTGCGGCTGAAGAACTACAGCAATAGAGGCCGGGAAACTTGCGCCCAACGCGGCGTTTCATTGGCTTCCGAGGATTTGACGTAGATGTTTATTGGGGGCGGAGTCTGCCTATCAACAAGTTGCGTTCGGAGCGGCTCGCGCGAATGTTTTCAAACTGTCACTTAGGCGACGAGTCGGTTGCGTCGCGTGAATTTATTTATTTTTCTTACTTTGGCACTTTATAAATGCTACCAGATTCCCGTATATAAATGTAAACCTCGAGGCGCGTTTTACTGCTTCTTTTTTTAGTTGATGTCATGCGTGGGTTGGAAAACTTTTCTATTCTTTCTTAGATATATTTTACTATGAGTATCTCCTCTAACCTTCATCGTGTATTTTACTGTGTGTGTGTGTGTGTGTGTGTGTATACATATATGTCAATCCTTCAACTAAATGTGATTCCACCAACCAATCAAATCATTAAAACATAGCCACCCAATCTATTTGCTACATTGAAACCAAATCTCCACCCCCACCACTATATATATAAGGAACAAATGGCAGTTGCAAACAAACTATATTTACAGCAGCACGAAGCTTACCTGATGATGGTGAATGTGATTTCACCGAAACGTCGCATAGACACTCAAAATATTACACGGGGCAAAACCCGAATTCAGAACAATCTATATATATATACCCACTAAAACCCTCATTGTGTATTGGACAAAATAAATAAATAAATAAATCCCGCTGTTGGAAGTTTACATCAAGCATGATAAGTGCACTTTAGACCCGCTGGTTTGGATGTATAATCTACAGTATCTGTCTGTCTGTCTGTCTGTCATCTGTCATCTATATATCATCTATCTATCTATCTATCTATCTATCTATCTATCTATCTATCTATCTATGTATCATCTATCTATCTATCTATCTATCTATCTATCTATCTATCTATCTATCTAACATCTATCTGGATTTGTATGCCGCCCAACTCCCAAGGGACTCTGGGCGGTTCACAACCAAAGAATAAAACATACCATATAACATTAAAACTCCTTAAAAACAATCTAACACAATTTCAAAACCAAGAACTATGGCTTCTTTAATCAGGATTAGTATCTGATTTTTCTGAGCCATAAATCAATGGATATGAACAACACATTATATTAAAATCAAACTGAACTCGGTCACGCCAGATATATTTTATGCTAAGTCATTGTTGTTCAACTACTGCTGAGTTCAAAAGGCATGCTAGTCCAAAACCAAATAAACCATGTTTATATCTTAGTGCAATATAGGAATACAATTCAATGCTAAGGAAATGTCTATATCTGCATAATATGATTACGCTATTTAAAGTTTTTTATTGAATATAAACATTAAAAAAACATTTAAAAAGACAAACAGATATAAAACAAAAGAAACAATACATTTAAAAATATACATGTAAACCTCCTAGGTACTTCTACGGTAAATTGTAATTTATATATAATTCATATAAACTGTATTTCCTCTACAGTTCTATTTATAGATCTATTAATAAGTATATCTATCCATTATATATTCAAATTTATAAAATCCTATAGTAATTTTTAACTAAATATGAATACAGTGGTACCTCTACTTACGAACTTAATTCGTTCCGTGATCAGGTTCTTAAGTAGAAAAGTTTGTAAGAAGAAGCAATTTTCCCATAGGAATCAATGTAAAAGCAATGTGTGTGATTGGGGAAACCACAGGGGTGGTGGAGACCCTCTTTCCTCCCAGGAGATTCCCAGGAGATTCCTAGAGAGGCCCCACAGAGACTTCTCCCCGCCTTTTCTGGCCTTGTTTCCTCCCAGGAGATTCCTAGAGACGCCCCACGGAGGCTTCTCTCTGCCTTTTCCGGTTGCAGTTTTGGAGGCTCAGTTTTATAAGTGGAACATGGTTCTTGAGAAGAGGCAAAAAAATCTTGAACACCCAGTTCTTATCTAGAAAAGTTGGTAAGTAGAGGCATTTGTAGGTAGAGCTACCACTGTATATACATTTATACATCTTTTTTCTTTCTGTTCTTCCTTTCCAAACAGTTATAAAATAAATTCCAAACTTCAAAATATTCTAGGTCCTCTTTCTGGTTTAATTCTATCATCAATTTATCTGATTCTGCACGTTCCAATTTAAAAAAAATAATTATGTTGTCGGATGGTACATCACCATGTTTCCAATATTGTTTCAAGCATATTCTCACTGCTGTCAAAATATGTAGTATAATATACCAATATTTCTTTTTCATATTTTGATCCAATAACCCTATTAAGAACACTTCAGGTTTCATATTGATTTTTTGTTTCGTTATTTCTTTGAGCCAGATATGTATCTTTTTCCAAACTTTTTTGATTATTGGGCAAGTCCACCATATGTGATAGTATGATCCATTTTTGTGTTGGTATTCCCAACATTCAGGGTTCATATTTTGATATATTTTTGCCAATCTCGCTGATGATATGTGCCATCTATAGTACATTTTGTAGAGATTTTCTTTATATGAGGCTGTTTTGGTTAATTTATAATTTTTGCTCCAAATTTTCCCCATTGATCCAAATTTGTTTGGCCAAATTTTTTAGCCCAACTGATCATATAACCTTTAATAATTTCTTCCTTCATTTTATAATTTAGTAAATATTTGTAAATTTTTGTTAGCATTTTTTCTCAATGTCCCAATAAGGTTTTATCTAATTCTCATTTCTTTGTTGCTATTCCAGATTTCTTTCTATCTTCTTCTAGATTTGAACTGATAATATGGCCACCAATCAATTTTAATTCCTTGTCGATTTAGAGTGTTTTAAGTTTCCTTATGTGTCCAAAATGTCTACATATCTATCCATTTTGTGTTTGTCTATTGTATTGGGATAAATTATTGCTTCCATACTTGAGAACGATGTCAGAACTTCTTTGTAAAGTTGATGTTTTATTTTAGCCCAAATTTTGTATAGGGATTCACTGATTTTATAATTTTGGAAATAAGAATCCATGCCATTCAACCTGTAGATCATGTCCCTCGAGCATTAGTATTCATGTAGATCATGTCCCTGTCTGCCAGTCTGTAATCCATTGCAGAGCAGCTGCTTGACAGTATAATTCCATGCCAGGGAATCCAAAGCCCCCTTGTTTTCTATTATTTTGCAAATATTTTAGTTTAATTCTTGATTTTCCCCCTGCCCAAATATCCTTCACTATCATCCTACTAGTATTTAAACTTTCAAAGTATTTTTTTCTAATTTAATTGGAATGGTTTGGAACAGGCATATTAATTTTGGCAATGTAGACATCTTGATGGTGGCAATTCTCCCTATCAATGAAATGGGTAATTTGTTCCATTCTTCCAAATCTTTTTCTATTTGTTTACTTAGTTCTATTTAATTATCTTTTTTAATTGTTGTACATTTAGCTATTAGTATTATTCCTAAGTATTTAATTTTTTTGATGACTTGGATTTCCAACTCCCCTTCTAAATCTTGAACTTGTTTATTTGTTATATTTTTTGTTATTATTTTATTTTTGTTCATTTTTAAACCCGCTACTTTTCCAAATTTATTTATTTCTTCTAATAATTTTAATCCTATTTCTAGTGGATTTTCTATAATAAAGACCAAGTTGTCCGCAAAAGCCTGAAGTTTATATTCTTGCTCTTTGACTTTCAATACTTCAATATATGGGTTTTGCCTGATTTGATGTAATAGCGTTTCTAGGGTGAATATAAATAACAAGAAGGACAGTGGACATCCTGTTGGACTCCTTTTTGGATACTAAATTTATCTGTTATATCATCATTTATAATTATTCTGGCTGCTTGTTTCAAGTATAATAGAATAGAATTATTTTATTGGCCAAGTGTGATTTTATACATAAGGAATTTGTCTTAGTGCATAAGCTCTCAATGTACATAAAAGAAAATATAAATTTGTCAAGAATCATGTGGTACAATACTTAATGATTGTCATAGAGGTCAAATAAGCAATGAAGAAACAATATTAATAAAAATCTTAAGGATACAAGCAACACGTTAGAGACATAGTATAAGTGGGAGGAAATGGGTGATAGGAATGATGAAAAAACGTGTAGTAATAGTAGTGCAGACTTAGTAAATAGTTTGACAGTGTTGAGGGAATTATTTGCTTAGCAGAGTGAAGGCGTTCGGGGGGAAATGTTCTAGTTGTCTTGGTGTGCAGTGCTCTGTAGTGACTTTTTGAGGGTAGGAGTTGAAACAGTTTGTGTCCAGGATGTCCAGGATTCTTGGAAAGAATCTCACTGTGGCTCCTAGAGCGGCAGCTGGGACCAACCACAAAAGCGGCCTGCCCAAGCTCCGGCTCTGTGGCCTGCTCTCTGCTCTCCTGTGCCACAAGCATCCCTCAGCACATGTGGGAGAGCACAGAGCAGGCTGTGCAGCTGGAGCTTGGGGCCACCCTGCCTGCTCCCTGTGTAATGGCCCATTGACCTGCAGGAGATCGAGAGCAAGGTAAGGGCCGCAGCGCAGTGGAGGGGCGAGAAGACAGAGCTGCCACTTGTGGCAGCACCAAGAGGCGGCGCAATTGGTGGCACAGTGGGAGTGGTGTAGCGAGGGCTCACAGCGTGGTGGAGGGGCAAGCCGAGGGATCAGGCTGCTTGTGGTAGGGCTGGAGGTGGCAGGGGTTTGTAGCATGACGGGGGTTTGTGGTGCGGTGGAGGGGCAAGACGATGGAGCAGCTACTCGTAACAGAGTAGGCAGACCACTCGTGGCAGCGGCAGGGCCTCATGGTGCGGTGGGGGCTTGTGGCACAGTGGAGGGGCAAGCTGACAGAGCTGCCACTCACAGTAGAGCGGGCAAGCCGATTGTGGTGGCACCAGGGTCACCAAGGGCTCTTGGCATAGGCTTATAGCACAGTGGAGGGGCAATCCGGCTGCCACAAACCCCTCCACTGTGCCGCGAGCCCGCCCCGCCCCCTGGCACCCCCACAAGTGGCATTGCCCGCTCTGGCATGGACTATGGAAGTAAGATGGTAGATGAGCTCTTAGCACTATTTTCAAAAATAGAATTATGTTTCTGAACATAAATTATTGTTTAAAACTGTACTGTTTAAACTTATACAGTATTGGTAAAAGACTAGTATTCTTTTTTTTATTTTCAAGAGTCAGTCATAATCTCACATTCCTTTATTCCTTTTTCCAACACTTTTAAAAATCTGTTTGGAAGGATCATTTCATTCTATTGTCACAAAAGATGCTGAGTATAATCATTTTCTTTCATTTTGTAGTGAACAGCACAATTATGGTTTAATTAGAACCATATGAGTAAAGCAATGGTGAACTTCTGGGAATCCTCAGAAATACCTCTAGACATACCTCTAAATTGCTCAGATGTAAAATCTTCTTTAATATAAACTTATTTCAAGAAGAATCTTTTCAAAATGGTAGGATTGCTTATTATATCTGAACTCTTTCCTTGTTAGGGTTTCACAAACAGAAAAATCCTTTTATTTTTCCCTAAAAAAGAAAAAGCCAACAGGTGCATTAAAATGGCATTTCCATTGTGTATAGCTTGCAAAAAACATTATATGTAAATATTTCAAAGAAAAATCCAGCTTTTATTGAAGACTTTTTCATTATAAATAGGAAAAAAGCAATTTCCCCCTTCTCAAATATGATACTTCAGTTCAAATATTTTAGTTTTGTAGATTTGTATACTATCAAAAAAAAAGTTGGTAGTCATATCTAAATCAGCCATTTTGTTTTTGCAAACAACTACATTTTGCTATCTACCTTCAGTCATAAAAACAGTGTGTGCTAGTTAGATATTGTTGAATAGCTGTTTCAGAAAGGGCTAAGTGACAGATAACACAATGACACAATGGCTCAGCAGTTAGACACTGAGCTTGTCAGCTGGAAAGCTGACAGCTTGGATACAAGACTCAAATGCCACGAAACAGGGTGAGCTGCTTTTACTTTCCCCAGCTCCTGCCAACCTAGCGGTTTGAAAGCGTCCAAATGCAAGTAGATAAATGGGTACCACTTTGGTGGAAGGTAACAGTGTTCCCTGAACCTTGACATTTAGTCATGCTGACCACAATCATATTCAGATAATTCTTTCTCCCTCAGCTAAAAACCGGAAATAAACACACACAACCAAAGTTGGACTCTAGACAGGGAAATTCAATTCAATTCAATTTATTAGATTTGTATGCCGCGCCTCTCCGAAGATTTGGGGTGGCTCATAACAACAATAAAAACAATATTCTAGCGAAAACAAATCTAATATTTGTTTTACAATTCGTGAGAGGTGTCCTTTAATCAAAGTGGTACCATTTGACTGAAGAATCCAGAAAATAAACCATTTTACCTGCAATATGAAACAGTTATTTGAAGCAAGAATTCAGTAACTGTATGTTTCAGAAAATAATATTTACAATTTTGGCAGTTCAGAAATGTGAAAAGTAAAATAAATAAAACATAAAATAAAACCTTTAAATGACAGATAACCCTCCAGTTGTTACTGAACTGCATTTTCTACCTCAGTGTCATATTAGCCAGAATGGATGGGAGTTAGGGTTCAAAAATATTTAGCGGGCTGAATATTGCGTGTCTCTATTGTACAAGATGGAAATGCATACAAGAACTTAATGCTACCACCTAAAAGGCCACATATTCCACATCCTTGTTTTAACCCATTCACATTAAAGCAGACATCATTTGGGTTACCATTACCAGATCTGAGCTAAAAAAAGAAACCTAGATGACCACTACATGGCAACAAAGAAATATACAGAAGGTCAATGCTCTACTGCCCACTACTGGACATCCAGATTTTTGCAATTTTATTTTGGGACTACAGAATGAAGTAGCCCAGTTCCCTTTTCTATCTGATTATCTATTGCAAAACTGAGACAATGCTGGGACTTTATATGGATAGTATTGGTTTGTGCAGTTTTAAGATTACATTCTATGTTTGAGAAAGCCAGTCAGAAGAACATCTGGAATCCCTAATTAAAATGAACAATTGAAAGTGTTGAATAA
The DNA here is from genome assembly GCF_031021105.1 of Erythrolamprus reginae. Classification (NCBI taxonomy): domain Eukaryota; kingdom Metazoa; phylum Chordata; class Lepidosauria; order Squamata; family Dipsadidae; genus Erythrolamprus; species Erythrolamprus reginae. The sequence continues at coordinate 297,895,909 of NC_091950.1, forward strand.
ATTAATTGCAAAGTACAGATGAGTTTTGCATGAAATCAGCTTCTTGTAGGAGGATAATTTCATTGTCAATTAGCAGTTAAAATTAAACTAAAATTTACTTGGAATAGGATCAGATGCAAGTGACTCCATATCGTAGTGCATCTGAATCAGGGTATGATGGGGGGGTAACAAAATAAGATAACAGTGTGCTAAAAATACAGGTAAGCCCAAATTTATGCAGAAGGAAATTGTTCAAGTCCTGGATAAAAAGCAAACATTTGTGGTTGTTCAACTGTGTTACATAACAATAAAGGAAATATTAACCATGGTGATTACCTTGACCTTGTAGAGATAGCTCCTTGCTGTAAAAGTGATCCAAGTCAAAAAGAGAAAATTAGGTTGCACCTTGGAGAGGTACAACCTAGCACAGTAACAATAACTAAGATCTGGTGACATGATAGTCTTGGGTTGAGGTTTTCTTAGAGTTTCTTAAGTGAAGACAAACGTTTTCTGTTTGGTTAATTGACAGTGTAGAATTCTCATTCTGTTTTACCTGAACAATCTAGAAAAGGATGTACCATAATTTAAAAAAAAGAAACCTAACAAACAAAATAGAGATTGTAGCCCTTCCTCCCATCACCCTCTCCATCTTTTAGATACTACCAGGTCTGTCCCTCTCTTTGCCTAATCCCCTCAGACTCAAATTAACCCACCCTGCCCCAGACAAAACTCACTTGCAATCCCATCTAAATCAAATAATAGAAGCCTCCTCATCAGCTCACAGTAAAATCAAAGGGCAAACCTTACAGGGAAACTGCAGTATAGAGAAACCAGAATCTTGCATCCTTCATCAGCTGATGATCTCAACATTCCATCTCCTTCACAATGAATTTACTCAGTTCTGCTGCTTCCTGAAAGGCCCGTTTTACCTAACTATAGACCAAGGTACAGTACATTGATAAGAATCTGCCCAGCTTTCCCAAAATGGCCAGACGATCAGATCTCTAGAATTTCCTGCCTTTGTAGACCTCAACAAAAACTTTTGCCTTCTCATTGCAATATATGTGGTACTTCTCCTTATTTGAGCTAAATTTCATGATACTGGAACCATTAAGCAGCATTCGGGCAAGAATAATTGACATGGAGATGCCACTTGTGTTCATATCTAAACATTGGTGAATCCTCCTTCCTTAAGATAAATCTGCTCTTGCTAGACTTCCCTAAGTAGCAATCAGAGGGGAATTGAGGACTAATCCCAAGACTACTGGAAGAATTCTATCTTTCACCCCAATATTGCTAACATTGAAGCATGAATCCCAGCGACCGGTTAGGTCCCAGAGAGTTGGCCTTCTCCGGGTCCCATCGACTAAACAATGTCGATGGCAGGACCCAGGGGAAGAGCCTTCTCTGTGGCGGCCCCGGCCCTCTGGAACCAGCTCTCCCCAGAGATTAGAATTGCCCTCACCCTCCTTGCCTTTCGTAAACTCCTTAAAACCCACCTCTGCCGTCAGGCATGGGGGAATTGAGACGTCTCCCCTGGGCCTATACAGTTTATGCATGGTATGTTTGTGTGTATGTTTATGCTTTTTAATAAGGGGTTTTTAGTGACTTTTAAATTATTAGATTTGTTATATATTGTTTTATTGTTGCTGTGAGACGCCCCGAGTCTACGGAGAGGGGCGGCATACAAATCTAATAAATAATAATAATGATGATGATGATGGTGATGATGATGATGATGATGATGATGAAAGTATCCCCAAGAATACTCGTGGCTGAATCATGCTCATAGCCATTCACTAACTCATCTAAGCAAATCACATCACTAGGAATTTTTGGCACATGTCACTTGAGAGATACATACTTGTTGGAGAGCCAGTGTGACTCACTTGAGCTTCTCTTCCAATTTTTGAGAAGCATCTGAGGCATTAACTAAATGATGATTCCATGAAGAAGGACAAAATTGAGATAGGAAAGCAAAATGGGCTTTCTCGCCTGAGATCTGTGATTTATATTGGAGCCAAAAACATTTTAAAAAGAGAAAATACTTTTTAAAAATCAAGGCAAAAGTGACTGTCATAAATCAACTATTACAATTTTGGAGGTAAAAAACACCTGAATGAATCTTATCTGAGGTTCCTTAGAAAAATAACATCAATTGGCACCTCTTACGACATTGATGCACTTTAGAAAGGGAAGTTGCAAATAAGAAATTTCAGTGTAAAATGAGGGGTAATTAATAGTTTGTTTAAAGTTTAATTAGTGTTAAATTAAATCAAATATAGGCTCTGGTTTGGCCCTCAGTTCTGAAGAGTGACCCTTGGTATAGTCTTCAAAAGTGTACATTAGTGATGTTTTCTGTTCTAAAATAGCTGGGTATCCCATCATTAATGGTTGAAGTTTTTTGACATATTGGATGTAATAAGCTTAGCACTATTAAATATGAAATCTAGATCTATATCCTGCTTAGGGAAGATCAGATTGCCCCTTTAGTTAATTTCTAGCAGCAACATTTACTTGGGAATGAATCTAATGAATCTTATTTCAGAGCAGGCATTTTAAAAGTCAATCACTTTCATTTTAAAAGTTAGTTTTACAAAATATGTATGGTTTTTTCTTAGCTGGCCATAAAAAAAGTCTGTTAAGTATACCATTCTTCAATAAAGACCTGAGATGCCCTGTAGTGTATATTTGTCAATGATTCAACATATGGAATGCCTATCTTGATTATATTGACCAAACATTCTGCTCCTCTATTCTATTTAAGTTTAAAGGTTACTTGCTCTACTATCTGTGTATCTAGAGTAAAGGTTACTTACTTAGCTCTTCTATTGTTCTAGCTAAGAGCAAAAAGTTAAACTAGCAATCATGCTTTCACCTGATTACTTAACTTGATATATCTGTATGCTGTGTGTTATCACATTATTACTAGTTAGCTATTTGTACTTAGTGAATGTTAGTCAATCATTCTACCTGTATGCACAAGAAGTTTTCTATAAAAATAAACACAGCTGTCTGAGTAGGCAAGGGCTTCTGAACACAGAGGCTTCTCAATTCAGAGAGATTTCTTCCTAGCTCGGAAATGCTTTGCTCAGAAAACATGTCTCCATGTCTATGATTAGTACAATACCCAAACTTTTTTAACTGTTTAAAAATCAATTAAAGAAGGAACTGATCTTATAATTTATAATTCCCTAGAGAGGACAATATGGTTGGCATTTACCGTCCATGCAGGAGCATTTGAAAGGATGGATAGTTACTTTTTCCCTTTCTTACTCTTCAGAAATAATCAAATCAACTTGAAAAAGTTGGCATTGGTGGAAGACACAGAGATTTCAGGATTAAAAAGGAAAAATACCTTATTGTCAGTTTAATCTGAAAGTCAATTTCAGCATTATACTGTATGGCAGAAATGTGAATAGACCTGTTTCTATTTTTAAAAATTAAAAGCAAGATTTCATTACAAGACTTTTATATTTACAGTATATACAATAACATATATGTATGAGTGAAAAATCCTGGAGCTGTCAGTGTGTTTTGTTTTTCGGGTGGTTTTTTTAAAAATAGACTATTATAACATAGCACCTATCTTGAACATCTGTTTTGCTATGGTACACAAAGAATATAGCAGAAGAAAAGACTTTCCTGCATTCATTTTATAATTAGTCTGCATGCCTACAAACTCAGGTTTCCAGAGAATTCTCTAGTCCTGTAAGGCTTCGTTCCAATTTTAGCTAACCAGCTGGAAAGTTTTATCTGTCATTCTTTTTAAATTAAAACACTTCCCCAAAATTCTTCTCTGACCTTTCTTTACCTCTGAAGACTTTAGGCCACATTTCTGTCTGCAGAAAGTTATAAGGAATTTACATAAGAATTATTGTTTTAGGATTAAATGGACATAGAGCAGTTTTGTGAAAGTTCCTAGCTATTAATCCACAATTATCAAGATGGCCAAAGGCACATGATCATGGGCAGCTGTCACACAGCATACTTAGACTGATTATTGAATTAATCCTTTTACTGGATTTTCCCAATGCAGCATGTTGCAGACTAACTAAAGAGGCTGAATTTGCATGACAATTTCCTGACAGAATAATGAATCAGTGGAACAACTTGCCTCCAGAAGTTGCGAATGCTCCAAAACTGGAGGTTTTTAAGAAGATGTTGGATAACCATTTGTCTGAAGTGGGGTAGGGTTTCCTGCCTAAGCATGGGGTTGGACTAGAAGACCTTCAAGGTTCCTTCCAATTCTGTTATTTTATTCTATATCAAAAACCCCAAGGAAATATAAACCATTGCACCAAAAGAGATAAACCAATAAAGATCCACTAGATCTTGTTTTGGTTAAACTTGATGTGTGAATACAGCCAAGTTATATCACCCCCTCCCAATAAGCTTTTTGTTGGGTTTTAATTGCTATAATCTGTCACCTTTAGTACCATTGATTAGGTCATATGAAAGTTGTATTGCAATTCATCTGAACCACTCTATTTCTAAATTAATAGTTTTCTGGGTGCCTTATCTCTTGTAACAAAAGTGCCATGCTTCTAACGCACTGAGCAAAAAACCTTTTAGCCTTGTAAATTTATTCAAACTTGACTTTCAACTGATTAATCTAGAGATACTCTCACTAATCAAATCTTTATTCTTTATTAGGGTTGCCTGGAGAGACAGTTTGATGTACTAGTTAAAAACATCAGGCTAGAAATGGGAAACTCTAGTGTCTAGTCGCATCTTAAGCACAAAGCCAACTGTGTGACTTGGGCCAGTCACTCTTTGTCAGCCCTAGGAAGGAGGCAAAGCATTTCCAAAAACCTTGTCAAGAAGACTCCAGAGATATGCCCAGGCAGGTACAGTGCTACCTTTGTTTAAGAACACCTCTACTTAAGAACGTTTCTAGGTAAGAACCGGGTGTTCAAGATTTTTTTGCCTCTACTTAAGAACCATTTTCTACTTAAGAACCCAAGCCTGGAAAAATTCCCAGGAAATTTGAGAGGGGCACGAAGGCCCGGCCAGTTTCCTGCCATTCCTCCTTTTATCCCGGCCATCTGGGCTGCCAGAGGAGCCTTTTGGTGGTGCTTAAGGAAGCTTTGGCAGCCCAGAGTGAACAAAGCATTTTCCTTTCTCTGGGTGCTTGGACAGGGAATAAACCTCTGCCAGCGCCCAGAGAAAAGAAACGCTCCCTTCGCTCTGAGCAGCCGAGGAGTCACCACAGTGAAGGAAAGGCGCCGTCTGTGAGCAAGGGGAGAGGGGAGCCCTTCAGCATGGGAAGGAAGAGGCAGCAGGTAGTAGCAGCAGCAGCCTGTGTATGGGAGGCATCCACGCACCTGGTGTATTGGAAGCGCATGCTCCTCCTCGCCGCCTCAAAGCCCCTCTTTTTTTTTTAAGCCTTAAAGTTTTGGATTTTTAAAAATTCTTTTCACCTCATCTTCTTCCTCCAGCAATGACTCTCCTCCTTCTCTTCTTCCTCCTCCTCCCACCCAAATTCCGAGCTTTTATTTCTTTCCTAATGGATTTGCACACATTATTTGCTTTTACATTGATTCCTATGGGAAAAATTGCTTCTACTTAAGAAAGTTTCTACTTAAGAATCTGGTCACGGAACAAATTAAGTTCTTAAGCAGAGATACCACTGTAGTTGCCAAAACTCAAAAACGGATTCAAAGGCACACACACCTATAAAGGGATGCATAGTTAAATCGTTTCCTGCATTCTTAAGATATTTCAGAATCTCTTGTCCCAGGTCAGTGATGGCGAAACTTTTTTTGGTTTGTGTGCCAAAAGTGTGTGTGTGCGTATGCTAGCCCATGCGCACATGCACACAATAATTTCCTTTTCCCCCCCATGCATGCACACCTCCCATGCTGTCCCCCCCGCACCTGCGCACAACTGCCCCCCTCCATCCCCATGCATGCACACAGGCCTCACTGAAGCCTGAGACGGTGAAAAAACAGGCAAACCAGAAATTCAGAAAAATGGACTTCCAGTTTCCCCATTGTGCTGTTTTTCACACTCTGGGGCTTCAGGGAAGAGCAAAATGGCTAGCACGCACATGTGCGGTGGAGTTGACACAGGCTGTCTCAATTTAACAGCAGACAATAGAGACTACATATAAAAGCATTTTGAGCCCCCAATGACACGTTGCACACAGAAGAGCAACCTCCTGTATTTTGGTGAGACGGAAACTCTCTTCAAAACTCAGATAACATCCTTCTGAACATGAGGACCATTCCCTAATCACATCATTCATTAAGGCATCTTAGCATTCCATTGTACAGTTCACAGTAGGCTGTAATCCTGCCCATTTAATAGAGCTTACAGAAGTTGAATTGTTAAGTGTAAAGCAGTAAATATTTGTTTGTTTGTTTGTTTGTTTGTTTGTTTGTTTGTTTGTTGGATTTGTGTCCTGCCCCTCTCCGAGGACTTGGGGTGGCTTACCACATGTAAAAACAATACAATTCTAAAATGCAGTAATAACTAAAAACAACCAGTCTAAAACCCCAATTTAATTTAAAAACATTCTAATCCACCAACATACTTTCCATTCAACATACATTCATCTATAGGCAGCAACTGATGATTAGTGTCCCCAGACCTATTGGCACAAGTGTGTCTTCAAATTCTTAGGAAAGGCAAGGAGGGTGGGGCCAGTGTGAATCTCTGGGGGGGGGGCTGATTCCAGTGGGCCGGCCCCCCCACAGAGAAGGCTCTTCCCCTAGGCCCCACCAAGTGACATTGTCTAGTAGACAGGACCTGGAGAAGGCCGACTCATGTGACAGAAGGCAATCCTGTAATTAGCCTGGTCTGATGTCATGTAGGGCATTATAGGTCATAACCAACACAACCAACCAATTGGCTGACTGATTTATTATATATGGGATTTTAGTAGTAATTTTTAATTAATTAGATTTGTTGTTGTGTTGCTTTTGTATCCTATCAGCTGCCCTAAGTCTTCAGAGAAAGGCGGCATATAAATCTAAACAATAACAATAGCAATAGCAATAACAACAACAATAACAACAACAACAATAGCAATAACAACAATAACAATAACAAATGATTGCTGATAATATATGTCAATTTTATGACAATTTCCTCTCCTTCCTCACAATACACATACCCCCTCTAATATTATTGCTGGGAGAATTAATTTTATCTGATAACCCTGAAACTCTTTGCTAGAAATCCTTACCCTAGCTTTCCAAAAGATTAATATTGTTAAGATTTAATGGCATTAGGCTGTATATTGGCTTTGTTCATCAATTGCAATATAATTACAGTTTAGCATTATACATAATCAAATTACTCATAAAATGCTTTTTTAAAAAAATCCAGGTCTAATCCAAAAAGAAAATTGTTCATTTTGATTTAGGACAGGGCAGGGCAATCCTGTATTTATTTACTCACATGCACTTAATTCCCAGAAAGGCTTTCATTTTCTACTCTCCTTCTTTGAATCATCTCCAGAAAACAATAGGTTGCTATTTTTTCCCCCTCCAAATGTGAAAACTATCCAAGGAATATATGCCCTTAATTGAGATAAGATTATCTGTTTCCATTTTTTTCCACCAGAGGTCGACTTTCTCTTTTGTACCACTGTGGCACAAGGGTTTTAACACACTTTGATAAACTCACTCTGTATGTGTTACTCACATAGTCTATCTTATTCTCTCTCACACAAAAAAAGCTCCAGTAAGAAGGAATTATTTGATGTTCTATTTTATGAATGACTCAAAATTCAACTCTTATTTATTAGAAAATAACATAACATCAAGAACAGCAATCGTTTACAATTTTGAAGCCCTCATGTTTATGTTTGTGGCTGGCCAAGGCAGAATAGTGGGTTAGATTTCCTTCCTTCCTTCCTTCCTTCCTTCCTTCCTTCCTTCCTTCTTTCTTTCTTTCTTTCCATCTGGATGGCCCCAAGCTACAAAAAAACTTCCAAACTTCCTTTTTTAGAATTTCCCCCCAATTTGGACTTTTATAGTGATTTTTTTTAAAAAGACAAAAACCTAATTCATGGTACATATGTTAGTATTTGATTGAATTAATTGGTTAATGAATGCAAAATTATACATGAAAAATTCTGCTTGATAGTAACTTGAAAGATGGAGATAACATTTTTATCTAATTGGATTGCTGTTGGGATTGATTAAAAGGGAAGGATTTTTATTGTTCAGAATTGTGCTTTTTGGAGGGAGAATTCCCAAAGAGCTTTCACGATTGAAAAAAACTTCAACAATTTTCTACAAAGACAGAACAGGAATTCCACATGCATGCTTTGTTCCCTAAAATGTGAGAGTACTCTAAAACACACTTTAAAGTCATCTCAAAATGTATCTATCTGAAAACAATGTTTGTTAGCAGTTTGAAGGAAAGTGATGACTTTGAAAATTTCACAGGAGTATAAATCATCTTGTAACACAACTGGATTGCATCAAATACCATAAAACTTCTGAGTCCCCATGTATAGGATTGCACTTTTAGCAACCGAGGTCAGATTATTAGTAAGTTGTCTGATCCAACTCTCCTCTTTAAATAAAAACATATAAATTCTAGGATCTTTTTAACAAAGAATCTTTTCATTAAATGTCACCTAGTTCTTTTCCCGAAAGTTAGCTAATTACGCAGGAACGTTTTGGCATCTCATCTATGGTTTTAGGAAAAATGGTTTGCTTTTAAAGCTGTCGCCTTAAATACAATTCCAAAATACAATGACTAAGGCTCACTGAACACAGTAGGACTTAGTTAAGGCTTAACCGCTTAGATTTGTAAGCTCTACCAGTGTGACTTTAGTGACAAGGTCGGTCACTATTCAGCGCCTTGTTTTGACCAACTCCTATTTAGAATTGGCTGAGACATTTGTTCTTAATTTCATCCTTTCTGCCAGGACCAGCAATGGAGATCTTTTTAAAAAATATATTATTTTCACAGAGCCGATATTAATTAAAAGAAATACATGATTAAAAAGTAATGAGTTGAATAAAAATTATCTCCGCTCATTTTCTGATTATGTTAATTGTTAAAAACCCTTCAATCACGCTGTTGCAGTCAATGGGTTTTAATGTGAAATTAGTGGGCTCTTGATAACTTCCAGTCCAGAATAATTCTGGCAGTTTAGTCATGATTCCTAATAACGAGGATGTTGCTAGGAGGAGAGATTTCTACATGATTTGGCTACATTAAGCCCTTCACACCCCTCCTCCCCCACATTCAAGAGGGCTGCGCTCACCAGCACAACTTTCTGCCTATTGTTAAGCAGTCAGGATGAGCAGGCTGCAAACGCTACAAAAATTGCCAAAGAGTTGCAAGTATGTGAGTTAGTTACTTGCAGCAGAATCTGTATGTTTTATAGCACGCATATCATGAAAAGTTCTTACCAAACCAAGAATTCGCCATAACAGAACTGCTTCAGCCTGATCTTGTATGTTTCTTCCTGAGTCAATCATATTAACTACAATTATCCCACCACCACCCCTTTCCAGGCAAGTGAACATAGGAGTTTGATTTCAAACCTTTTGACATAAAGATACTTGTATTTTTATAGTAATTATACCACTGCTCAAAAAAATAAAAAATAAAGGAAACACTCAAATAACACATCCTAGACCTGAATGAATGAAATATTCTCATTGAATACTTTGTTCTGTACAAAGCTGAATGTGCACATGTGAAACTGATGGTCAACCAGTGTTGCTTCCTAAGTGGGCAGTTTAATTTCACAGAAGTTTGATTTACTTGGAGTTATATTGTGTTGTTTAAGTGTTCCCTTTAATTTTTTGAGCAGTGTATATTAGTCTCTTCTGCATATGTTTGCTTGATTTGCTATTAGAATACTCATCCACATCTCCATGCCCCAAAACGTGAAGGCTGATTTTTAAAAAATCTGCATTTAATGTAGCATAATTTGAACGTGTGTGTGGGGGGGGAGTGTATTTTAGTTTTCACTTTTTTTTTTACAATATCATAACTTTTAGCTGATTCTGCCAGAACATGCCAGAAATCATATCTTCTCTATTTCTTCCCAGATGTGAGCTGTGTTTTGACATAAATAAAGCAGGCTTTTTAAAATATACATTATTAACAAATAATGGTTTTAATTAGCGGCACACATGCCAGTGACTTCCCACTCTCACTTTTTGGCCAAGGCTTGGTTTTGACATATGGGTAACGAAGGAAAGGATCTATTGTTTCAGGTGCTGCTACAAACCAGAAATGTGGAGATTCTGGATCATATAATGATTGTCAAGAATGATTATTTGGGAAAAAGAAGGGTGATGTTGACTTTGAGGCAAACTTTCATCGACCAATTGTTGATGAAACAAATAGCCTTTTATTTCCTTCTTCTACAGATGGACAGTTTAGATCCAGCCAATCTGCTATTTAGGAGATAATCAATTGCCCGGATTTGGCTTTTTAGAATAGAATAGAATAGAATTTTTATTGTCTAAGTGTGATTGGACACACAAGGAATTTGTCTTTGGTGCATATGCTCTCTGTGTACATAAAAGAAAAAGATACATTTGTCAAGAATCATGTGGTACAACACTTAATGATTGTCATAGGGGTCAAATAAGCAATGAGGAAACAATCAATATTAATAAAAATCTTAGGATACTTTGGGTGTTGATATTTTTTTATATAGTTTTGTTGATATTTGGGATGTTTTGTACCCCACCAAGAGTTAATGAAGATTCTGCACAACTGTGGCAAGATGGAGTTGTTTATTAGAAACCCGTCTTGTGTATGTGTGTCATCTGGGAAGCAGCCAAAGGCAATTATCTGGAGAGATGGGTCAGGAAATAGAGAGGAAAGGTGACATCTCCTATTCTGTTGCTCCCACCTATCCCGCTCCCCGTTTTCTGACTCGCTCCCACTCAGCTTGACACCAATAAACCAGGTAGACTTACGCGTGCAAGGGAGAGGAAAGGGGAGGAGGCAACAAGGACCTCTCCCGCGGAATAATTTCCCCCCTTGTTCATTTTCCCATTTGCATCCCGAGTTAGCTGAAGATCCCGTTAATAAATAACAATGCAAAAGGAAGCGCCTCTATCTAGAGGGCTTGCCTGCAACATTTAAAAAGCCAATAGAGTTTATAATTCTACTCTATCATTTCTTATTGATTAGAGTAATCAAGATAAAAAGCTAGCCGGGCTCGGCGAAGTTCAGTAGCATATCATTAAAGATAAGAGTCAGTTAATTTTGGAGCAAGAAGAGGGTGATGGTTGCCTGCGCTGAAGTGTTCATTTGCATGAGATGCTGAGCCCAGTATAACAAGAGGACAAAAATCACTAATTAGGGATTGCAGAGGGCCTCCCGCGCTCGTCAAGCACTCTTCCGAGAGCCGCCAGGATGCGGAGAGCGCACTTTTATGTAAATCCGGATCAGGACAGCGCCGGCGAAAGGTTGCCTCGGAGCAGCGCTTTATCCTGCCCTGCACGAATAAGCAACCCAGGAGACAGCTCAGCCGCTGCAATAACACCTAGTACCAGGATTGGGGGAACGTGAAGGGTGTCTTCCTAAAAAATGGAGGGGGCGGTTAGGAACGTTCCCCCCACACACACACACACATTTTTCTTTGCTGCTAAAAAATGACTCCTGAGCAGCTCCAAGCCTGGATCCCAGTCATCTTATCGCTGTTAAAAAACAAACTGACAAGATACATTGGGCATTATTAGGCACCAGGATGCAGGAGCAGAAATTTGAATTTAGCGAGGGTGAACAATGAAATTTCCCAGCTAGAGTTTGGACTATGCTGAGAAAATACACCGCTCAAAAAATAATAATAAAGGGGACACTTAAACAACGCAATATAACTCCCAGTAAATCAAACTTCTGTGAAATCAAACTGTCCACTTAGGAAGCGACGCTGATTGGCCATCCATTTCACATGCTGTTGTGCACATTCAACTTTGTACAGAACAAAGTATTCAATGAAAATATTTCATTCATTCAGATCTAGGATGTTTTATTTGAGTGTTCCCTTTATTTTTTTGAGCAGTATAGACTAGAACAGAATAGAATTATTTTATTGGCCAAGTGTGATTGGATATACAAGGGATTTGTCATTGGTGCCTATGCTCTCATTGTATATAAAAGAAAATATAGATTTGTCAAGTATCATGTGATACAACACTTAATGATTGTCATATGGGTCAAATAAGCAATGAGGAAACAATCAACATTAATAAAAATCTTAAGGATACAAGCAACAAGTTATAGCCATACAGTCATAAATGAGAGGATATGGGCGATAGGAATAATGAGAAAAAACTAGTATTAATAGTAGTGCAGACTTAGTAAATGGTTTGACTGTGTTGATGGAATTATTTGTTTAGCAGAGTGATGGCGTTCTGGGAAAAACTGTTCTTGTGTCTAGTTGTCTTGGTGTGCAGTGCTCTGTAGTGATGTTTTAAGGGTAGGATGTGAGGGGTCAGTAAATATTCCCCCCCCCCCTCTTTGACTCGTGCAGTATACAGATCCTAAGTGGAAGGCAGGTTGGCAGCAATTGTTTTTTTCTGCAGTTATGATTATCCCCTGAAGTCTGTGTCCGTCTTGTTGGGTTACAGCACCAAACCAGACAGTTATAGAGGTGCAGATGACAGATTCAATGAATCCTCTGTAGAACTGTATCAGCCGTTCCTTGGGCAGTTTGAGCTTCCTGAGCTGGCACAGAGAGAACATTCTTTGTTGTGCTTTTTTGATGATGTTTTTAATATTAGGTGACCATTTTAGGTCTTGATATATGAAAGAACCTAGAAATTTGAAGGTCTCTACTGTTGATACTGAAAAGGAATGGACTTGATTTTTGATACAGTTGTGAAAATCCAAATGTCGTCACTGTTTTGCCCCCATGTAATGTATTTGGCTCTACTTCAAAGCCAAAAGATTAATTGTATTTCAAAATATGTTCACCACCTTCTCTTTGTCTATTGCAAACTGATGTTTTTGGCACAGTATAAGTGAATAAAAGTTTATATATTGCACAGGCAGAGAAGATACCCACAGCAGTAGTGATGGGTACTTTTCTTTGAGCCCTACCAAAATCTTCATCAAGCAAAAAAAATAATACACAATCTTACATTAACCATAGTTAATCCAATTAAAAACAGCATTTTTCTTTAATACACGATACCAAGTTTAAAAGTACTAGTTCCCAGGTCCTTACTGTTAAAATAGTGAATTTTAAAAGTAAGGTTGTATAAGTAAACTGTAAAGTTTATAAGTGAACACTGAATGCATACCTCTCTGAGTCAGGATTCCCTCCCTTTAAGAATAATTTCCTGCAAGAATCAGGTTTCCTAGAATAGAATTGGATAGGATAGAATAGAATAGGATAGAATAGAATAGGATAGAATAGAATAGGGCAGGGCAGGGCAGAAGAGAATTCTTTATTGGCCAAGAGTGAGTGGACACACAAGGAATTTGTCTTTGGTGCATATGCTCTCAGGGTACATAAAAGAAAAATACATTTGTCAAGAATCATGAGATACAACATTTAATGGTTGTCACAGGGTACAAATAAACAATCAGGAAAAATATTAATATAATATTATAATATAAATTGGGAAATCATGTTCAGGGCACTATCACTATAGAGATTAAATATATTTGCATGTGTTTGATATGGTCAGTTCTGGCCCATAGACATATCCTATCCCAAATAAGTCAAATGAATAAGAAATGGTGCCCTTGACCTCTACAACAACTCTGACTCATCCCAAATCATACACTTACATGGTAAGGAGACAACCCTGATGTCTGGAGGTTGGACATTATTCATTTCACAATGTAGTGAACCCCTCCCTGCATAGGGGCATTTATAATGTGGGTGTCTCAATCCTGTATGTTGGAGGCAAGCCCTAATTATTTATAGTATTTTTTCCTGTCTGTTTTGGCCAAGACGATTGTATCATGCAGTACTTGGCAGCAGTGGACTTACTCTTATCAGAGCTAGATTCACATTTCCTTTTTTGATAATAAACGTGTGCATGCATAAGGCATACAGTACAGCGAGGGCCAAATACTTATGCCCAGAGTTATACTGAAAATTAAGAGGTACAACAGTTAAATTGGTTTTGTCCTTTTAGAGTTATATCTATTTTAAATGTGTTAAGTCTACCACGGATTAATATTTTGTAGTAGGTCTTTCAATGTACACTGCGCAAAAGAAATACTGTAAAGGGAAAACTTTAAAAACAGAATATAACTTCAAGTAAATCAAACTTCTGTGAAATCAAACTGTCCACTTAGGAAGAAACGCCGATTGACAGTCAATTTCACCTGCTGTTGTGCAAATGGAATAGTTTTGCAAATGAAATATTCAATGAGAATATTTCATTCATTCAGATCTAGGATGTGTTCTTGGAGTGTTCCCTTTATTTATTTATTTATTTTTGAGCAGTATATTTTTCTCCCGATTGCAAGTTTGCACGTTTATTATTGTATCCAATAGCTTTAAAAGACGAGGCTTCCTAAAAACATTTTTACTTTCCTATCGAATTCGTGTACTATTTATAACCAGTAGGTCCATACAATAAAGGCGCTAGCTAACCTAGCAGAAGTTTACTCGTAGCAGAATTATTCGCGCTTTCCACAATATTATTTGCTTTCCGTTACATCAAACCCATAGAAATCCAGACTGTCTTTTCCAAGGTCTCCCTGCCTTCATTTTCCCAAAGGGTTGTGGACTTGGCATCGTTGAAAAAGAAGCAAAATCCTCGGTTCTGACGAGGCCGAGGAGGCAAGCTCACTCCCCCTGCCCGAGACAATGGTAAAAAAAACAACCCACGGACGATAATCAGCCTGGGGTTTTCTTCCAGTTTCTCAAAGCCGTTTTACTTGTCTCATCCGCAACCTCCACCATTCACCCCAGTGCTTGGCAGCCGGCTATTTAGTGCTAACTTCGCCCCTTGCTTGGCTGCGAAGCAAAGGAATCACGCCCTTAGACTGGTTAATTGTAGGTGTCAGCGTGGAAAACGGCAATGTTTGCCGTCTCTCTCTACCATTGCGAGGCCGGTTCCCTTCCCTCCAGCTCCCATGGCTGAGCAGCGCTGCCGACACCCCTCGCTTTCCTACCCTGCCCACCAGAGGCGCTTCCAAGGCATCCTGGTTGGAAGAAAGTCCTCTCTCTGGATCCCTCCGAACTTATTTGCTACCCGGGGAGGGGCTGTCCGATTACCAACACACACACCTCACTCCGCAGTTCATTCCTCTTTTCCTTCTCATAAATCATCAATCTTCACTCCAAATCTCAACTAGCAAATGCTCTGTCCTACACCTAGTCAAAAATAATCAGAACTCCAAATACAAACTGAATAAATAAATTATTACAGATAACCTGTGAGTGTTAAAAGGGGAAGTTGAAACATGCAAGATAATGATAGCATTTGTTTGTTTGGGTCATGGATGCAGTATTATGCATACTTTAGTATTCCACCTCCCCCGCGCACATTTTTAACTGTCTTAGTGTTCCTCTTCATTTCTGCATAAGGGGACATTGATTTAGCAAGGGGGAAAAATCCAGATCACCCCCTTCCTTGTTTGTAATGGTTTGGCGAACTTGCACACTGGACCTCCCTTTTGGTCCAAGATGGAAAGCGCCTCCTGGAAAAATGGCGGGTCTCCATCAAATATGGCCAACCACCCCAAGATTATCCTCGCCTTCCTACATGCATATTGCACCTGTGCACAGGCAGAGTCAGTGAGATCCATGCTTAATGATAATAACCATATTACAGATCCAATGAAGCCAAGGAAGTGTATACATAAATTGCTTTGAAAGTTTAGGAGCCACCTTCAGAAATGACCACCCTGCCTTTCTACACCTGTAGGTTTGATTGCTTCTGCCTCCCTGGAGGTTCAACCCGTTTCCCTCCCCCCCCCCTATTCATTTCTTCCACACCTCATGGGTGGACTTCAACCACCTGTTATGGTGGCAGAACACTCTTCCACTGAGTATTTCGCCCTGCTTCCTGGAAATATGCATAGGTCAACAGGCAGTGAACGGCTGCAAAAATTTTTACTACCACACTGTGGGTGGGGCTTATTTTGTGGGTGGGGCTTGCTGGCCATGTGACCAGATGGGAGTGGCTTGACTGTCATGTGATGGGGAGGTGGCTTAAAGGTCATGTGACTGGCTTAATGGTGGCCACCTTGACGTCACTCATTAGGGTTAGGATTGGGGTGCCTGGCCTCTCCTGACCTCAAAGAGATACAATTACCCTATCTATTTACTATTACTGCACATCCAAAATATACTATTTAATTCTATACATATATGCCATATGTGTACATACATATTACACACAGGCACACAAAAATATACATTATCTCCTATTTAAACTATGTGTATGTACACACACACGCACTTACGCACAGCTCTTCTAAAATTATACACATTCAACCTCATTTACTGCAATAGGAAAAACATACCCACAGCCCAGAAGGGGGGGGAAAAGAGGGGGGGATTTTCTACCGGTTCTGCATACCTGACCAAAATTTTTCTACCGGTTCTGTGTACCTGACCCATAGGAGCCCATCACTGGGACTCAATGGCTTTTTTGAGGGTGTGTGTGTCTCCATCAGCCATAAACACAGGTTTATACGCCCACCTAGAGCCATTGCTTCTGGTATCTATTGGAAGGGAGAAGAAAGTTGGGGGTTTTGCAATAGTGGGTGAATATCTGAAGAGCTTCCTTTTTTGCCTTTCCTGCATGAGAGAAACGAATAAATGTACACCCACTCACTTAACTATAGTGTTAATACAGTACAGAAATTTACTGACCCCTCGCATCCTGGACACAAACTGTTTCAACTCCTACCCTCAAAACATCACTACAGAGCACTGCACACCAAGACAACTAGACACAAGAACAGCCCCCCCCCCAACGCCATCACTCTACTAAACAAATAATTCCCTCAACACTGTCAGACTTTTTACTAAATCTGCACTTCTATTTCTAGTAGTTTTTCCCCCCTCACCATTCCTATCATTCTTTTCCTCCCACTTACGACTGTGTGACTGTAACATGTTGCTTTTATTAATATTGATTGTTTCTTCATTGCTTATTTGACCCCTATGACAATCGTTAACTGTTGTACCTCATGATTGTTGACAAATGTATCTTTTTCTTTTATGTAGTCTGAGAGCATATGCACCAAGACAAATTCCTTGTGTGTCCAATCACACTTGGCCAATAAAATTCTATTCTATTCTAAATGCACTTTGATTAACCACATTCTGAGCTTATTTTTCTCCCAGGGGGGAAGGGCAGAGAGGGGAGAGTTTCCCGCGCTTTTCCGCCTTACAGAACGGGGGGGGGGGAGAGAATCGGCGGCCACGCGCTTTTCCCGCTCTCATTTCTACTCACTCCCCTACTCCGCCCCCCCTAAAGTTTCCCGCGCTTTCTGCCGCAATTTCTCTTTCGCCCCGCCATTATTCGGCGGAAGGGGCCAACGTCTCTCTCTAAAAGGGTGCACCAACCGTGCACACTGTGTCACATCGACCCACGTACACACGCTCGCTCGGTTTCCCGCGCCCATCCAGAGCCAGATATATATTCAATTAAGCTGCGAGCTTTCTGATTTCTTCCGCCTCGCCTGCCTATGCCTAACTGTTTGAGCTTTTTGTGTCTAGATATGTGGCGTCGGAGGGCTCCTTTCCCCCCCCTCCTTTCTCTTCTCATACAGAATAAAGTCAGTCTGTATTTAATGGTTATGGCGGATGTGAGGAGGATTTGGCAAATGAAGAGGCCTTTTGCTCTCAAATATTGCTCCTTACGTCGTGTGAGTCTACCAACCCACCACGACCCCATATTCTTCTCCGAGTGTCTGACTCGAATGACAAACGAGCTGATTTTTTCAGTACATCGCTGGGAAATGTAGTGGGGTGATAATAGAGATTTCTCTTTCATTTTTTACGCTTGACTTGGTTATTGTTGCCTTTCTTTTCCCGTGATTCCTTCTGAGGATTAGCTCTGACTTCCCCACTATTGGCGGTCAAAGTGGCCCAAACTCTGGATGACAATTGATGGGGATCAAGGGATTGCCCATTCTGTGCCTGTAAGGGCTGATTTGTGCCAGAGAAACTCATCAAGTACAGGCGAAGAATGAAGGGGAAGGAGGGGGGAGCTTTGGGGGGTAAATGTATTCATTGCGCAGGGTTCTCTCAAATTGCTTCGAAGTTTCCCTAATGAAAAGTAACGCTTGCAGCAATCAACGGCTTTTTGACGGATTACAAACCCGAGTAGGACTATGGGACTGATTTTTTTTTTCCAAAAAAAAAAAAAAAAATAACCCCTCAGCTTTAGTGTGAGGACAACTCACCCACAAAAGTAAAAGGAGGAGGGGGTCAGTCAGCAAAACACAAAGCTGAGATTTTGATGCTTGAGGAGTAATGAAAGGTGCATTAATTTATTAAAATGGAGCAAAAAGGGGAGGGTGGATGAAAGAACAGTCCAAGGGATCATTACAGGCACCCACCCAAAAGATGTCATTTACATCAAAATAAGGGAAAGAAAGGAAAGAAAAGGAAAGGAAAGAAAGAAAGGAAAGAAAGAGAAAGAAAGGAAATCTGGTTAGGGAATCGAGTGCTGGTTAAAGTTCATTAAAGCTAAGAAGCAGGAGAGAGAAAGCTGACTTTATCCCCAGCACAGTTTCACTAAAACACATTGATCCTCCCTAAATAGAAAATCCCCTTTTCCATCGTATTATTGCCTCTTACTTACAAATTCTGTGCCTTTAACTAGGCCTGATCCGCCACTGACTTCATTGAAATGTGACTGCATTCATTGGCATTCCTCATTAGTTCATTTTATCCTATACACAAGGAAGAACTGCAAAAACTACATTAGTCACACAGGACAATCTTTGCCCACTAATCATAGGTTATCTTGTTTCCCAAACTTTAAATCTGTCACCTTAAATAACAAATAAATTTATACACTTTTTTTTTTAAAGCAAAACAATTTCATCTGACAGGGAATTTCAAGAGTGATGCTTATCCTTGAACATTAGCAACAAATGAAGAGAATGCTGGAATCTGACTTTTTCAGCTCCGCTGAACTGAGGCTTAAAAAAAACCCCACTCTCCCATCTCCTGCATCCTTTCCCCGCACCACCTCCCTTTCACCAATACCCTGACAGCTACTAAGCTAAGAAATGGCTGGGAGTTCAGAAAGAGAAAAGTCTTTGGAACTTTGTGACACAGAAGATATGTTGTAATTATTCCATGCAGATCACAGTAATCAAAGTTGTCAGAGAAAGGACTCGATTTCTCTCTCTCTCTCTCTCTCTCTCTCCACTCCACCCCCTACTATTTATTCTCCTCTCAGTCTCTCCAGTCAAGTTTAGTGGTTTTCTCCCTCTTCTTATTATTTTCAATCATTATAAAGTTAGCTTTTAAAGTCATTCTAAATTTCTGGCCAATTTTTTAATGACTGCTCCAGACCCTTTCCTCCTTTTAAAATAAAACATTTTAGAGTGAGTTTTAAGAATGTTAAGAAAAAACTATTAATTAGAGGAAGTCTGAAGAATCAGACTATAAAAGCAGCAATGGAATTATATGGAAACAAAAAAAGCACAGAAACACTGAGAACTTTTGGGGAAAAAATGCCTTCAAAATGAATAGATAGGTGGAGGACGGAGAAGCAAAGAGACAACCCCCCCCCCCCTCCATCTTCTGCTTTGTTAAATCTTCCAAGCCCAAGAATGATTAACTTTTTCCCCCCTTCATCTTGTCAATGTTATCATGGCTTTGATGGGAGGATCTTCAAGGTGGCACATTTCTGAACTTAACCTCTTTTCTAGCTAACTCTCTACCTCCTTGTTAGTGCCCAGCTCTGAACTTCTGAAGAGTATTTTTGTGTGAGTCAGGGTTCATTCACTCGGGCTCTTTTGTAGGACTTTCTTCCTTTCAGTCCTCAGTGTGTTACACCAATTAAAGGACGACGTGCTGTAAATGTAATGGGCCGAGGAGTGATTGTTTTTGACAAGCAACAAAACACATAGATCCACCCCTTAGATTAGGCCGTTGAAGGGGAGGTTCAGGCCGGTCAGTTTACTGAATAGTTCATGAACTGTAATTCTGAGGGCTCGTGTGAAAGAAAATGTCTCTCTCTCACTCTCTCTCTCTCTCTCTTTCTCTTACATCACCCACCCTTCCTCTTCCCTAGCCATTCTCTTTTCTCTTAACTAAACAGAGAGAAACAGGCACCTTCTATGGAGAAGTAGGGCCTGGGAAGATAAGAATGAAGATTTAGGTAAAATATTGATAGCCAAAACAGTTTCCAATTCCACGTCCTTTCTGGAAAGCTTTGTTAGCCTTCTATGTATTCAGCATTATAAACATACTTTTCAAGTCTCTTTTGTTATCTATAGTCCAAATAACCAAACAGGAGCCTAGTTGCATTTTCATTGTAAACATCAGTACATTTCTCAACACCTAATTTATTTTACATTACAGCTAAAGATCCTTTAAATTAAGTTATGCATTCTGAAATGTGGACAGTGGGAACAATATCAATATAAAAGATAAAGGCCGCTAGAATAATAATAATAATAATAATAATAATAATAATAATAATAATTTATTAGATTTGTATGCCACCCCTCTCCGAAGACTCGGGGCGGCTCATAACAATGATAAAAACAATATTATAGTGAAACAAATCTAATATTAAAAAGAAATATATAAAACCCTATAATATTAAAACCAGACAACACATACATACCAAACATAAAATATAAAAAATCAATGCATTAAATTTATTATATTTCATAAGAATAAGTCCAGTTTTATATAAGTTAGTCATTCAAATTCAAACTCTTGCAGTTAATATATCTGATTTCTTACTGTCTGCAGTTCATAAAATTATTCAATATTTTTATTCCACCAACCCAATACCTAGTGTGAAATAATCTTTTATTCTTGTTAGCATTAGAGGAAAAGGATTACTTGCATATCGCTACTTTTAGAAAATAATAATATTAATTCCAGATAAGCAATAATATACAGCTTTTGATTTATCTCTAACATTCGGTCAAAGTAATAAACAAATGAGACTAATAAGATTTATGGAAAGAAAGTTGATGTAGAAGATAGTCTGCTGGCACTATTCAACAATATACTCTCATCAGTGAAAGTGAACGGGATTAAACAAGCATGCAGTATCAGCAAAAACATTTCACTCATTTTCATCATTGGCTTTGATTAATTCCTAATTATAGACACTTTAGAGGAGATGACAGGTTGCCAAATGTGCCCTCAATTCACTTATACCTTTTAAAAATCATGAATGTGTATACATGTAAACACAGTAATGCGAAGCAATGAGACACAAAATTATAAATTTTGGGACATTTGAAGGCAAGTGCTCAATTTTTCTCGGGGGGGGGGGAGAGAGGGAGGCTAAGATTTTTGAATGGGCATATATGTTAAAATTAGCACTTGGAAAAAGTGCAGTTTCAACAGAAGGCACACTAGACTGAGAACTAAAACAACTATATAAGCCAATTCTAAGTTTTAAAAAGAGATTTCCTTTAACACAGGTTATTAAATATTAAATAGAAGATATATCTATATCTGAATAAGTATGTAAAAGGGGGGGGAGATTAAAATATCTAAATTGTGCTGATGATCTACAGTAAATCCTTGTAGCTCTATTTTTGATGCAGAAATGCAGACATTGATCTTCAATGGCAGCAATATTTGACTAAGAGCTTCGAAAGAAAAATTATATATCAGAAAGAAGGAGTCAAAGCAATTTATAGGCATTATAAGTAACCAACATTGGTTTGACCTAATCCTAATCCTGTATTTTTTAAAAAGTTCTTAAGTTTTTATTTGTTGGTTTGAGATTGTTGAGTGTAAATGTCATCTCTGCAAAGATGTTGAAGAAACAATGGAGCACTTTAGTTGGCCTCTGCAAGAAGATGCCAGGAAATGCCAAAAAATAACAGCATGACAAAGTAACAATAATGGCGCATTAGAATGTCTAAAAAATACCACTTGCCTGCAAGCAAGAATTCTAGTGGATCACAAAATAGACAAAATAAAAAGGAAGAAACTAAAGACTTTAGAATTCAAATAGATGAGGCACATCGCATCTCAAACTTAATTTAAGAAAGAAAAAGTCTGCATAGTGTATACTGAAGAACCTGAAGACAGCAGAATAGAAGAGAAAGAAGTAGAGAAAATAATAAAATATAAATATCTGCAAATGGGAGTAGAATTTATTTATTTATTTATTCATTCATTCATTCATTCAATTTTTATGCTGCTCTTCTCCTTAGATTCAGGGCGGCTTACAACATGTTAGCAATAGCACTTTTTAACAGAGCCAGCGTATTGCCCTCACAATCCGGGTCCTCATTTTACCCACCTTGGAAGGATGGAAGGCTGAGTCAACCTTGAGCCGGTGATGAGATTTGAACTGCTGACCTACAGATCTATCAGTCAGCTTCAGTGGCCTGCAGTACAGCACTCTACCTGCTGCGCCACACCGGCTCACTTTACAGAATGACTGTAAAAAGCTAACAATACCAATAAATGATGGACATCTTGGGTGCAATCCCCAAACAAGCATCTCTTGAACACCATCAGCAGTGACAAAATCGCTATCCATCAATTACTAATGGTAACTTTGCTTAGAACAGCTTACATCCTCTGACCCTCAAAATAACAACATCTGTCTATTCCAGGTCCTTGGGAAGAACTAAACCTCTGGATGACTATGTAACAACCATAATAATAATAATTTTCATTCATAACACATCAGGTTTAACTGGTTGAAAAGAAGAAAGTGTGAATAATTGATATGGCAAATCCAGGGGATAGTAGAAGACAAACAAACGGACAGCAGAAAGTATCAAGATCTGAAAATCAAAGTTGAAAAATTATGGAACACTGGCCATGGTGGTTCCAGTGGTGACCAGAGCTCTAGATGCCATACCAAAAAAATCTTGGACAGCACTTAGAAAATCCTATGCATTGACAACATTTTCAGATCTTCTCTTTGGTAACATGGCGCCCAATACATTTGATAAATAAATTTGTCAGTTATGAAAGGTCACACTGTTTCTATCTGCACATGTACTAATAATGTACATTATGACATTCTAGATTCTTGAGAAGAAGTCAATGTATATGAAAGCCAACACTAGCTAAAGACCTGGCAGCAGTAGCAGTGATTTAAGTCATCTTAAAGTCAAGTGTTTTCAGGACTTGGGACTCCCAACTAGATGTGGGTTCCTCCTGGTTCGGACTGGTTTGCCCGAACCAGTAACAACCCACTGGTGATGTTACAATGACACATGGAACTGGTTCAGCTGGTGTCAGTCCATGGGCGCTGCCATCTCTCTTTTTTACATTTTTTTTTGCAGTTTTAAATTTATTTTCTTCTTCTAAACATGTGCAAAACCTGAGTTTCCGGCATTGTGCATGCAGTCACTATCTTGTTTTTGGCTTTTTTGGGATTGATATTTTGGGGGGGGGGGCACTGTGCATGCGCACACCCATGAGGCATGGCCACACAGCATGGGAGGAAGCGAACCAGCAGCAAGGTAAGTGAGAACCCAGCCCTACTCTCAGCCACTATAGACATCTGGACTTCAACTCCCAGAATTCCAGATCTCTTCAAGTTGCCACGATTGGGAAACCCTGCTATAGAGCGTGATTACCACTTCTGAAGAATGTCAGTCCTGGAAACACCCAAATTTTTGTTGGTATTGCACAGTCTTTGCTTTACTATGAATTCATCTGTTTGCATCATTGGATCTGTTTATTTCCTGAGCCCTTAGACACTTAATTTGTTCTACATCGCATCTAAAGTTCCTTTAAATTCAGTTACCAGTACACATTCTGAAATGTCGATGATGACAACAATAGTAATATGAATCACAGTGACCAAACAAACCTTGTTCTGGCAATTAGTAGAGCTGAAACAACAGACTAGGTCAGTGATGGCAAACCTTTTTTTCCTCGGGTGCCGAAAGCACAGACATGCACACTCTTTCACACATGCCCACACCCATAATTCAGTGCCCCCATGTGCCCCAACCCCCTGCATATACACGCATGCCCCCACACACTGCCCTACCCCATGCATGCATGCACAACACCTCCTCCAACATTTTCAAATTTCTGATGGGCTCAGTAGGCCTGTTTTTCACTCTCCCCAGGCTTCAGAGGCTGGAGTCACTTTCCCTGCTCCCCCCCCCCCGAGGTCCTCTGGAGGTCAGACACGGGCCATTTCCTGACTTCCGGTTGTTGTGGTTGACTCTGATCCAGCTCCTGCCCCAGCGAATGTGGAGGTGGATGCAGGGGAAACTTCAACATGTCATAGGCCTGTGTTAAGTTTAGTTTCCTCGGACGAAAAAGAAGGTGGAAGTGACTTGGAACACACAGCCCAGGCAGTCAATCTCCATTATCTTCCATTGATTCGGATGAAGACGTCTTGGACCCACGCAAGCACAGAATTATGCGTAGAAGAGACCAAGTAAGGACATATTACAGGAGATAAGAGAGGCCACCTGTGTTTGAGTGGGGCTCCAGTAATTGGGACTGCTGCTATAAATAGCAGCGTGTGGGTTTGGCTGTTGTGGAAGAGTATCTGATAGCAGTTCTTCAGGAATCATGTGTTACTGTTTTCTGGACTTTGTTGATTTTTCATGCCTTTGAAACCAAAGCAGAGCAACGTGTGTGTGTGTATGTCTCACTTCCTTGGAAGAAGAAGGGGTGTGAAGTTTCTTCACAGCTGCTAGCTAAGTACTTAATGACTGCTTAAGGGAAATTGTACAGACTACCCGGTTGTTTTGGGACAAGTGCTCTTTGCAATACAAAAAGAGTGCTTAGTTTATTTTGAATTTTGTGATAAAGAACATTGTTTGAATTTTCAAACGTGTGTGTGTCTGAAATTTGTACCCTTGAATTTTTGGGAGGCTCCTACTAGAGAGCCCAGCAGAACACTGGTGGGCCCAGTTCAGAGGTGGGTTGCTCCTGGTACAGTCCGGTGCACTGACACTGGTAGCAGCGACACACTGGTGATGTCACCATCACGCCTCCCCACCTCAGGAACTGACTTGAATCCTAGCGCAACTCTCCCATTGTTTCCATTCCGTGCCTCAGATAGCTCTGGTCCACCGATTCCCTCCCTTCCCTGTTGAGAGGCGAAGATGGAGAACAGATCTCTCTCTCCCTCCCTCCTTCCCTCTCTCTCTTCTCATGTGCATCTTAGCCACTTCCTCCCAGCCACAGGCTGTCCAATTAAAGGCAGGGAAGGATTGGGAGCGGGAGCAGCAAGACTGCAGCAGTGGTTCTTTTAGGAGGCTCTGGCCTGAATGCTTCTCCCCATTCAATGATC
This sequence comes from Erythrolamprus reginae, assembly GCF_031021105.1. NCBI lineage: Eukaryota > Metazoa > Chordata > Lepidosauria > Squamata > Dipsadidae > Erythrolamprus > Erythrolamprus reginae. The sequence goes on from NC_091950.1 coordinate 297,921,249, forward strand.
CCAGGCATCTTTGCACATTCCAGGCTTCTTGGGCTGCTGAGGGGGTGGGGAATGGGGGGTAGGAGCTATCTCCATTCTTCTCCCCTCAGCAGCCCAAGAAACCCCGAACACCCAGTGATGATCCCAGGCATCTTCGCATGTTCCAGGCTTCTCAGGCTGTTTTGTTTGGGGGAAGCGGAACAGGCAGCAGGCACTACCTCCATTCTTCTCCCCTCAGCAGCTCAAGAAGCCCTGAATGTGCAGCAATGATCCAAGGCATCTCCGCATGTTTCAGGCTGCTGAAGGGGTGGGGTGAAACAGGTTTCCACTGCGGGGAGCTGCATTGTTGGGTGGGCAATGTCTCCCCACTTCTCCGGCCTTTGCCGAACTCCCCTCTTTGCCACCAGTCTTGGCCACCGCCATTTGGCTCCTTCCTACCCTTCCTGCCTTTAATGAACATGGGTTGGGAGAAGACCCCAGGCTCACACACAATGGGCTCCAGGTCTGTCCCTGCAGATCTATCCAAGGGGCCGCTAGCTGCGGCACTACTGTTTCTTGAGAGCAGTGTCGGCGGCGGCATCACCACCAATACTGCCAGGAGCTTTCCTCCTCTGCTGTCGCCTCCACAGCTGCCACTTCTGGCCGGGGGAATGAGCACCATGGATGAAGGCAACTCTTTTGACGGCCCGAGTATGAAGAAGAGGAGGTGGCCATCCCACTGAATGCACCACCCACAAACCACTAAATATGCCCCCCACTGATCCATGCCCCATCCAAGCTAAGGATTCAGATGAGGATCCTTCCCAAAAGTCTCGGTTTCTACCACCGCACTCGGTGGAAGTATGTTGTGTATGTCAAATTCTGAGCTGAAAATTTATTTGCGCCTCCTCTTCCCACATCCTGTTGGAAGCTGCTTAGTCAACTACCTGTTTGCCTGGAAAAACTGAAAACTTGACAATTAAGTCTTTCCCCTGTCCCTTCGCTTGAAAATATAAGAAGGTCACATTTGACACTTTTCCTTTGCTTTTGCCTAAAGCTTCCCAAAGTAGACTGAAACCAAAAATGCTTATTGAGACTTGCTTGTCTTTTAACGGTAGCATCTTCTGCATATAAAAGTTGTTGTGCTGCCATGGTGTAACATACATTTTGTAGGCATAGTTTTTCATGTAAGCTATAAAACAGCAAAAATAGTAGTAACATCTCTCTGAAATAACTAATATATGACCATCAAGCCACCGCCACCCGGTCACATGACCATCAAACCACACGCACAAAATTAGCCACACCCACAGAACAGTAGTAAAAAATTTAGGAGCCCCCCCCCCTCGGCCTAGCTGGTCCATTTTTCCCCTGCTAGGTGCAGTGGAGCTGACTTAGGGCAACGGTTTATGTGCCAGCAGATATGGCTCTGTGTTCCACCTATGGCACGCATGCTATAGGTTCGCCATCATGGGCCTAGGTCAGATATGGGCATGGGGTGGCCCGCAGCCCGGAGCCAGCCCACCCGCAATCTGTGACCGGCCCGCCCGCTATCTGTGACCGGTCCGCGGAGGTCGGGGTCCGCTCCAGTGCGAGGATGAAAGAGCTCACTGCGTCTGCCGGGACTCCTCCGGTTCCTGCTTGATTCCTCATGATTCATCAGGAAAGCAGGAATAGGAGGAGTCCCAGCAGACGCGGTGAGCTTTTTCATCCTCACACTGCAGCGGACGCTGACCTCCTGTGGCCGAGCACAGAAACCACACAAACACCCCAGCGCAGTGACTGTGGTGCACTGTGTTGCTGTAAAGCAAAAAATTAGGGGGTCTGGGTGTTTTGGTCAGGCCAGGGTCTGGGTCTTTAGAGTGGTCAGTGCCGAAAAAATCCCCTAACTGTGAGCAGTACAGGATACACAGATACCATGTGCTTCCTCCCTATCCCCTGCAGCAGCTACTAGTGCTCTGAAAAGATAGCATATGTATACTATATATAGTATTGGGTAGAACTGAGTTAATTATATTAGTCCGGCCCTCTAAAACCATCCCAATTTCTCATGTGGCCCCATGGCAAAATTAATTGCCCACCCCTGGCCTGGATGGTAGACACTCCAAGCTACAGAAATAATTCCCTCTTCCAGTAAGAATGATGAATCAAGGAATATTCTTCCATTGCAAATTCAGGAAGAATGCAGATGCATTTGCAGTGGGCAGTTAACCAAGTTAATTATCCACAGTTATCCACATATTTCCATTTTATTAGATTTCAACATAAAAACACTTGTTTATGATATGCATATAGCAGTTTCAGCTTCACTTGTTATAGAAAAACAGAGCTGGATATCATTAGAATGTCTCTCCAAATGCACAACTTTTGACATCATACTGATATTAAATTTGTGTGAAATAGTACTGGAAGCAAGCTTTTACCTTGAGGTTTATCCAACAAGATTGCCAAGGGGCTCATCAAAAGCCTTGCAATGCTTTTTCTTGAAACTTGCTCTGTAAATAGAAGCTAAATATCCCCCAAATTCCTGCCTAACTGGTCAATGGCATTCAATAGCATTGAAAGTATTAAAAGCAAATTGAAACCCCTTTTATCCTTCCTGCAATTTAAAAAATCCATTAGAAAATAATGTCAATGCATTAATTTTCTGCTCGGATCTGAAATCCTTCTACGACCTATTTATTCTTTTCAAAACCAGATTTCTCTTCTTATTGTGGGGAAGCCCAGTCAGTTTATTAATTTACAAAAGTTTATCTGAGCCAATAATTACGGTATATAGGAGTCAATAAGTAACCAAACGTATATTCTGCAGGATCTAGGACAGCATATAAGTATCTTATAAATTATAATAGCATTTCAGTAATGCAATTTTGGAAAATGTAATCAATGTCTGTTTTTATTACATTTGCTTTAATTTGTATTTTATTATTTAATTTTTTTAGACAATCTTGATATTTTTTCCCCTTGAATACCTGATTGTATATGCAATAACAAAATCAACTATTGGTTTTAGTTTTTCATTGCATTCATATTTCAACTTATATAGCAGAAGCCCCAAGCAGTGTATACTGTACTGTTCTCTTGTTGAGCCTTTTTAATATGTCAGACAAAGTATAGTGGGCTACTGTACGCCATAGGATCTTGTGACTGGTTCAGAGTTACTTTGTGGGATTAGTACCTTTTGTCACTAGATTATCCAATCTTGAATGCAATGTAGAATAGTTTTATCTCTTGGGGAACTATTAGGAATCTTTCCTCCAGCTCTCCATAAAATTGAACTATAGACAGTGAGCTTTCTCCTGACATTATGACCTCATGAAATTACATATTCACATTTTATATCCTAACATATTGTTGTAGAATTATTATTACATCAAAGATAAGACAAAGTCCTACATCAATACTAATGCTAGCTAATGCTTGCTAACAATTGTATTGTTAGGACAAGACTTTGAGGCATATGTCCAAAGTACATTCAGCAGAATAATTAGAAGGGAAGCCAAAAGGTAGCCATGCTAGCATATTTTACTACATTTAAAGTAAATGGTGCAAAGGCATACTTACAGCTAAAGATGGAGCTCCCTATAAAAGAATTCAACGAAAAATCTAAAATTTCCCAGTATACCAATGCATGCTAAAACCTTTAATAGAGAGTAAAGCTTCTACCTTTTTAAGTGCTACTTACTTACACCTTCATTATCCATCCTGTTAATTTTTCATGGAACACTGAACAAAACTATTACAAAAATCTCATAGAGAAGTGTGCCATTGTACAGAACAAACCAGCAAAACAAAACAAAAAAGCAAGGTGAAAAATAAGATGTTGCATTATATGAACACTTTGAATACCAAATTAAATGAGCAAAGGCAAATAAGGGAAAACAAACAAAATGCACAAGTGTTTTCCTACATCGGATGAATGATAAGCACGGTAGAGAACTATGTCGTTGTCTTAATGATTGCGTTTTTGTACATTGTTCCATTTTATGAAGGGTATGTTTGACACTTTCATAAAGGTATATAATAGATGTGCACTGCATCTGCAATTGCTGCCTCCTGGAAAAAAATTAAAGTGTGTGTGTGTAGGTGTGGATATTTATTACAAGTACATACTGCTGGAAACTGGAATTCATGGAAGATTTTCTGTTCTGCAACCACTAACCTTGAACACTAGCCATTTCTGTGAAAAATATAAAAAAAGAGAATGTCAAACAGGACTTTCCAACTTATTTTTAAATCACTAGCAATTACATATGAGATAGAAAACTCAGATTTGCTCAAACTATATAAAACTTTGCTATAGCGATAGAATATACAGTTTATGCATGGTATGTTTGTGTGTATGTTTCTTTTTAAATAAGGGGTTTTTAATGACTTTTAATTATTAGATTTGTTATACATTGTACTATTATTGTTGTGAGCTGCCCCGAGTCTACGGAGAGGGGCGGCATACAAATCTAATAAATAAGAATAAGAATAACAATTATTTTTTCAAGACATCATTTGGCTCTATCTAATTTCTTCTCACTTGCTAAAACATGTCTTAATAATATTAATTAGCCTTCCAGGCATGCCTTTTGTTCCATTTTTATATTAGTTTTACAAGTTAATTTGTTGCAGAATATACCGGTAACTGTTTTTTAAAACTACTGTAAGCAATTTTTAGATCTGCAAACATGTAGGAAGACAGCAGATAAATACTTTAATAACATGAGAATAGTGGTTAACTTTGGAGAATAAACCCAAATGAATAGTTTTATAAGTACATTAAGACAATACAAATAGGTTTTATTATTAAAATTATTTGAAATTAAAGTCAGATAACTTTTTTCCTAAAATTGCACAGTTCTAAAGATTGCCTTTGTAAAGTCAAATTCGCCATAATTTTCAATTGTAATTGTTTCAATTACTAGGGGAAAAGATAGTAAACATATACAGAAATGAACATATACGTAGAGCAATTTTATCCACAGATAGTAAATTCTCCAGAGAAGCTCCAGCTGTGATTGGCATCCCACTTCTGCAATGAATCACTAAATAACCATTCTCAGGGACTTGGATGCACAATTAAACTGGGTTAGGGGATAACAATTGCCCTTGATGATAAGGACCAATCATTAGTTTTAGAATGAAAGATGACAGGGTTTGTGAAGCTGATTCAGTTCAAGGATTATTTGATATAAGCATTCCTAAATAGATAAAACATTAATTTGAATAATGCAAATAGAAAACATTTAACCCAATATTCAATCAAGATAAAAGTTTAATTTTCTTTCCTTTTGACTTTGCATTGGCTTGGCGGGGATGAAGTTTTTGAAATGGCTGCAAAGATAAAACATATTTCATAGCTTCATATCTTACAAGCAAAGCTTCTCTCCTTTGCCCCCAATATTTCAATTTTGTAAAGTCACTGGGCTTGGATTGAGGAGTTCCAGATTTATGTCCAACTCCATCACAGATTTACAATGAGTCTATCAGACATACACTTTTAGGGCAAACTTAATGATAGAATTGTTGCTGGGATGAAATAACAAACAAACCCTACTTACAACATGTTGCTTTGAATTCCAAGTTAATGTCGTTAATCTCATTGTGAGGAAAGTAGATAAATAAATATGTTTTCACAGATTGGTTATAAAACTGAATGGATTTACTTTATTACCTTGGGGTACAAAATTTAAACTTCCATTTATGTAAAAAACCGCATTGCCAACTAAAAATATCTACTCAGAAGTAAGAAAGACTGAATTGAGTGGAACTGAGATATACTTTCCAGTAAGTAAGTAGCATTGCAGTCTTGACATGCTATCAACCATTGTTATTTTCATAGTCAAAAAAATAAAATGAATTTGCATTTTGACATAGATTCCGAAAATTAAGTTATACACTTTGTGCAAACACTCAAATAATGCCTAATCTGTCGATCTTTGAGTACTTAAAGCTTTCATAGGATTAGAACCACAATTCTTACAAGGTAAACATGAAACTCTGAAGATTTTTTCCCCTGTATTATGTTCCCTGCAAAGTGACACCATCCATTTTTCTCCTTCCCAAATGAAAAGTTGCTTAGATACAGGAGGTCTGTGCAGCTTGACAAACAGTGATGTAGTGCAGTGTTTCCCAACCTTGGCAACTTGAAGATATCTGGACTTCAACTCCCAGAATTCCCCAGCCAGCATTCGCTGGCTGGGGAATTCTGGGAGTTGAAGTCCAAATATCTCCAAGTTGCTAAGGTTGAGAAACACTGATGTAGTGGACTGTGGTATACTATATTATAAGAAGATGCCATCAGTATTTTGTGTATATTAAGGCTGTAAGAGATACAGTAAAAATTGGTGAAAAATCTTTAATTAAAACAAACATTTAAACAGAAGCATTGTTCAAGCTCCAATTGTCCCACTGGAAACTCTTAGTTAGTCAATCAGTTAATCTAACATTATTTCGAAATGATGGAGTGGGACTATAATTTATCATTATTCTCAATAAATAATCACAAAATGCTTTGAAAATGTTCATTGAACAAAAGAAACAAAACAAAACAAAACAACCACATAATAAATAAAGGAAATAAGAAACAACAGAACCAATTTGTTGATCATTTTAAAGGACTGTCTTGAAAACAATATTCCAGAATTGAATTCAAGGAGTTCAGAACAGGAAAAATGAGCAACACAGACCATATTACCAAAAGCCAGCACTCCTTACATCCAACAGCTAGTTTTCCTTCAAACTTGAGGTTCAATAAAGATTACATCATGTAGAAGGTATGCCATGTAGCCTGAGAATCAAAGGCTTCACAATCGGGAGCTGTTTCACTATAATGTCACTGAAACACATATTTCTAGAATCCACCCTGTTCTCTTTTGCATTCCTCTATTTTTCTTCTCTTTACTAGTACACCATCCTTAGATCTTCTGCTTTTTGTATCATTAAAGGCAGCTTTATTGGGGAGAAGAAAATCTGATCAAAACTGTCGACCGCCAACTGCCAATTTTCAATGGATTCAATAAAGGCCACCTTAACGATTTCCCTAATTAATAGATGACATCTTAGGCTGGAGGAAAGGCAATGTATTCCACTCTGCCTTAGTCTTTGTTAGCCTTCTAATTAACTTTCCTAGGTCACCCAGGTCTCCCCAAACCTAAAAGTGAAGAGGGCCATTGTGTTAGAAGCAGTAAACTTACTTTTTTCTGCCCGAGTACTTAGAAGTTTGTGCTTGAAAAGGAGACAATTACAGACAGAGAAAAATAATTCCATTTCAAGCCTTTGTAAGTACAGAGAATGCAAAGATTCCTTAATTTAGAAAAAAAAAATTAAATATCTTCTTACAACAACATTTCCACGCATAAAAAATTGGAGTAGCAACATGCATGTAAATCTATATGCATTTCCCCCCAATTTCTTTGGAAGATGTGAACTACTCAGTGAAATTTTTTAGCTTAGAAAACAATGTTGTTATCTCAGCTACTAGTTGCATAATAATTATAATGGAATATTTATATTCAATACACATTGTGCAATTCATTGCTTATTAAAATCACAGTACAATTTTACCAAAAGGCTGAATGTAGCCTCTTACCTCTAGTGGGAGATAGAAAGATGATAAGAGAGAGAGAGAGAGAGAGAGAGAGGAAGGGAGGGAGGGGAGAGAGAGGGAGGGAGAGAGAGAGGGAGGGAGAGAGAGAGGGAGAGAGAGGGAGGGAGGGAGAGAGAGGGAGAGAGAGGGATGGAGGGAGAGAGAGGGAGAGAGAGAGGAAGGGAGGGAGGGGAGAGGGAGGGAGAGAGAGAGGGAGAGGGAGGGAGGGAGAGAGAGGAAGGGAGGGAGAGAGAGGGAGGGAGGGAGAGAGAGGGAGAGAGAGAGAGAGGGAGAGAGAGAGGGAGGGAGAGAGAGAGAGAGGGAGAGAGAGGGAGGGAGGGAGAGAGAGGGAGAGAGAGAGGAAGGGAGGGAGGGGAGAGAGAGGGAGGGAGAGAGAGAGGGAGAGAGAGAGGGGGGGGAGAGAGAGAGGGAGGGAGAGAGAGAGGGAGAGAGAGGGAGGGAGGGAGAGAGAGAGAGAATATTTTTGCTTTTAAATATGATTTTAGCAATTAAAACACATATTAAGCTGCATGAGGCATTTCTGCATGATACAAAATTCACTGAATATAAATATATTCAGTGAATTTTGTTCACATTTGCATAACTATGCATCATTATGAGTAATAATGACGATGCAAATGTTATATACCCATAAACTCTATAATGCTATTAAAACTTTTTCTGGAAAGAATTGATGAACCAGTTAAGCCAGCATATAGTTGAAATGTATAATGTCAAACAACTGTACTGCACTTAACTACTGTTGATTAATGGATGAGGCAATCAGTACAGCATAATGATGTGTTTCTTAGTGAGGGAATCTCTAATTCAAATCCCCACTCAGTTTGGCTAGACTCTTTCCCATTCTAGATAGTTTAATCTGTTTCACATGCTTGTGGTGAGGATTATAGACACAGGTTTTTGCTTTCCAGTCTCCATGTAAGAAGAGCAAGATAAATATTTGTACTTTCCTCTGCTTTTCAGTCATGGTGTTTGCCAATTTTTTTTGTTGTTAACCCATATTCTACCAAGGCAGAGTCGGCAGGTGGCAGCATCTGGCCAAGTAGTCTGGGCTCTGAAGCTAAGCAGAGTAAAGCATGGTTAAAATTGGGATGGGAACACTTCAAGGGAATACCAGGCTTTCTGCATTCTATTCGATTCCAAGATAATTGTTTCCGGTAACATTCAGATGTAATGCAAAAAGGAACAAGCAAGTGGAAGCTCACTTTTTGGTCTTGTACTAGAGCTAGCAAAAGTGGGTCAAATACCCAGTGTGAAGTCCATAATTTATCACTGTCATTCCAGAGTCTGCTTGTTCAGCAGTGCTGTAGTCCAGATAGCTGGGAGTTCTAGGGAAACATAGTATATCTCCGGGACCAGAATACCTCCGGGACCGCCTTCTGCTGCACGAATCCCAACGACCGGTTAGGTCCCACAGAGTTGGCCTTCTCCGGGACTAAGCAAAGTCATTTGGCGGGACCCAGGGGAAGAGCCTTCTCTGTGGCGGGCCCAACCCTCTGGAACCAGCTCCCCCCAGAGATTAGAACTGCCCCCACCCTCCTTGTTTTTCGTAAACTTCTTAAGACCCATCTCTGCCGTCAGGCATGGGGGAACTGAGACATCTCCCCCGGGCCTATACAGTTTATACATGGTATGCTTGTGTGTATGTTTGCTTTTAATAATGGGTTTTTTAGTGTTTTTAAATTATTAGATTTGTTTTTATATTGTCTTTGTTATTGTTGTGAGCCGCCCCGAGTCTACGGAGAGGGGTGGCATACAAATCTAATAAATAATAATAATAATAATAATAATAATAATAATAATAATAATGTCTTATTTGGCATGAAGGACTAAAGAATATGGCCTAGGTCAGTGATAGTGAACCTATTTTTCCTCAAGGGCCAAAAAAGCGGGCGGGTGTGCTATCATGCATATGCTAGTGCCCACACCCATAATTCAATTACTGGGGAAGGCATAAACAGGTTTCCCCACCCCCCGGAGACCCTCTGGAGTCTGGAAACAGCCTGTTTCCCAACTTCTGGTGGGCCCAGTAGGCTCGCGTTTCACCTTCCCCAGGCTCCAAAGGATTCCCTGGAGTTGGGGAAGGGTAAAAACACCCTCCCCCAATCCCCGGAGGCTCTCTGGAAGCCAAAAATGCCCTCCCAGAGTCTCTGTGTGATCCAAAAATCAGCTGGCTGCAAACACATGCACGTTGGAGCTGAGCTAGGACAATGGCTCGGGTGCCAGCAGATATGGCTCTGTGGAACCCATGCCATAGGTTCGCCATCACTGGGCTAGGTCTTCCCAACTAGCATTTAGGTGAAAAAATTAAAACATATTTTCTACCTACCACCCAATTACACATGGCTCATATGGTACTTAGAGGCTACAAGTCTTGGCCAAATATGAAAATAAATGAGTAACCATGTTTTTGATTATTGACCTAAATATATAACTGATTAGGACTATTTGTTGACAGCTAAAAATCTCAGCCCCAGCTTTTTATAAAAGTTACTTTCACTTCAATTGCATGTTATACTGTAATGATGTAGAAAAGCAAAATTATACCAACTTTGAAATCAACAATATTTTTTCTAGGAGCCTGAAAATTTTCCACACCCAAAGAATTTTAACACTTTTTACTCCAATAATAATTTAATAATAATAATAATAATAATAATAATAATAATAATAATAATAATAATAATAATTTATTAGATTTGTATGCCGCCCCTCTCCAAAGACTCGGGGCGGATAATGCATAGCAATAGCATTAGCATTTAGATTTATATACTGCTTCATAGTGCTTTTACAGCCCTCTCTCAGCAGTTTACAGACTCACCATATCGCCCCCAACAATCTGGGTCCTCATTTTACCCAACCCGGAAAGATAGAAGCCTGAGTCAACCTTGAGATTTGAACTGCTGAACTACAGCTAGCAGTTAGCTGAAGTAGCCTGCAGTGCTGCGCTCTAACCACTGCGCCATATTTCTTGTACCTGAGCAATTTTGCTTTTCTCTCTCAACCTTTTCTGTGACTCTCGGGGTTAGTGTCTCCTATTAACTGCTCTTGTCTTCCCGTGATGAATTTATTCCTGGTCTCTTGAACTCATTTCTGTGTCTCTGAGGTTCTCCCCTTGCGTTTCAGACACTTCACTTCAAGGGAGATGCTCTTACTGAAATCACTCATGACCTTCTCCAGACAAGTCAAACAGCTACTTTTCCAACCTCTTTCTCCATGACCTTTCCTCCCCCGGTGAAACTAATGATAAATCTCACTCTATGAGCAGGCTTTTAGCTCCTTCAAGCTGTCCTAAAAAATTGATGGGGGCAGCTCACCTACAAACTAGGGTAGTTGAGGCCTGATAATAACAATCATCATAGCACTGAAGCAATAGTATTATAAATAGGATAAATAGGTGAGGAAATGCCACTGAAAATTAAAATCCAAATACTGTACTCCATTTCTCCCATATTTAATTTTTGCCAATATATTATTTCAAAGTTTTTTTATTAATTTTTTGATTTAGTTATCATGTTGATATGGCCGCCTATTCTATAAAACATTACTCCCGACAACATACAGTGTCGTGAAATGACAGTATTAAAAACATCTTACATTAAATGCTAATATTATTTGTAAAATACACCTGATCTCATCTACACTGCAACCAGGGAGTTTAAAACTTCAACGGATACAAATCTAGGCAGTCTTCAGGCTATGACCACGCATTGAGCAAATGTTCAGAATTATAACGGCGCTGCACAAGAGTGATTTACCGCCAGTTTCAGAAGTGGCAGCCATCATAGGGCTGCCCCAAACATGATTGTGATTCATACACTTGGCCAGTGTTTCCTAACCTTGGCAACTTGAAGATATCTGGACTTCAACTCCCAGAATTCCCCAGCCAGCATCATGCCCTGATCAGCTCGAGGTTCGACTACTGTAATCCTCTCTACATGGGGCTACCTTTGAAAAGTGATCAGAAACTTCAGATCGTGCAGAATGCAGCTGCAAGAGCAATCATAGGCTTCCCCAGGTATACCCATGTCACACCAACACTCTGCTGTCTGCATTGGTGGCCGATCAGTTTCCGGTCACAATTCAAAGTGTTGGTTATGACCTATAAAGCCCTTCATGGCATCGGACCAGAATATCTCCGGGACCGCCTTCTGCCACACGAAACCCAGTAACCAGTTAGGTCCCACAGAGTTGGCCTTCTCCGGGTCCCATCGACTAAACAATGTCGTCTGGCGGGACCCAGGAGAAGAGCCTTCTCTGTGGCGGCCCCGACCTTCTGGAACCATCTCCCCCCGGAGATTAGAATTGCCCCCACCCCCTTGCCTTTCGTAAACTTCTTAAGACCCACCTCTGCCGTCAGGCATGGGGGAACTGAGACATCTCCCCCAGGCCTATACAGTTTACACATGGTATGTTTGTGTGTATGTTTGCTTTTAATAATGGAGGTTTTAGTGTTTTTTAAATTATTAGATTTGTTTTTACATTGTCTTTGTTATTGCTGTGAGCCGCCCCGAGTCTACAGAGAGGGGCGGCATACAAATCTAATAAATAAATAAATAAATAAATAAATAAATAAATAAATAAATAAATAAATAAATAAATAAATAAATAAATAAATAAATAAATAAATAAATAAATAAATAAATAAATAAATAAATAAATAAATAAATAAATAAATAAATAAATAAATAAATAAAATAAAATAATAATAATAATAATAATAATAATAATAATAATAATAATAATAATAATAATAATAATAATTCTGGGAGTTGAAGTCCAAATATCTTCAAGTTGCCAAGGTTGGGAAACACTGGACTCGGCAATCAGCTTACAATTATAATGGTTGCCGTCACTGAAGGGCTGCAATTTTTTTTACTACCACATTGTGGGCGTGGCTTATTTTGTGGGTGTGGCTTGCCAGTCATGTGACCAGGTGGGAGCGGCTTGACAATCATGTGACTGGGGGTGGCTTAAAGGTCATGTGACTGGGGGTGGCTTAAAGGTCATGTGACTGGTTTAAAGGTGGCCAACTTGACGTCACTCACATCAAGTCAATTACGTCAAATCGATAACGTCAAATCGATCATGTCGATTAGGGTGCCTGGCCTCTCCTCGCCTCAAAGAGATACAATTTCCCTTACTATTTACTATTACTGAACATCCAAAATATACTACAGTATTTAATTCTATGTATGCTATATATTACACACAGGCATACAAAAATATACATTATCTACTATGTAAACTGTATGTGTATATACACACACACACTATATAAACTGTATGTGTATGTACGTACACACACATGCACAACTCTTCTAAAATTATACACATTCAACTTCAGTTACTGCAATAGGAAAAACATACCCAGAGCCCTGAAGGGAAAAAGAGGGGGGGGGTCAAACTTTTTATACTGGTTCTGTGTACCTGGTTGCAGTCACATAATAATAATAATAATAATAATAATAATAATAATAATAATAATAATAATAATTATTATTATTATTATTATTATTATTATTATTATTACACAGAACCAGTATTATTATTATTATTATTATTATTATTACACAGAACCAGTATTATTATTATTATTATTATTATTATTATTACACAGAACCAGTATTATTATTATTATTATTATTATTATTATTATTATTATTACACAGAACCAGTATTATTATTATTATTATTATTATTATTATTATTATTATTATTATTATTATTATTATTATTATTACTGGTTCTGTGTACCTGGTTGCAGTCACATTATTGCCATTTGCAACCTTTCCTGTCAGTTTCCTACAAGCAAAGTCAATGGGAAAGCAGGCAGGAGGTCAGAAGTGACCCCTACCAATTTTCACCAACCCATTTGCCCTTGTTCTGGAACACCTGCCTTCCCATAGGTCTCACTTGCAGCTATCCTCCGCTTACCTGCTTGGCTGGGAATCCCGCCTCTCCCTGCTTAATGACCTATTGGAACCTGGGGATATGAAAGCAACTGAGGCTGCTAGGATCACTGTTGCTAAGCAATGTGGGCCAAGCCATTGCATCGTATGGTCACATCACTTTGTGATAGAAATTCCAGTTTGATCCTGAGTGAGCTCGAGGTTGACTCAGCCTTCTGTCCTTCTGAGGCCAGTAAATGAGGACCCACATTGTTGGTTGACATTGTAACTGCCCAGAGTGTGCTGTAAAGCAGTGGTCCCCAACGTTTTTTCCACCAGGGACCAGTTTCAGCAAGGCAATTTTTCTATGGCCTGGTGGGGGCGGAAAGGGGTGTGGTTGGGGGCGGGATTAAGCATGGGGGTGCTGGTCCTTCCCGCCCCTCTTTCCCGCCATCGCCCTGTGGCCGGCAGAACCTGCCTCCCAAACCCTCTTGCCCGGCGGCAAGTGAAGCCCTGGAGGGAGGGGGTCAGGCCGGCCCTCCTGCCTCCCCCCCCCAGCCAAAAACGCAAAGGCGTGCCACGGCAGAAGCCAATAGAGGCTTGAGCCTCCCGGTCCTCCCCGCCCCTCTGTCCCGTCCATCGCCCTGTGGCCGGCAGAACCTGCATCCCGAGGCCTCTTTCCCAGCGGAAGATGAAGCACTGGAGGGAGGGGGCGGCGGCAGGAGGACTGGCAGCTGCTGACTCCACGGACCGGTGCAACATGCCCCGCGGCCCAGTACTGGTCCGCGGCCCGGTGGTTGGGGACCCCTGCTGTAAAGCACTATGAAGCAGTTTATAAATCTAAATGTTATTGCTACAAGAACAAACATACTTGGCATTCTAATTAAATCAATACTGAGCCCAGTCTGGCCTGCAGGAACATAACATTTCTTAACCTTAATCATAGCAAGATTCCTTCTGATATGTCCACATAATTTACCATTCCCAGTGAAAGGAAAAACAGGACCATTAACAAGTAGAAGAGCAAAACAGAAACATCATTTCCCCCACCCTGTTTTTGTTTCATTCCAGCCATCCGTTTTATCAATCTCACATCTTATTCCAAAGGAAAAGTGAATTTTTACTGCAAATAAAAAGGTTGTTCAGTTCTGGGTCTGAGAGCTTTAAATCATTGCTAGTATCTTTAACTAAGTCCTGAGGCATATCAGGAATCACTCAATTCCTTTGAAATATAATGTGTATTACAGCAATTTTATGGGAAGCAACTATTTTGGATTATCTCTTTCCTTGTAGATCAGCTGCGTATTTTGGGGTATAAAGGCTACTTGAGCTTCCACAGTGAATATAACTTTTTGTTTTTGAGGTAAAACAGTAATCCCTCGCTACTTCACAGTTCATCTTTCACGGATTCGCTACTTCACGGGTTTTCAAAGGGGGCTTAAATCCATTAAAATTCATAAAATTCTTCTACAATACTACTCTATTCTATTAAAGAAACTGGTAGGATATCATATGTAGTTCCAGCTGAGAAACATAGAATGACTGTTTAATGCAAAGGTGGGTTTTATAAGTTTAAATACTCGTTAAATACATAAAAAACTATCTTTCCTCTACTTCATGGAAATTCATTTTTCAGTTTGTCTTGGAAAGCATCCCCCACGAAAAATGAGGGATCACTGTATTTTTATTCTTGAGGTCAATATATTTATATTCTTGAGGTCATTACACTTATAATGAGGGCACCAGATAGAACAACAGAACAAAGGCAAAAATGTACACCCCTCCACCCTCTCTCTCATCACAAAACAAGCCAGTGAATATTAAACAATATTTTATGTATTTACTTATCTATCGAATTTTTATTTAAAGAAGATTGATATTTTTTATTATTTACGCCACATTAATCCATTCCTATGCATAGGGAAGCTTAATACATAAAGAAAACTGTTAAATTACCAAATCTGCATGGAGGCTAAGGATAGAGAGGAAATCAAGTCAACTTTTGTAAAAAAAAAATACTACCAAGCTTTAGTGATTCCAGCAATGCTAAGGAAATGATCATTATTATCATCTTCCAATGAAATTCAAAGTTCTGCAGTACAGAATAGTTTTCTGTCTTTTCTTTGTGATGTGTAAAATCAAAGTTTTTTTTAAAGGTCTATCTCACATGATAAAATAAAGAATCAGTTATTATACAATCATATTAAGGACAGAATTAAATAATTGTTAGACACACACAAAAAAACTCCATATTTTAAATTTTCCTCTTGAAAAACTGCAGGAAACCAAAATCCACAGGAAACTAGGCATATTTGATTTCTCTCTCTTCTCTTTTAATTTCTGCTGCTTAACTCATTCATTTTCTTTAAGATTGGCCAGGTCAACAGGGACCATGCTAGGCAGTGTTGGGTCCTCCCATCCCAACTGTCCTTCTTCCTCATCCAGATCAATCCCCAGGGTTTCACGGAGCTTTCCATGACTGCTTCAATGTCTTCGATGGGGTATATGGAGCCGGGGTGGCACAGCAGGTAGAGTGCTGTATTGCAGGCCACTGAAGCTGACTGTAGATCTGTAGGTCAGCGGTTCAAATCTCATCACTGGCTCAATGTTGACTCAGCCTTCCATCCTTCCGAGGTGGGTAAAATGAGGACCCGGATTGTGGGGGCAATATGCTGGCTCTGTTCGAAAGTGCTATTGCTAACATGTTGTAAGCCGCCCTGAGTCTAAGGAGAAGGGCGGCATAAAAATCGAATAAATAAATAAATAAATAAATAAATAAATAAACAAACAAACAAATAAACAAACAAATAAACAAACATACAAATAAATATGGAGCTGGCACAAAGCTGGGTAGTTGTCAATGTTTCCCACCAGCAGTCTTCCTCCTCTTGCTTGTTGCTTTCTTTGAACCTGGTTTGTAGCACCCCCTCGGTAGAGCGAAAATTTTCTCTCTACATTGATCACTTTTGCAGAGCCTGCTTTATGTAAGATCTGGCCTCTCTTCCTTAATCAATCCGCACGAATCCCAGCGACCAGTTAGGTCCCACAGAGTTGGCCTTCTCCAGGTCCCGTCGACTAAACAATGTCGTCTGGCGGGACCCAGGGGAAGAGCCTTCTCTATGGTGGCTCCGACCCTCTGGAACCAGCTCCCCCCAGAGATTAGGATTGCCCCCACCCTCCTTGCCTTTCGTAAACTCCTTAAAACCCACCTCTGCCGTCAGGCATGGGGGAATTGAAACATCTCCCCCTTGCCCATGTTGTTTTGGTGTATGATTGATTGTGTGCTTGCTTTTTATATATATTGGGGTTGCTTTTATGAATTTTTTAACCTAAAACTGTAATTAGATTGGTAAATATTAGATTTGTCACTATGTACTGTTTTTGCCATTGTTGTGAGCCGCCCCGAGTCTGCGGAGAGGGGCGGCATATAAATCCAATAAATCTAATCAATTTAATTTAATTTAATTTAATTTAATTTAATTTAATTTAATTTAATTTAATTTAATTTAATTTAATTTAATTTAATTTAATTTAATTTAATTTAATTTAATTTAATTTAATTTAATTTAATTTAATTTAATTTAATTTAATTTAATTTAATTTAATTTAATTTAATTTAATTTAATTTAATTTAATTTAATTTAATTTAATTTAATTTAATTTAATTTAATTTAATTTAATTTAATTTAATTTAATTTAATTTAATTTAATTTAATAATTTAATTTAATTTAATTTAATTTAATTTAATTTAATTTAATTTAATTTAATTTAATTTAATTTAATTTAATTTAATTTAATTTAATTTAATTTAATTTAATTTAATTTAATTTAATTTAATTTAATTTAATTTAATTTAATTTAATTTAATTTAATTTAATTTAATTTAATTTAATTTAATTTAATTTAATTTAATTTAATTTAATTTAATTTAATTTAATTTAATTTAATTTAATTTAATTTAATTTAATTTAATTTAATTTAATTTAATTTAATTTAATTTAATTTAATTTAATTTAATTTAATTTAATTTAATCTAATCTAATCTAATCTAATC
Source organism: Erythrolamprus reginae (assembly GCF_031021105.1). Taxonomy (NCBI): domain Eukaryota; kingdom Metazoa; phylum Chordata; class Lepidosauria; order Squamata; family Dipsadidae; genus Erythrolamprus; species Erythrolamprus reginae. The sequence continues at coordinate 297,938,750 of NC_091950.1, forward strand.
TAATTTAATTTTTTAATTGACTTCTATGATGCCCAATCCTGTAGGACTCGGGGCAGCTTACAACAATACAGAAACAATAAAATAATAAAAAAAAGAAGTCAAATAATAATAACTATAAAAACCCATTATAAACCCATATACTAAAATAACCCCCTCTAACATGATGGCAAACCTATGGCACGGGTGCTACAGGTGGCACGCAGAGCCATATCTGCTGGCACATGAGCGATTGCCCTAGCTCAGCTTCAGACATGCGTGCATGTGTGTCGGTCAGCTGATTTTTGGCTTGCACAGAGGCTCTGGGAGGGCATTTTTGGCTTCCAGAACATCTTCGAGGGGATGGGGGAGGGCATTTATACAGTTTCCCCCAGCTCTGGCGGGGTCTTAGGGGCCTGAGGAGGGAAAAACACAAGTCTACTGGGCCCACCGGAAGTTGGGAAACAGGCCGTTCCTGGCCTCCAGAGGGCATCCAGGCATTGAATTATGGGTGTGGGCACTCGTGCGTGGGTGACAGCCTGTGTGTACGCTCTTTCGGCACCCGAGGGAAAAAAGGCTCGACATCACTGCCCTATAAAATCCCTAAGAAAGTAAAACTTCTTGAAACTTGACATTTCAAAAAGAACCTTTTATTGACCTGGGGTTAGACGTGGATTCCTCCTGGTTTGGACCGATTCTTTAGAACTGGTATTGGGAATTTTCCCCTATTTACTAAACCGAGAGTGATGATCGGCTGGCCACGCCCACAAACTGTCTCTCTTGGCAGTGCCATTGGCACCGTGTTTCTGTGTGAAACCTTCGACATACAATCAGCGGAGTTGTTGCAGTGGTGTAGATAATGTGTACTAGCCAGATAAAGACTCAAACTTAGTATTAACAATATTATTATTTATAAATATACAACAATATTAACAATACATTACAAACCGCACACAGCTAGAACAATATGACTCACAAGCAAAGCTATTTCAGAGTAACTCTCCCCACAGGGAATGGTGCTGGCGCCCTCTAATGGCCAACCAGTCAAAGTTCTTAAAGATACAGTCTTTACTTTCATAGAGCAACATTGTTAGTTTACTATACGGCAACCCCAATGTAGGTTATGTACCGTGTACTAACAGAGATAACTTAGAACCCACCTCTGAGTGGAGTTATAGCAAGACGAAAGAAAAGCAGGCTCTGAGATCCCTCAGGCAATACAGTTAGGATAAAGGAATTAGAAACCCCTCCCAATACTGCGGATTCAGCCAGTTCGCAGGTGAGAAAATGTTATTGTACTAACCACTCTGAGAATGCAATAAGGGAACTTTCTCAGGGTCACCCTCTGCCAGCTTTCAAGCGCTACAACCCACGTGGCCCTCCCTCCCCTTACATTTCCCAAAAGGTGCGAAAATCCCAGGGTGCCTAGGTGCCAAGCTAAACGTTGTAAATCCATAGGATACATAACATAGGATACATAAGTGTTCTGTCGGGCTCTCTGATAGGAGCCTCCCGAAATTTCAGACACACACACATTTGAAAATTCAAAACAATGTTCTTTATCACAAAAGTCAAAATAAACTAAGCACTCTTTTTGTATTGCAAAGAGCACTCTTCCCAAAACAACCAGGTAGTCTGTACAATTTCCCTTAAGCAGTCATTAAGTACTTAGCTAGCAGCTGTGAAGAAACTTCACGCCCCTTCTTCTTCCAAGGAAGGGAGACACACACACACACTGCTCTGCTTTGGTTTCAAAGGCGTGAAAAGGCAACAAAGTCCAGCACACAAGATTCCTGATGAAACTGCAACAGATATTCTTCCACAATGGCCAAATCCACATGCTGTTATTTATAGCAGCAGCCCTAATTACTGGAGCCCCACCCAAACACAGGTGGCCTCCCTTATTTCCTGTAATATGTTCTTACTTGGTTTCTTCTACGCATAATTCTGCGCTTGCGTGGATCCAAAATGTCATCATTTGAAGCTATAGAAGATAAGGAAGATTGACTGCCTTGGCTGTGTGCCAAGCCCTCCTCTGCCGAGTCACTCCCATCTTCTTCTTTGTCCGAGGAAACTAAACTCTGCACTGATTCTGTCAGCAATAACACAGGCCTGTGACATGTTGAATTTTCCCCTGCATCCACCTCCCCATTCCCTGGGACAGGAACTGGGCCAGAGCCAACCACAACACATACGGTAGAAAGCAATAAAGTAAATAATGCAACCAGGGATGTCCCCTCCTTTCCCTGAAGAATGGCACATTCACGGATCTTATAGTATTAGAATTTTAGAATTGTAAGCCACCCAAAGTCAGTTGCTTCAGTTGGACAGCTATAGAAATTGAATAAGTAAATAGATGAATAGATAAAATACAGAAACTGAAAAGAAAGAAATTCATTGCTACTACAAATGAAGTCCAATGAGAAGATGATATATGAAAACAATGGAAAGAACAACATCCCAAATAAAAAATAACAGAATAATCAGGTCAATAGCAGATGAATATCTTTTATTTTATTTTATTTATTTATTTATTTAGTCCAATACATAATACACATTGAAGAGAATAGATATTTAGTAATATAACTAAAGAAACAAATAGAAGAAAAGATATAAAAGTATAGGTGAACAAATTTGAAAGGAAGAAAAGATAAATGAGATAAGGAGAGACAATTGGACAGGGGACGGAAGGCACACTGGTGCACTTATGCACACCCCCTACTGACCTCTAAGGAACCTGGAGATGTCAATCGTGGATAGTCTAAGGGAGAAATGTTGGGGGTTAGGGGTTGACACTACTGAGCCAGGTAATGAGTTCCACGCTTCGACAACTCGGTTGCTGAAGTCATATTTTTTACAGTCAAGTTTGGAGTGGTTAATATTAAGTTTGAATCTGTTGCGTGCTCTTGTGTTGTTGCGATTGAAGCTGAAGTAGTCATTGACAGGTAGAATGTTGCAGCATATGATCTTGTGGGCAATACTTAGATCGTGTTTTAGGCGTCGTAGTTCTAAGCTTTGAAGACCAAGGATTGATAGTCTGCTTTCGTAGGGTATTCTGTTTCGAGTGGAGGAGTGAAGGGCTCTTCTGGTGAAGTATCTTTGGACATTTTCAAGGGTGTTGATGTCCAAGATGTGGTATGGGTTCCAGACAGATGAACTGTATTCAAGGATGGGTCTGGCATATCGATTCATTATACTAAATAAAGTATTCACAAAAGTAGAATTGGAAGAACTGCAAAGGTCTCCTTAGGGCAAAGGAATTAAATCCTTGCCAGAAGTAGATTAGACAGTAGAGAAAAACCAGTTGGCAGTAGAAGTAGTAGAGGAAGCCAACATTGCTATTGAACCTCCTTCTCAAACCAGGCACCTTTTCTCTACCTTCTCCTCAAAACGAGCAAAGTTCTCTGACTGAAAAACCAAGAGGAATTGAAATAAAAAATGACTGAGCATATATAACAGCACAAAACAGCAGAATCAGATTGTCTATATTGAAGCTTGTTACAAAAAACAGCCAGCACAGGTATTATGCCAATACTGTCATATTGAATATAATACCAGTTCACTCCAAGAAACAAATCAACTGATATATAGCACAGCTGCAGTTGTAATTTGAATACCTTGCCATACAAAACTAACAGCAAAAAAAGCCAAGCAATGGATTGCCAAAATAGATCAGATTGGAAAATAAGATCAACGTGCTAAGATCAGATGCAAGCAAGCTATAATAAATGAAAGAAAAGAAGTTGAAGAACAAGAAGACCAATAAATACCTGATCCAGAATAATCAGGTCAATAGCAGATGAATATCGATTCATTATACACTATTTCAAGGAAATATTAGAAATATTAAAGCTGCAAAATACAGCCACAGCCATGGAAATACGTAGATATGGGTTTGAATTGCAACAATGGAGAAACTGCTAGTACCTGACAAAGAAGAAATGATGCAGCTATGGGACAATCCAAAGGAATACAAGAATGCAGTTGGTTGAAAGAGGTGGATAAGAGTAAAAATGAAGCTGAAATGAAAGATCTTGCAATAACAGCAGAAAGAGCAAGGAAGAACAGGAACTGTCAATGCCAGGTGAAAAAGAATTGCATAGCTTTTGATTAAAACTTCTACCTGTTGTGATTCCGTCCGAGGCCCCTCAGGGAACGGCTGATCTTCTGTCGGTTTCCTGCTCAGAGGGGGAGGATGAGGAACAGGAGGTGCAGGCAGACGAGGAGGAGGAATCCCAGGCTGAGGAAGAGGGGGAACAGCCAGAGGCCCCCGAGAGGGAGCTCTCCCCAGCAAGCAGCCTGGATTCCTTAGAGGAAAATGCACAAGCAATAATCGATCTGCGACAGAGAAGAGCAACACAAAGAAGGGACCAATTGGCTAGGTACTTTCAGCACTAAAGAGGCAACAGCTGGGTTTGGGTGTGGTGCTCTCTGGAAAGGCTAAAAGGCAGACCCACCCTTCCTGGCTTGTGGAGTATTATCTTTGGGAGTCCTGGGACCTGGCTGTGATCTTTGGCGTCTTGGAATTCTGGTTTGTGACTTTGAATACTGAAACCTTGGGGGGGAAAGGTGTGGGTCTTATTCTCTACAGTGGTGGGTGTGCCAGCAAGAAGTTTGCTATATTGTCTGGACATCAGGACTCTGCTGTAAAGTCTCCTAGCCTGCCTGTTGGGAAGAACAGGTTTTTCTCTGTGTTTATTTTTCAAGCTATAAAGTACTTTTGCTTTTACCAGCGTGTCTGGCTGTTTTTTCCAGTTGGTGTTGAGGTCTGGGGGAACCCAGACAGAACACTACCTAGTCTATATCCACTCATTGCTAGGCAGTTTAACAACATACTTGAAGTTTGATTCATGTCTGGAAAAATCTACCTGATAATGAAAGATTTTTTTTAAAAAAAGTAACAGCACCAGGCAGTTAGAAGCTTATCTGTTTACCAACTTTCACATTGCTAACTAGTAGTGGTAACCGATGCTGTCCAGCAACATATAATTGAAAACAAGCTCTTTCCATCTAAGAAGAAAATAGCAAAAGTCAAAAAGGTCAGCTCCTAATTGACAAGATGATTTTGGAAGATTACATGAGAAAGAGGACAAACTTCAATGTAGTTTGGATTGTTTACAAGAAGGGTTTTGGCTCCCTATCATATGTTTGGATAATGAAGTGCCTAGAAGTAACAGAAATCAGTAGAAACATCAGAAGCTTTGTGCAAAGATCAATGGCGCAATGAAAGACATAGCTGCTGGTCAAAATAGATCTAGAAAACTATAGACCTATCAACCTGACCTCAATATCAGGGAAAATTATGGAAAAGTTAATCAAGCAATGAATCCATGAACACCTAGAAGCAAACAAAGTAATAACCAAAAGCCAACATGGGTTTGTAAAATACAGATCATGCTAGACTAATCTTATTTTAGTCTTTGACAAAGTGACAAAATTACTGGACCAGAGGAATGCTTTTGATATAATTTGCTTGGGCTTCAGTAAGGCATTTGATAAAGTAGACCATAACCTGTTACTAGATAAAGTAGAAAAATGTGGGTTAGACAGCAACACCACTAGATGGATTCGAAACTGGCTGACCAAACTCACTCAATGTGTAGTGCTCAATGAAACTGCATCTACACGGAGGAAAGTATGCAGTGAAGGACCCCAAGGCTCTGTTTTAGGCCCAGTACTCTTTAACATCTTCATAAATGACTTGGATGAGGGGATGATGGAGAACTCATCAAATTTGCAGATGACACCAAACTAGCAGGAATAGCCAACACTCCAGAAGATAGGCTCCAGATACAGAAGGATCTTGACCGACCTGGACATTGTGCCTCAATGGGGGGGGGGGGGGTGTAAGGTTCTATATTTAGGCAAGAAAAACAAAATGCACAGGTATAGTATATGTGGTACCTTGCTCAACAGTAGTAACTGTGAGAGGGACCTTGGAGTCCTAATGGACAACCATTTAAATATGAGCCAACAGTGTGAAGCAGCTGCCAAATAAGCCAACACAGTTCTAGAGATAGAATCAACATCACGTGAGGTGTTAATACCACTTTATAAGGCCTTGGTAAGGCCCCGCTTGGAATACTGCATTCAGTTTTGGTCACTACGATGCAAAAAAGATGTTGAGACTCTAGAAAGAGTACAGAGAAGAGCAACAAAGATGATAAGGCGACTGGAGGCTAAAACATATGAAGAACAGTTGTAGGAACTGGGTATGTCTAGTTTAATGAAAGGAAGGACTCGGGGAGACATGATAGCAATGTTCCAATATCTCAGGGGTTCCCACAAAGAAGAGGGAGTCAAACTATTCTCCAAAGCATCTGAGGGTAGAACAAGAAACAATGGATGGAAACTGATCAAGGAGAGAAGCAACTTAGAATTAAGGAGAAATTTCCTGACAGTTAGAACAATTAATCCGTGGAACAGCTTGCCTCCAGAGCAGGGGTCCCCAAACGTTTTACACAGGAGGCCAGTTCATTGTCCCTCGAACTGTTGTAGAGCCAGACTATTAAAAAAAACTATGAACAAATCCCTATGCACACTGCACATACCTTATTTTAAAGTAAAAACAAAACAAAATGGGAACATACTATTTGGGGGGGGGAATCTGAAATTCATATATGTTTATGTTTTGTTTTTAATTTTCTTTTGTTAACATCTGATTGGCTATACAAGGTTTTCTTGGTTTATAGAAAAATGTATAAAGAAAGAAGGAAGCACTTTGGCATAATGATTAATAAGTTAGAATTGTTACATGGTGTTTTTATTACTGTTGTTAGCCGCCCCGAGTCTATGGAGAGGGGCGGCATTCAAATCAAATCAAATCAAATCAAATCAAATCAAATCAAATCAAATCAAATCAAATCAAATCAAATCAAATCAAATCAAATCAAATCAAATCAAATCAAATCAAATCAAATCAAATCTATTTTATTTATTTATTTATTTATTTATTTATTTATTTATTTATTTAGATTTGTATGCCGCCCCTCTCCGCAGACTCGGGGCGGCAAATCAAATCAAATCAAATCAAATCAAATCAAATCAAATCAAATCAATAAACAAACAAATAAATAAACAAATAAATAAACAAATAAATAAGTTTAGTTTAGTTTAGTTTAATCAGATTTGTATGCCGCCCCTCTCCGCAGACTCGGGGCGGCTCACAGCAACAGCAATACAAGACAAATCCAATATTAAATTAATTTTAAGAACACCACAAGTTAAAAACCAGTCATACACACTAGCATACCATACATAAATTTTATAAGCCTAGGGGGAAGGAACATGTCAATTCCCCCATGCCTGACGACAGAGGTGGTGTAGTACTTTTTGAAGGAACATTAAAGAGAGAATTTAATTAAAAGAAGAGTATGTACCTGTGCTCCTGTCACTCACTCGTGGGCCGGATAAATGGCCTCAGCGGGCCACGCGGGCCGTAGTTTGGGGACCGCTGCTCCAGAGGATGTGAATGCTCCAACATTAGATGTTTTTAAGAAGATGTTGGATAACCATTTGTCTGAAGTGGTTTCTTGCCTAAGCAGGGGCTTGGACTAGAAGACCGCCATGGTCTCTTCAAAGTCTATTATTCTATTATATTCTGTTCAGTGTTGATAGATTGAGAGAGGTTAATATCAAGAAAGGATATTTCAAGGAAGCTCACTGTCATGACTAGTGTTTTTCATTGCACTGATTCCACTGTCAACCATACTGAACATATCAGGCAAAGACTATCAAACTTCAAAAACATCTGCCAGGCTATCCCACCTTCTTTACCTGGATGATTGGGAGCTGCATGAAAAAACTCCATCCGAAGTGAATATTGCAGCAGAGTTTGGACCGCATAAATGTTCCACCTTCACTATCGACAGGAGAAATATAGTGAAGGTTGAAAGAATCAAGATGGTCTGTGGAAATAACATCAAGAGTCTGCAAGAAGACAATCACTACAAATATCCTGGCATCCTTCAGCACATTGATATCAAGAAGAAGGTTAGCATCATGAGGGTGAAGAAGTCCTAAAGTCCATGCTCAGTAGCAGAAATAACATCAAGGCAATTAATATCTGGGAAATTCCACTTATTAAAGAAGCAACTGGAATAAGGAACTGGAGTCAACCTTGGATAGGAAAAACAGAAAAAAAATAACATTGAATCATGTCCCTCATCCTCACACTGCTTTTGACAGATTGTATTTACCAAGGAGCATAGGTGACTGTGGAAAGTTACAGTACTAGTTAGTTGAAGAAGAAGAAAAAGGCATTGGAAGATGTTCTGTCGGGCTCTCTGGTAGACTCCTCCCAAAAATTCACAGGTACAAATTTCAGACACACACACGTTTGAAAAGTCAAAACAATGTTCTTTATAATGAAAATTCACTTAAACTAAGCCCTCTTTTTGTAGAGCAAAGAGCACTGGTCTCCAAACCAACTGGTAATTTGTACAAGTCCCTTATCAGTTCTGTGATACTTAGCTTGCAGCTGTGAGGCAATTCACAGTCATTCTTCTTTCACAAAGTGAAACACACTTTGCTCTGGTTTAGTTTCAAAGCGGGGGAAAATCAGCACACAAAGGTCGAAGTCAGCAAGGCAGGCATGAAACACAACGATCAGATAATCCTCCACAATGGCCAAACCCACAGGCTGCTATTTATATCAGCCTCACTAATCACCACAGCCCCATCCAACCACAGGTGGCCTCATTTTCTTTGATAATAATCTCTCAGTTGTTGTTGCCTATGCATCTCTCTCCGCATGCGTGGCTGTATCATTAACTCTTGTTCTGAATCCAAGGAGGAGCTAGATAATTGATCTCCTCCTGAGCTGTCTGCCACACTCTCCTCCTCCCTGTCACTCATGTCTTCTTGGTCAGAGGAGCCTTCATCAGCAGATTCCACCGGGGGCAAAAGAGGCCTGCAGCATGTGGATGTCTCCCCTACATCCACAGTCCTTGGGGCAGGAGCTGGGCCAGAGCTAACCACAACAGAAGAATATCTTAAGGACAGTGAAGAAGGTTCAATGAAGCTATCATACCATGAAGGCTTATTGAGCACTGAAGAGACCAAACTGGCGTACAAGAAAAAGCAAAATAAGCATAGCGTAAACACCTGGCAAGGCAAAAGCATAAGGAACACATGAAACCACTAGTTGGCCAAGCAGATAAGACCTGACAATAATTAAGGCCGGGAATTTTGAAGAAAAGACAAAGGAGCTAATTCTGACAGCACAAGATCAAACCTAAAGAATACAAAGCCAGAACTGAGATGACAATGCTGTCTTTGGGAAAAAGAAAAAGGACTGAAGAAACAGCAGACCACCTAGCTAGCTGCTGCAAGAAGATTGTAGAGATTGATTGCAAACAATGGCGTGACAAAGTGGCAACAATGGCGCATTGAAATATCTGCAAGAAATATCATTTGCCTGTTAGCAAGAACTGATGGGACCACATAATAGACAGAGTAATAAAGATTCCAGACACTAAAGTGCTCTGGATCTTTACCATTCAAACAGACAAGTAACTGTCACATAACATCCCAGACTCACAACATACAATGCAAACAATAAGTATATAAATCTAATAGTTAAAAATATAGCTACTTTCTTTTTGTCGATAAGAAAAACAAAAAATGCTGCAATACCTGGAGAGTGGAGACAACAGAATAAAAGAGGACAAATCAGAGAAAATAATAAAATACAAATATTTGCAAATAGAAGTAAAACATCTGCAGCAAAACAAGCAAAGATAGTAGCGGTAGAGATAGGAACCTGGGGAGCAATTCCAAAATATCTGGAGCACTGGCATTGACAAAACCATCACCAATCAATTGCCAAGGCAGCTTTACTTAGAACAGCTTACAGTCTGTCGCTATACTTTTAACACCACTTAATAACACCTGCCTATCTCAAGACTTTGCAAATGATGTAATAGACAGGTCCAGTCTAAACATCTGATTGATTCTGCAACCTCTCATAATAATAAGAACTGTAGAAGCACACATCCATAGCCATGTTATGCTATCTCATAATTATATCAACATAAAATAGAATTTAGAACTAATATCCAAACTAGGTAAAGGGCATTGTAAGCAGGAAGGCACTGTCTTTTTCACAGAAGTCTGGCTGTCAGATTTTGAGATAGAAGGTATTGGGTGTTCTGCCAGATTCTCTGGTAGGAGCCTCCCAAAAATTCAAAGGTACAAATTTCAGACACACACACACACACACGTTTGAAAATTCAAAACAATGTTCTTTATCACAAAATTTAAAATAAACTAAGCACTCTTTTTGTATTGCAAAGAGCACTCCTCCCAAAACAATCTGGTAGTTTGTACAAGTCCCTTATCAGTTCGTAAGTACTTAGCTTGCAGCTGTGAAGAAAGTCACAGCCCTTCTTCTTCCAAGAAGTAAAACACACTTGCTCTGCTTTGGTTTCAAAGTGGTGAAAAGTCAACAAACAAAGGCCGGAGTCAACAAGACATTCATGAAACACAAAGATCAGATAATTCTCCACAAAGACCAAACCCACACACTGCTATTTATAGCAGCAGCACTAATTACAGCAGTCCCACCCAACCACAGCTGGCCTCATTTACTTTTGTAATAATCCTTTAGTTGTTGCTTCCTATGCATCACTCTACGCATGCGTGGATGTGTCATTAATTCTTGTTCAGAATCCAGAGATGATAGAGATGAATGATCTCCTCCTGGGCTGTCTGCCAAACTCTCCTCCTCCCTGCCACTCAGGCCTCCTTGGTCAGAGGAGACTTCGTCGGCAGATTCCACTGGGAGCAAAACAGGCCTGCAGCATGTGGATGTCTCCCCCACATCCACCTGCACATTCCTTGGGGCAGGAGCTGAGCCAGAGCTAACCACAAAAATTGGGTATGCCTTATATAGCCATGATATTCTGAATAACAAGCCTAGGGAGCATTCTCTATAATAACAGACATCTACAGTAATCCTGTATGGAGCATTAGACAGCAAGATTCTCTCTGGAAGTCTTATTAAAATAGAAGACGCATTTAGCGCCCATCAAAGCATTGTTAAAAACTCCTAGAAATGATTCTACCAGTAAAGAGTTCTCACCACCCTTCCTAAGCCGTAAGGCCTGTTAAATTCAGTGGGATTTATTTCTGATTGTAAAGGGACTGACACCATGCCCATCCATCCCACAGCCTTCCAGCTGTTCTCCTGCCCTCTGCATTATCCAGGTGGGATCCCAGGTTTAACTTATGCAACTCAAGGATTGCACCAAATCAGCCCAGTCGCTTGCTTTTTCCTTTGCTTTGGGTCTCTCTGTCCCGCTCTTAACTTTTGTTTCCTTTGAGACATAACTTTAAAGCATGAGAGCGACAGCCAGAGAGAGCATGACGTCCTCTAATCCAACAAGTCACCTTCCTCAGCTCAAACACCAAGTGATTTCCCCCTCCACCTCCCCTCTCTTTCTCCCCGGCCTTATAAGAAAGAAATTGACTTTTGTTTGGAGTTTGTGAAAAGTGGGACTCGGGGCCCAGTCAATGGGGCTCCCCGCGGTGCCCTCTGAGTGGAGCTATCTCGAACCAGTCAGCCACGGCACCAATTAATCCGTCCTTTGTCAGAGGCCCAGCCCCAGCCCCAGCCGCAGCAGAGGCAACAGCAACACATTTGGCCATTGTTCAAACCTTCATACGATGGGATTTGTCCTTTCAAAGAGCCAGTTTTGTCCCAAAGAGTTCGAGCGGAAGTTTCTCACTGACAATTTGCCCCAAATAGATAGATTAGTCAGCAGCAACTTTTTGTTTTGTTTTGGGCTTTTTTTTAGTGCGGCCCTATTATTATTATTATTATTATTATTATTATTATTATTATTATTATTATTATTATTTATTATTATTATTAATTATTATTATTTAAGAAGATACTTGTCGATACCTATTATTATGTTCATTATTATTATTATTATGTTCATTATTATTATTAGTTTCATGTTTAATGAATAAAAGATAATAATTATAATAATAATAATTATAATTATAATAATAATAATTATTATTATCTTTTATTCATTAAACATGAAACTCAGTCAACTGAACATTTTAAAATGTATCACAAATGTCATTGACTCGTGCTGATGATTGATACAGGTTTCTGCCAGCATCCTAGGTATCGACAAGTATCTTCTTAAATAATAATAATAATAATAATAATAATAATGATGATGATGATGATGACAACACTAACAACAACAATAAAAATTATTATCATTATTTATTAATATTTATAATAATTATAATTATCATCATCATCATCATTATTTTAAAGATGTCTATATCGTCCTCTCTCATTGTATGCCTAGCCTGGAGGGAAGCAGTGCCTAAAATCATGTTGTCTGTAGAGGAGAAGAAGAATTCTGTAGGATGGTGGAGCCCGCTCTCCATCTCCATGCAGATGTGTCAGACAAGCTGCTCTGGAAAGCTATTTTGACTTCTGAAACCTGCAGGCAGGGAAGGGCAGAGAGATTGACAGGTTTTACATGTAATTGTCATGATTACTACACTGCCTTACAATAGACCTGACAGATTGGGAGGGTGGGAAATGGCCCACAAATGATCCCTGATGCAACCCAGTGTTTGTAGGGAGACTATACTTCACAAGAATTGTTGGGAGGGAGGGAGAGTGTTCCTTCTCTAAATGCCATTTATGTAGTCAGCTAACCTATGATTGTCTAGGGATTATGTTTGGAAAATATACTCAGCATAAGACAAGGGGATTCCTGATTGTTTTGGAGCTGTATGGAGGAGTATGCCAAAATATTTATTGCTTTCATTTGTTAGATGTATCAGAAGAACCCTGGGGAATTTACATGGGATTGCCTTCCATTTTACTGTGAAAAAAACACTTCTGCCAAATGTTAGACTAATGTTGGAGTGTGATTGGCCCAAAGTCACCCATGAGTTTGTTTGTGTGTGTGTGTGTCTATGTGGCTTGCTAATGATCCAGGAGTTCATCAGTTTGGATATGCACATAAAAGTACATGTCCAATTTCTATTACTTATTTTAAAACTGCAAACATAAAATGTCTGAAATGTAAACATCTAACCTAGGTAATCGGATTTACAAATAGAAAGAAATTACAAACAGAAATTGAAACTCAGATGTTTAGTTTATCCATTTGTTCCTTTATTTCGGTTTATATGTCCATTCATCTCAACAACTTTTCCACCACTTTTAAAGAACAAGAGTTTGAAAATGTGAATATGTTTTATTATACTACATAAAAGCCTGTCGCCATCTTGGTTTCAAAGTCAGGAGTGTGGAGAACTTGACAGTGTCTATATATATGATGAGAACTACACACCAATAAAATTGGCAATGATGCCAGATACTTTTCCCTGCTGAAGTCTTTGATGCATCATTTATTGGGCCATTAGTGCTGTAGCATCTGCTTCCAGGTGGCTAAATCTGGGATATTTCTGCATCATGTTCACATCTGCATAGGGAGGGGAGAAAACTGAAAGGAAAGGACCTGGTGTTTAACCATGAGGTGATTGGATACTTAAGTATCATACAGAGCAGAACCCCAGGAGGTCTTTGACAAGTACTCCCTAGTTCAAATCACTTATTGGCAATGCTGTTATATGCGAAGTATCAACAATATTTAAACAACTATTGGAGTAGGAAAATGGTTAAATACCAGTACTAGGAAAATGCAAGCTAATCTATGAGATGCCCCTGCAGTCATAGCTTTAGTCTACAAAATCTCCTTCATTACACCACAGTAATTCTTCACAAAAGATCATACATTGAATTGAAGCAAAATATTCAGGACAACACATACCTCTTTGCTCTGCCTCCTTGAAAAGTACTAGTGGACATTCTACAGTCTACGGAGAGGGGCGGCATACAAATCCAATAGATAGATAGATAGATAGATAGATAGATAGATAGATAGATAGATAGATAGATAGATAGATAGATAAATTTCATCTATACAGGGATTCAGAAAGGAATGATCCACAAATAGGCTTCCTTCCATAAGTCAAATATTGCTCTTGTCAATGACCAGAACATATGTGAACATTTTCTGAAGCACTGAAGGAGAGTATATTCTGCCCTTGAGTAGTAGATGAGAGGCATACTCCCAACAGTAGATAGATCTCAGAGAAAAAAGAGGCGAGGACAAAAAACAATTTTGCTTTTATTAAGTTAATAAAAGAAACATACTCCAAGGAATATGATTGCTCCTATTTAATAACTCCCCCCCAACTTTCCATCACATTAAAATTATCACTCAGTGGCAGATTTTGGAAAGACTCTGAGATAGGACCCAAGGCATGCCCTCTAGTACATCTTGTTTTTAGAATCCAATACTGTACAGTATATACAGATCCTCTTTTTAATGAGCAGAAGCACACACTAGAATCTAGATAGGCTCGCCTAAGCCATTGGAGCCTTAAATCTGATTAAGCATGTTGTATGACTAAGCCACATAAATAATAATTAATAATAATAATTTATTAGATTTGTATGCCGCCCCTCTCCGAGGACTCAACAAATGTTTGTTGATATCATAGCTTAGGACTGTATCCCTGGAAAGAATTCACACACAGCCTTTAGTTTCATTCACTTCCCACAGATCTCCCAGTGTTGTATACTATGTTGCTCATTGGGAACTCCAAAGGCAAAAGCATTGTGTCTACGTCATGTGTTACCTACCGGTAGCTGGGTAATGAAATTCTGCAAGCAAACCACCCACTAACACAAATCTACAGTTCAACCTTGAATAACAAATATGTATTCTATTAAAAGTAAACATGTGGATAGCAGCTGCAGAGGGCAGCTACATCAAACCAGGAAAAGATGTGGTTGCTTTAAAAAGTTTTAGCAGCAGCTAGATTGTGTCTTTGTGTATTCCCAGCATCTTTTGGGAACTAAAACCAAAAAACTGCACAGACCAACCAGCTATCAAATTATTTTAACTGCATGTACAAATGTAAACTATTCCCTTTGATTGTATTCTCAGCTCAGCTGTTTGAGAGCCCCCTGATGTAAAAGTTAAAGTCTCATTTTCCATGAAGGCCTATTTATGTAACTACACTGCTCGAAAAAATAAAGGGAACACTTAAAAAACAGAATATAACTTCAAGTAAATCAAACTTCTCTGAAATCAAACTGTCCACTTAGGAAGCAACACTGATTGACAGTCAATTTCACATGCTGTTGTGCAAATGGAATAGTTGTGCAAATGAAATATTCAATGAGAATATTTCATTCATTCAGATCTAGGATGTGTTATTTAAGTGTTCCCTTTATTTTTCGAGCAGTATATGTATAAGGTAAGTTGGTCAATTGGAACCTATTTTATATTTTGATTTTTTTTCTTACTCTTTGTTTTGTTCTGCTAGGTTCTTTTTCCATTTCTGACCTTATCTGCCAGATCCTGATTGCTTTTGTGACCCCTATTGTGATTCTGATCCTATGTAGTTTTGACTTTCCAACTCACTTACAGATTGGATTTAGGCACCACCTGCTCAAATGGGTAGATTCAAAACTTCGTATCTTTTTCGTTGGATTTTGGGAGGGTTTTATGGTTGCCTTAATGTATAAAATACAAGATGGCATTGCTCAAAAGCTCAATACTATTATATGAGCATTGATCTATGCACCATGTGCTTCCAAACATAATTCCATAATGTCATTCCAAAATATATTGTTTGGTCCTCAGGTGTGAGTCTCCTCATTTGCCTTTTCTTGATAAACTACACAATACATTTTGGCACTTTTAACTCATATTTTCATACAGTTGAATAACAGAAATGTAATCCCTGGATTTGGTAAATCTAAGACAATCCATCTGAGCTGGGGGTGGGACCATTTGAAGAGAAAGCAAGTTAAAACCTCTCAAAGAACATAAGAAATGATATACTGGATCAGGCAGGTTTTGCTAAATTAAGAGCTGAACAATATAAACACCAACTCCATAGTTTATTTTATTTATTTTTATTGATTGATTTTGTCCAACACACAATGAGGTTTTTAGTGGGTATACACATAGTAAAATACATAATGAAGGTTATAGAGGATATACTCATAGTAAAATATATCTAAGAAAGAATAGAAGAAGAGATATAGGAATAGAAGAAAGGTATAGGAGATATAGGAGAGCGTCATTAAATGAGGATTATTTTTCTTCTTTTAATAATTTGTTTAACACTATTAACCTAGTTCTATAAAATGTACAGTGCTGTTGATTTTTTCTCCATATTTTACCTCCTGTATGATAAATGTTTATTATCTTGTAATGCATAATGATTGATTGATCTGCTGGATCAGATCAGGGATCCATCTCATCTCACCATTCTGTTTTCTACAGTGATCAGCCAAGGTCCTCCAGTGGCCCACTGGATTTAAAAAGAAACAATACTAGCAATAGTACTCTAAACTCTCCTCAAACAGGGATTCAGTCAACTTATTTTTATGTGCCTGTAGCCATTCAGGCAGGGTGTGTGTGAATAAAAAGTAACAGAGTGCTCTTGACAGCCCTGCCCATGAGCAAGGCCGCCACAATCTTTTATTCAAAAGTGCTTAACACTTGTTTCTATTTTTCAAGAACTAAATCCAGAAAAATGAGTGTTTGTAGCTTCATACAGACCCCAGACAAAAGGAAATATCCGATGTATATGTATCCTGAATTTCAGCGGTAGGTGAAGTAAAATACACAACTACAGAAAGACTCACAAAAATAAAAGACAAGTAAGATCAAAACTTCTGAAGTAGCCTGAATTTTGTAAGCTATTTGTCAAATAGAAATAGTAATGGGATGCAGCCTTGCTACTATGGGTGGGTACATTTCGCAATATAAATGAAATGCCATGAAATCACAAGTTCAATAGATGATATTATGAATAGACCAGTACAGGCTATGCTAGCATGTTTTAGAGTAACTATCTTGCTTGCCCTAAATTTGGAACAGCATATAAAGTGCAATATGATACCAATTTCTACAATAGTGAAAGCTAAGGCCATTATTATTATTATTATTAATATTATTATTATTATTATTATATTTGTTTGTTTGTTTGTTTGTTTATTTATTTATTCAATTTTTATGCCGCCCTTCTCCTTAGACTCAGGGCGGCCCACAACATGTTAGCAATAGCACTCTTTAACAGAGCCAGCCTATTGTCCCCACAATCCGGGTCCTCATTTTACCCACCTCGGAAGGATGGAAGGCTGAGTCAACCTTGAGCCGGTGATGAGATTTGAACTGCTGACCTTCAGATCTACAGTCAGCTTCAGTGGCCTGCAGTACAGCACTCTACCTGCTGCGCCACCCCATTATTATTATTATTATTATTATTATTATTATTTATTATTATTTATTGGATTTGTATGCCGCCCCTCTCTGCAGACTCGGGGCGGTAACAACAATGATTAAAAACAACATGCAACAATCCAATTTAATAAAACAACTAAAAACCCTTATTATAAAAAACCAAACATACACACAAACATACCATGCATAACTTGTAATGGCCTAGGGGAAGGAATATCTTAACTCCCCCATGCCTGGCGACAAAGGTGGGTCTTGAGTAATTTGCGAAAGACAAGGAGGGTGGGGGGCCGTTCTAATCTCTGGGGGGAGTTGATTCCAGAGGGCCGGGGCTGGCACAGAGAAGGCTCTTCCCCTGGGGCCCGCCAAACAACATTGTTTGGTAGACGGGACCCGGAGAAGGCCAACTCTGTGGGACCTTATCGGCCACTGGGATTCGTGCGGTAGAAGGAGGTTCCGGATGTATTCTGGCCCAATACCATGTAGGGCTTTAAAGGTCATAACCAACACTTTGAATTGTGACCGGAAACCAATCGGCAGCCAGTGCAGGCTGCGGAGTGTTGCAGAAATGTGGGCGAATCTAGGAAGCACCACGATGGGTCTCGCGGCCGCATTCTGCACGATGGGTCTCGCGGCCGCATTTTGGCACTAGGAATTTGTTATATTTTACAACTCCACTCAGCATTACTGTTGTGATCAAAAGATTGTTTTCACTGAGGATATATTGCTATAATACTATCTAGATGATTATGTGGGATATTATAAATCACTAATATAGAAGTGCCCTTTCTATCCTATAGTTCTGGATCCAGTGACTGGGTCCATTTAATAGTGTCGTAGGCTTCAAAGGCATGGATGTACCATAGATCTCAGCTCCTAACTCCCTTTTTTAGGAATTGCCTTACTTGGTAGAAGATTGATAAAAACAATCTTACTGCAGACAGGAATAATGTTATGAATTGTAAAGTGTAGGGGAAATGACTGGTTAGACTGGGCCAGATCTATTACCAAAGTGATGAAGAGAAGCAACTAATTGAAGTCCAAAACTAGCAGAAAGTGCATGAAAGTAACTCAGATAAACACCTCCCAAATTTACATGGCTATAAAAAGGAGACAATCAGACTCACAAGATTCTGTTACTGTAGCCACTCTCAGTAAAAGTAGCCTTGGTCTTTGATTATTGATCTTGTCCAAGTCATAGCTGACACATATACAAAGATGATCTGGGCACCATAGGAGGCAGAAATCAAAGCCTTTGTGTAGGACTATGCTCCCAGATTTAAACCCTGGGATTTTTCCTTCCAACTTTCTGAGCCACTTTGCCATTCTCCTGATACCCTTAAAATGTACTTGATCTGGGTTGATGTAATATAGGAACAGTTGGTTCCTGCATTCTAGAAGTCTTCCAGAAATTGATGGATTAATTTATG
The DNA here is from genome assembly GCF_031021105.1 of Erythrolamprus reginae. Lineage (NCBI taxonomy): Eukaryota > Metazoa > Chordata > Lepidosauria > Squamata > Dipsadidae > Erythrolamprus > Erythrolamprus reginae. Next base: position 297,957,465 of record NC_091950.1, read on the forward strand.
GGCCTTTCACAGTTGAGTTCAAATGCTTTCCAACGGTCCTTGAGTTATTAAAAAACAATGTGAGCATAGTTTTCTCCTCTGGCTTTGTGGCCAATTCCCTTGCAGAATATCCTCAGCCAACAGGGAAAATCTCTTCCAATGTAGCACGACTAAAGAGAGCTCAAATTCAACACCACCTGCACTGTTTTCCTTCTGCCTCTCCACTCATCCTCCAAGTTAACCGAATGGGAAATAAAATGTATGGGATAACCACCAGGACAAAAATAACTTCAGAGAAGAAGAAAGCAGAATTTGACATGATTATGTGTTGCAGTATGGCATAAATGTTAGAATAGGATTTATATCTGGGCCTCTAGCATAAAAATACTCTGCTTACCCTAATTCTATTATAAGCCAGGATAGGACAGCACTAACTTGCCTTGTCTGTATTCCTGGTAATTACAACAGGGAAACAAAAGGGCTCAAATAAACATCTCACTGATCCTGCAGTCTAGGATAACTGAAACTGATAGATAACATATCTCCTTTCTTTTCTTTTTTTTAAAATTATTTTTATTATTTTCCAAAGGACAAACATCACAAACAAAACACATAACATAAAAAGGAGCTACAATCGCTCCACTCAAAATAGAAGTCTTTATAATGCAAAAAGGAAAAACTATTATTGTTTAGATCAATTCAGAGAAATAAAAAATATCTGTTACATTTCTCTATTTATAGACATATCTAATAATAAATTCAATTTTTTTTAAAAAAAATTCATTAAGCATTTTTAAAATTCAATCAAGTATAAACCCTCTCCCAGATTTTGTAAAATTCTGATTCTTCTTGATTATTTAACCGATAACATATCTTCTTTCAAGAGGGACATAAGAGAAACTAACCAATACTGTACTGAGCAATTGACAAATACTCTACAAAAGCCTGGTTGAATATCCCCAGCAGTGAGTGGAAACACTACTTAATAAAGTAAGGTTCTACATTTAGGCAAGAAAAACAAAATGCACAGGTACACTCTACGTGGTACCTTGCTCAACAGTAGTAACTGTGAGAGGGATCTTGGAGTCCTAGTGGACAACCATTTAAATATGAGCCAACAGCCAAAAAAGCCAACACAGTTCTAGGCTGCATCAATAGAGGGATAAAATCAACATCACATGAGGGGTTAATACCACTTTATAAGGCCTTGGTAAGGCCCCGCTTGGAATACTGCATTCAGTTTTAGTCACCAAGATGTAAAAAGGATATTGAGACTCTAGAAAAAGTGCAGAGAAGAACGACAAAGGTGATTAGAGGACTGGAGGTTAAAACATATGAAGAACGGTTGCAGGAACTGGGCATGGCTAGTTTAATGAAAAGAAGGACCAGAGGGGACATGATAGCAGTGTTCCAACATCTGAGGGGTTGCCATAAAGATGGAGGAGTCAACCTATTCTCCAAAGCACCTGAGGGTAGAACAAGAAGCAATGGGTGGAAACTAAACAAGGAGAGAAATAACTTAGGACTAAGGAGAAATTTCCTGACAGTCAGAACAGTTGGTCAGTGGAGCAGTTTGCCTCCAGAAGTTATGAATGCCCTAACACTGGAAGTTTTTAAGCAGATGTTGGATAACCATTTGTCTGAATTAGTGTAGGGTTTCCTGTCTAAGCAGGGGATTGGACTAGAAGACCTCCAAGTCCCTTCCAACTCTGTTGTTGTTGTTATTATCATTATTGCTGTTGCTGTTATTGTTATTGTTGTTGTTTTGTTATTATTATTATAGTTGTTATTGTTATTGTTATTTATTTATTTATTTATTTATTTATTTTATTTTATTTATTTTATTTATTTTATTTATTTTATTTATTTTATTTATTTTATTTATTTTATTTATTATATTTATTTTATTTATTTTATTTATTTTATTTATTTTATTTATTTTATTTATTTTATTTATTTTATTTATTTATTTATTTATTTATTTATTTACTTATTTACTTATTTACTTACTTATTTATTTACTTACTTATTTATTTATTTATTGGATTTGTATGCCGCCCCTCTCCGCAGACTCGGGGCAGCTAACAACAGTAACAAAAAACAGCATGTAACAATCCAATACTAAACAACTAAAAAATAATAATAATAATAATAATAATAATAATAATTATTATTATTATTATTATTATTATTATTATTATTATTATTATTATTATTATTACAGAATACTGCTATTAAGGTATCTCTTACTTCCCAAGTAAAATCTTAAAATCTGTGGACTTGTTGGGGTCTGAAGTAATGATTTATGGCTATTTCAGATGAACATAGGTGGTGGATATCATCATGTGACCAAGGGAGGAGAATGGGATTGCGATAATGAACACAATTGTGTTGCCATACATTTCAAGCAGGAACAGGGATTCCATCCCTGCTCCCAGCACGATTCGCCACTGGTTATTTGGATTGGAACTGATAGAAATTGGAGTGCAACCACATTCTACTGTATCATTTAATCAGCGAGAAGTTTAATCACAAAATAACATTCCAAGCCCTTCCTTTATTGCACTTGCTTTGTGCTCTTGCTCTCAGAACAGCAGACTTGAGTTTCTGCCTAGTTTCCCATGTGAACACCGGCTGAGCCCAAGCTTGCCAATATTTTGAAATAGCTATTTGTCTTCCTTTACCAAACAAAATATCCATTTTATTTTCATTGTGTGCAACGATCCCCAGGTAAAAGAAGCTTCAGTACTGAAGTACCAGCAAAAACAGCTTCTGACAGCTGCTCTGTTTGCCATCTTTTCAGAAGCAACCAACTCTTTTATTATTATTATTATTATTATTATTATTATTATTATTATTATTTATTAGATTTGTATGCCGCCTCTCTCCACAGACTCAGGGCGGCTCACAGCAGTGACAAAAACAATATACATTGACAAATCTAATAATTCAAAATCTAAAATAACACTTGTACATTTAAAAATCTAAAAGCAAAGAACCCCAATATAAAAAACATACATACAGTCATATCATGCACTAAAACTACATAGGCAGGGGGAGATGTCTCAGTTCCCCCACACTTGACGACAGAGGTGGGTTTTAAGGAGTTTACGAAAGGCAAGGAGGGTAGGGGCAGTTCTAATCTCTGGAGGGAGCTGATTCCAGATGGTCGGGGCCGCCACAGAGAAGGCTCTTCCCCTGGGTCCCGCCAGACGACATTGTTTAGTCGACAAGACCCGGAGAAGACCAACTCTGTGGGACCTGACCGGTCACTGGGATTCGTGCGGCAGAAGGCAGTCTCGCAGATATCCTGGTCCTTTAAGAAAAGTGATAAGTTGAAATAAAAGGAGGCCAGAATGCTTTTTTCTGATTAGCCAGCAATTAATACATCATCTGTTCAACTTTTTTGAATATCAGTGTATTTGAGAAGAGATCTATGCTTTTCATTTGTACATTCGGATTCATTTTGAAACTGCAGAAGTTTAGAACATCTATTTCTCTTACATACATATTCATGAGGTGTCTACAAGGCTGGACAATAAGAATATGTGCAATGCCAGAGATCAACCTTTCAGATAATCTGACTTCAAACAGAACCAACTTTCTATGGATTTAAGTCAAATATTGAACTTGTAGTAATTCACACATGCATATTTATTAGCCGGTCAATGCACCATTTGTATCTGTGGGTGCATCTGTCATAGATAAAAGCATTGCAGACGGACACTCTCTCTAATCATCTCCAGCACAATACTTTTCAATAAAGTCAGCTTGGAAGTTCAACTGTCAGTCATCAAATCTAGACAAAGAATCTGCATCTGCAGCTCAAACCACAATTTGCTTAGCACTGTACTGTTTTAATTGGTTAAATTATTAGATGAAATGGTTTGAAACCTCAAATTAGAACCAAGGAAAAATAACTATATTATTATGGTCCATCCCACAATCAGCACTTTTTTTTCCAGCTATCATCATTATTATTAAACAGATATGTACAGTATGGCTGCCCTACTCACACAGAGACTCTAGGTAAGTGTTTCCCAACCTTGGCAACTTGAAGATATCTGGACTTCAACTCCCAGAATTCCCTAGCCAGCATTTGCTGGCTGGGGAATTCTGGGAGTTGAAGTCCAAATACCTTTGCCAAGGTTGGGAAACACTGCATCTAGGTATCCATAGTTTTAAAATTCATAGTTTAACACACCCACCCTTATTTGTAAAACCTTCCTTGAAATAACAGATACAGAGAGCTGTGTAATTCTTGAGAGGAAATTCTTGAGAGAAATTTTCAAAAAGGTGGATGTATTTTATGCAGATTTCAATGATAAATTGGTCGGTTGGTTCAAACTCACAAAATATATCATCTAAGGCTGCAATATTGTAGACATTTGATTGGGAAGATGATCAATTTAATTTTTGATCTGCTTGATCTGCAGGCTATGATGTTATAAAAGTCTCAGTCCTAGTCACTTCTGCTTGGCAGTACAATGTTGAACACAGTCTTTCTGTGAAGTGTCCAGATATTTAATCTGGTGACAACTCACAAATTTGCTACAGTCTTTTTCCACATCTGTTGCCCCTAGGTCCATAGGACTGCAGTTTCCAGCATCCCCAACCAATTGTAGTTATACCATAAATCAAAGGATGTACTTGTATGGTTATGGCGTTCAGAGAGACTATTTCCCCTCCCCTCCTCTCTATCTCTCTCTCTCTCTCTCTCTCTCTCACACACACACACACACACACAGAGAGAGAGAGAGAGAGAGAGAGAGAGAGAGAGAGAGAGAGAGAGAGAGAGAGAGAGAGACAAGACAACTAGATTAAGCCATCATACTGTACAGTTATTTGGGTTCAGTTCAAGGTGACAAGGGAACATTGCAATCTACAAATCATGATGTATACCTTACTATGAGATCTGAACCTCAACATTATGGTTTAGGTGTGACTGACCGTGAGACTGAGTATAGGTGGTAACCCCAACTGATGCCAGCATTAAAAAAGGAGAGTGCTTTTAAATTAAATGAGAATCCACATTACTTTTTAACTTCGGTCAATACTTTCTTGGTTCACTCAGTCAACACCTCCATGTTGTCTTGTAGGCTCCAAATAGTTTTAGATCTTTAAGGGCCAACTCCTTGGGACCTTCTACGGTGTTACCTAACAGCTGCCAAATCCCCTTTCCTTCTCTGGACATTGTAGTGAGTTGGAAACATGGGGTCCAAACAAAATTTCCTCTCCTCTCATTACACTGATTACAAATCTCTGAAGCAATAAGTACTCCTGGAGTAGAGACCAATAACGACTTTCGGGATCTCTCCCATTCCAGAGAAGCTAGAGCCTAAGCAATTCAAGGAGCTGGTCCATAAGCACAAGAGAGCAGCTTTCTTTTACCCAGCCACGTGGGACAAGGCGGCTGACATCTAACTATACTTACAGTTCTTCCCCAATTCGTGAGTCCATTTTCCCACCACGTATCGCCACTATATGATGCAAAGGAGCCCCAAACAAGCCCCCTTAACCGGGAGAATTCAATAAGCCTTCGTCTGACTGACAGAGCCTCTGATTGGGTTTAAAGTTCGACTTTTAGTAATCTCTTCAAGATCAGGGGCGAAGCAATTTGCTCTCTTTCGCCACATTCTCCAGATCACGGGGAGTGAGAATAGAATAGAATAGAATTCTTTATTGGCCAAGCGTGATTGGACACACAAGGAATTTGTCTTGGTGCATATTGGATTTGTATTGGTTTTGTTGTGAGTCCTCGGAGAGGGGTGGCATACAAATCTAATAAAAATAAATAAATAAATAAATATGCTCTCAGCGTACATAAAAGAAAAACGATACATTTGTCAAGAATCATGTGGTACAGCACTTAACGATTGTCATAGGGGTCAAATAACCAATGAGTGAGTGGGTGGTAGAGGAAAGAGTGAGGTCTGAAAGGAAGAAAGCAAGCAACTTCAGAAAAGCCCGGCTGAGGAGGATGGGCCTTGTAGTTCATATACAGTGACCTCCACTCGACAGGCTGTCGTGAATTGGCAGCCCTCCCTACGGGGGCTGGGAATGGAGATCCTGAACTCATGGCTTCCTTTGGAGCTCCGGGGTTTGTCCTGTGAATTCTCCTGGATTCAAACAAACAAGCGAACAACGGAATTGGCCCCGGGACACTGTCCCAAGCGAGGCTGTCCGTGATTTGACCTGTAACGGAACAGGAGTCGACTACAAAACGAGATGGAGAGGCGCTCGCACACACGCACAAACAGGGAGCAAACGCGTGTCTTGCTTTTCGAAGCCAGCTGTCCCGTATTTCTCCGTAGGCTGCAACTGGAGTGGAGCTACAATTGAGGTAAGCCGAATCAGGAGGTTTGAATCGAGGGGACGGATTCGGACACATAAGAACCTAAGAAGAGCCATGCTGAATCAGGACAAAGCCCATCGAGTCCAGCATTCTGTGTCACACAGTGGCCCACCAATTGTCCATGGGGATCTTGAGCAGAAAGAGAAGGCAAAACCCTCCCTTTCCCCTGACCCGCAACAAATGATACTCAAGGGAATCCTGCCTGCCTCAACCAACATAGAGGCGGCGCATGGACATCCGGTTCAATAACCACCGATACACTTGGCATCCATGAATCTGTCTAATCCTGCCTTGAAGCTATCAAGGCTGACAGCTGTCGCGACCTCTTCTGGAAGGGAATTCCACACGGAGCTCTTTCCTTCGCCCTGGCCTCTGGTCGCCTGAAAAAGTAGCATCGGTTGGGACAAAAGTTCGATAAGTCCTTGGAAACTTTCGCTGGGATTTTCGCGCCCTCTGTAGATCATACTTACCCTGTTGTAAATAATATGAAGGGTTCGACTCCCCGTTTCTTGGGTCTTCCACTTTAATAAACCATTGGGCTTGTGAAAAAATCAGAACCCTGCGCTGGACTGCAGTTGCCAACATTCTAGTAGCAGAATTAATGCTGGTCGGAGAGACTACAGCTTCTATAGCTTCGGTTGTCTCAGTGTCGTTAGACAGAATAGAATAGAATAGAATAGAATAAGATGGGGTGGGATGGGATGGGATATGGAATGGAATGGAATAGGACAGGACAGGACAGAATAAGATGGGATGAGTTGGGATGGAATTAGAAAAGAAAAGGAATGGAATAGAATAGAATAAGATGGGGTGGAATGGGGTGGGATATGGAATGGAATGGAATAGGACAGGACAGAACAGAACAAGATGGGATGAGTTGGGATGGAATTAGAAAAGAAAAGAAATGGAATGGAAAAAATGGAAAAGAAATGGAATAGAATAGAATAGAATAAGATGGGGTGGAATGGGATGGGATATGGAATAGACTGGAATAGGACAGAACAGAACAGAACAAGATGGGGTGAGTTGGGATAGAATTAGAAAAGAAAAGAAATGGAATGGAATAGAATAGAATAAGATGGGATGGGATATGGAATGGAATAGAAACGGAATGGAATAGGACAGAACAGAACAAGATGGGATGAGTTGGGATAGAATTAGAAAAGAAAAGAAATGGAATGGAATAGAATAGAATAAGATGGGATGGGATATGGAATGGAATAGAAACGGAATGGAATAGGGCAGAACAGAACAGAACAGAATAAGATGGGATGGAATTAGAATATTAAAGAAATGGAATAGAAAAGCAATGGACTGGAATGGAGTGGAGTGGAATGGAATGGAATGGAATAGAATAGAATAGAATAGAATAGAATAAGATGGGATGGGATGGAATTCTTTATTGGCCAAGTGTGATTGGACACACAGGGAATTTGTCATTGGTGTAAATGCTCTCAGTGTACTTATAAAAGAAAAGATACAGATGAGAATGGATACATTATCAAGTGTCAATTCTCTAAAAATATGCATTGGAAGAAAAGTTGTTCAAATAATTGTGTGTGCACAGGTATTATCACTTTGTGTAGATATGTACTTGTGTGTGTGTGTTACACATACCGTTGACCTACAATCGACACTCCTACAACACGATGTGCTACCACGAAATCTTCGTGTTGTGAGAGGTTTTAGGTAAAATGATTAATGGGAGCTTTGTGGTGATCAGTCTTAGGATCTCCTGGAAATCCTAATGCAGAAGGCTTCTTTTCCTCCATCACCCTGTCACCCACGGCAATGTAAAGACGTGGCCCAGAGAAGTGGTATTTCCTGCTGGTCTCCCATCCAAATCTAACCAATTCCCATTCAAACCTAGCTTTGTCCCCAGCCACCAGCAATTAGGTGCTGCCACCTGCTGTGTGTGGGTGAGGTGATGCGGAAAAGAGGCTGTAAAAACAGCCCCTTCCTTCAGTGGGGGGGATGACCTTAGTAGGGAGCTACGAGGGACCTTCCCACCATCTCAGTTGCTTTTTTTTACAACCAACCCTCCAGCCAGGCCAGCCTGAATTCGGTTCCCCATCTAGCGCTTTCCTCGGCAATGGCAGCAACCGAAAGAACGAGGGCCTTGAGAAGGGCGTCTTCTTGACTCTCCTCAAACGGGGGAGAGTCAGAAGGGGCCTGCTGGTCTTGTATATCAGTAAATATATATCAGTAAAAACAAGGGAAAGCTGAAGTAAGTTCATAGCCAGAATTGCAATTTCATTCAGAGGCCTCTATTTTTAACCTGCTGGTCTGAAACCTTCGTCAAGGCACAGGGAGTCAGGGCTCTCAGTGCAAGAACTGTCCAGAGTCTCCGCAAATGGTTTTAGAGGCATTTTTGTAGAAGCCCTTGCATTTAAAAACAAAAAAACCCCAATTTTTTTTCCATCACAGGGAGGCTTGGAGGCAGCGCCCGCATCTTTCTCCTGGCCTTCCTGAAAGTAGGGCCACCAACTCTGGGCTGCCATAGATTAGATAGATAGATAGATAGATAGATAGATAGATAGATAGATGGATGGATGGATGGATGGATGGATGGATGGATGGATGGATGGATGGATGGAGGGAGGGAGAGAGATGATGGATGGATAGATAGATAGATAGATAGATAGATAGATAGATAGATAGATAGATAGATAGATAGATAGATAGATAGATAGATAGATAGATAGATAGATAGAGTGAGCCTCGGTGGTGCAGTGGTTAGACTGCAGTACTGCAAGCCACCTCTGCTGATCACGGGCCCGCCAGCAGCTTGGCAGATGGAATCTCACCAAGCTCAAAGTTGACTCAGCCTTCCATCCTTCCAAGGTTGGTAAAAAATGAGGACCCAGATTGTTGGGGGCAACCTATGCTGAATCTCTGTAAACCGCTCAGAGAGGGCTGTAAAAGCACTGTGAAGCGGAATATAAGTCCAAATGCTATTGCTAATGCAATGAATGAATGAATCAGTCAGTCAGTCAGTCAGTCAGTCAGTCAGTCAGTCAGTCAGTCAGTCAGTCAGTCAGTCAGTCAGTCAGTCAGTCAGTCAGTCAGTCAGTCAGTCAACCCAGACCAAAGCAGTACGGCACCTAAGAAGAGTGTGCTGGGTTTGGGAACCTGGCAGCCCCTCCCACCCCGGGGCCTGAGAGATTGCCTCGGCCTCCCTCCCCGACTCAAGGTTTCAGGTCGCTGTCCCTTCACTTAGGAGTGACTCGGCTTTTAAACTCGCCGCTCCCGGGTCCGGCGCGATCCCGTCGCTTCCAGTCCCGAGGAGGGGGGGAGAGGAAGAGGCTTGTCGATGCAAATGGCGATTCCCAAGCGAATGGCCCCTCCCGCCGCTCAAGAAAGCGGGCAGGTAAAGTTCGTTCATTTTCGCTGAGCCTCCCTCGGCTGACGTCACGGCCCCTCTCCCCAGCCTCGGATGGTGGCGAAGAAGACGAGGGGGGCTCCCCCCCTCCCTTCCCCCCCCTCCCCCCTCCGCCCCTCCCCCCTCCCCCCCCTCCTCCCCCCTCCGCCCCTCCCTGACTGCCCGCTTGTCAGAATTATTACAGGCGCTTCGAGGCTGGAGGCTCATAGAGCCAAGTCAAGCCCGGGCGAGGAACTTCTGGCGCCCTTTCACTTTCCCCCACTGTTTATCTTGATTTCGCTTGACTTTCACTTTCTTCCTCCTGCTCCTGCTCTTCTTCTTCCTCCTCCTCTTCCTCCTCCTCTTCTTCTTTCTCCCCCTCCTCCTCGGAAACACCTTCCCCCACTTTCCCATGCGCATTTTCTTACTTTTTCCAGTCTCCGATCGGTGTTTGGAGCGCACTGCTGCTCAGCTCGGGTTCAGGCTTCTCAACCCCCACCCCCCGCCTTTCTCTGCAAGGCGTCGCGTCTCTCTCTCCCCCCCCTTCCCTCCCTCCCTCCCCCCAGCCCCCGCCAACCGAGCTTCGGATCCCTGTCGGGGCGCAGACAGAGCCACCGCTACTTGGGGAGGGAAAAGGACGGCGTGAGCTCTTTTCCCCGCCGGGGGAGGAAAAAAACATTGAAAAAGCTTCGGATCTGCAAACCGGTCCCGAGTTTCCACGCCTCCCCTAGCCCCCCCCCCCTTCCCACTCCCACGCTCTCGGCCATTCGTAGAAGGTTGCGAGGAGGAGAAGGAAGAAGAGGAGGAGGAGGAAGAGGAGGAGGAGGAAGAGGAAGAGGAAGGCAAAATGCGGGGTCCGGCCCGGCGGAGGGGACTGTAAAAGCAACCTGTCCCCGCCGTCCTGAGCAGCGAGCGGCGCTTGGGCCGAGCCGAGAGCAGGCAACCTCTTCTGCCGAGGTTTCGAAGGCAGCGACGCCGCGCCGGGAGCCTCCAGAATGAGCAAACCGGCCGGATCAACAAGTGAGTAAACCTTTCGGCTGCGGTCCCTCCCCGCCATAGCAGTAGCATTTAGACTTATAGACCGCTTCACAGCGCTTTTACAGCCCTCTCTAAGCGGTTTGCAGAATCAGCCTCTTGCCCCCCAACAATCCGGGTCCTCATTTTACCCACTTTTGAAGGATGGAAGGCTGAGTCAACATCGAGCCGGCGGTGAGATTTGAACTGCTGAACTACAGCTATCTGAAGTTTAGCAACGGCACTTAGACTTATCTGCCGCTTCGTAGCGCTTTTACAGCCCTCTCTAAGCGGTTTGCAGAATCAGCCTATGCCCCCCGCCAACAATCCAGATCTTCATTTGTTTCTGAACAAATTTCGGTCCATTGAGTCTGGGGGTCCTCTCACTCGCCTAAAGCCCCCCCTTCCTCGGAGTCAAACCAGCAGAGAAAGGTCAGGGGTTCTCGGAGGGCTGGCTGGCTGGCTGACTTGGAAGGAGGTCCCACAGCCCAGGGGGCCTAAAAATGAACTTGATTGCGGGATGGGGGTGTCCCAAAAAAAATCTTCGGTGCGGGGGGGGGGGAATCTCAGAACGAGTTTGGTTTTTTAAAGAGATTATCTTCTCCCCCACCCCACAAAAAATATTTTTTGGAACGGGCTGGTTTAAAAAAAAAGAGGAAAGAAGGGATTTTCCCCCTGTCTGGAATTAAAACATCTAATAAGAAGTTTACAGTGGCAAGAAAGGGTGGGCTTTGCTCGAAAAGAGGATTTGCAGGGAATATTTTGCGCACCATTTCCAGCCTCGGTGAATAATCCTGGGGGGGAGGTTGAGGGTTGGAGGGGGGGGGGAAACCCGGGCAAGCAGAAACAATTTAAAAGTCACATTTCAGTTAATCCCCAGTCCGGGTACACTCATAACTGAAGGCGTTCAGCTTCCCCCCCACCTCTCCATATTTTTTTTTATTTAAAGTCTGATTGACTGCTGCGGGTTGAAGTTGGCTTCCAGACGCTAGAAATTCGAGAAGGGACTTTGGGATCTCGGCTTGTGAAAGCCAGCAGTGGGCACAATCCAATTTGGGCTCTGACAGGTGATGGGCGAAGCCGGTTTAAAAGGAGGAATTCCTCCGGCCGGGATTACAATTTTATTTTATTATAATTTTTTTTTAAAAAAACTTACCGGTAAGGAAAGAATGGCAAACAGAAACGCGTGGCTTGTAATTCCGCTTGAAAAATTCAATTTTTTAAAATCCTATCCTGGATGGCTTCCTTGCGTCTTCTTCGCCGGGATGCGCGTCTCTCCTTTGCGAAAGTTGCGGTTTAAGCGAAAGTTTCTTTCCAATTCTGTATCTCTTGGGGGGGGGGGGCGTTCAGAACTTTTTCTCAGGCCACAAACAAACCGAAAAAGTTTTTTTTTTAAACTTAGAAACATAGAAGATTGACACACACGCCCTTGGGATATTAAAACAATTGGGCCAATTTTACAGTTCCAATGACCATGAGCTGTATACTACATTCTAAAAAAATAGAAACATAGAAGATTGGCGGCAGAAAAAGACCTCATGGTCCATCTAGTCTGCCCTTATTATTTCCTGTAGTTTATCTTAGGATGGATAGATGTTTATCCCAGGCATGTTTAAAGTCAGGTACTGTGGATTTACCAACCACATCTGCTGGAAATTTGTTCCAAGCATCTACTCTTTCAGTAAAATAATATTTTGTCGTGTTGCTTCGGATCTTTCCCCCAACTAACAAAAGAAAAAAGGTGTAGAAATGGTCCAAAGAGGTTATCTTAAAACAAAATCTTGCCACGGGTCAAAGGAAAAATTAGGAAGCGGGTAAACTCTTTTCGAAAAGCCTTTTTCCAGGGAGGAAAAAACACAACACACACACACAAATATAAAAAAGGCGAGACCAAATCCATCTGTTAGTGGGGAAGAAGGATCGAGGCCACGTTGTTAAATAATCACCGGGGGGGAAGGGGACGCGGGGCGCAAGGCCGAGCTTTCTGGAGGAAACCCCCTCGCTCCTTTTTCCCGCTCGGCCCATCTGCCTTTGCCCGGGCTCGAACCTTTAGCAGGGGCGGTTCTACCGTCTTAAGGGGAAATCGTTTCTGAGCTGCTCGGCCTGGGAAAAGAGGAGAAAGGTTCCGGGAGATGCTTCCTACTGCGGTCGTGCTGCTTAGCAGTGAAAGTTTTCAAAACTTGTCGGAAAGTAAAAGTTAGAAAGAACCAATCCCTGGCTTTTTCCCCCTCTAAATCTTCGGGCCAAGAACCTCCCGGCTTCTCTGAAGAAGATGAGGACAGCTGGGTTTCACACAGCGACCTGGGATGACAGGGCAGCTCGGTGACAAGGCCCTTGATTTGATTGATTGATTGATTGATTGATTGATTGATTGATTGATTGATTGGTTGGTTGGTTGGTTGGTTGGTTGGTTGGTTGGTTGGTTGGTTGATTAGGCTTAAGTGCCGCTCAACTCTCGTAGGACTCCGGTCCACTCTCCTTTCTGTGCGAGTCCGTGGGAGAAATCCAAAGGCAAGGCGGGTGCGAGGGCCTGAGCTGAGTTCACACGCCGCTCCGGGTTCATTCTGACTCAGAGCCCCGCCGTGAAGCCGATTCCATCATTCCGTCCGGGTCGTAAAACAATCCTTCCTCCGCCCGTTTATTCTTAGCCCTTCTTAGAAACTTTTTGGGAAGAGGTTTTAGGGGAAGCGAGCTGCGCGAATCGGGGTGGCGGCCCGTAAGCATTCAATTGCCCAACAATCCTGCTTATTGTCGGTGAAGTAGAGGGAAGGTTCATTTCAACCGTGAGAGCTTTGGCCGTTTCCGTTTTTCAGGGCCGTCTTTTATCTACTTACCTACCTACCTATCTACCTATCTATCTATCCCCCCCTCTCTATCTATCTATCTATCCATCTATCCATCTATCATCTAGCGCTCAAAACAATAAAGGGAACCACTCAAAGAACCCATCCTAGATCTGAATGAATGAAATATTCTCATGGAATACTTTGTTCTGTGCAAAGTTGAACGTGCACAACGTGCGTGTGAAATTGATGGTCAATCAGTGTTGCTTCCTAAGTGAAGTTTGATTTCACAGAAGTTTGATTTACTTGGAGTTATATTGTATAGTTTAAGTGTTCCCTTAATTTTTTTGAGCAGTCTGTCTGCCTGTCTGTCTACCTATTAATCAATCTACCTACCTATCTCTATTTATCATCTATTAATCTACCTGCCTATCTACCTACCTACCTAACTGTCATCTCTCTCTCCCCTCTCTTTATCTATCTATCTATCTATCTATCTATCTATCTATCTATCTTTCTTTCTTTCTTTCTTTCTTTCTTTCTGTCACTCCCAAAAGGACTCTGGGCGGCTTACAACCATTTTTTTCGGAATTAGGCGCTGTCGAAAGCTAGAGGAGCCCCCTCCCACTCTAGGAAGGACGGACAGACACGCGTGAAGGGGGAATCCTCGACTTGCTGACCTCTCCAGGCCTGGGGCGAATGTCTCTCCTCCAGCTTACTCACAAGCTCGGCCTCCCTCTGAAAGTGCTGAGCTCGGTCGGCGATCGTCCTGGATGCCGCTGCCTTAATGCTGTATGTAAAAAAAAAAGGGGGGGGGGAAGTGGCTGCCTCTCGGGGATACGGCGAAAGATGGGACTTGGGACCACCACCACCCCCGCCAGCCCCCGTCCCAGCGCCGGCGCCCCTTCTGGGGCACAGCACCAGCCCTATTTAGCCTTCCATCCTTCCCAGGTGGGTAAAATGAGGAGCCAGATTGATGGGCGGGGGGGGGGGCGGCATATGCTGATTCTGTAAACTCGCTTAGAGAGGACTGTCAAAGCACTATGAAGCGGTAGATAAGTCCAGGTTCTATTGCGACCACTTCTCCGAGGAGGAAAGGGAATTGTCACCTGCGCTTGGTTGACTCAGCCTTCCACACTTCCAAGGTGGGTAAAATGAGGACCCAGACTGTTAGGGGCCCTGTGCTTTAGACTCTGTAAACCGCTTAGAGAGGGCTGTAAAAAGGACCTTAAAAGCGGTCTATAAGTCTAAATGCTCTTGCTCTTGCTCTGGGTCTCAAGAAAGACCGGTGGGAGAAGAGAGGGGAGGGGAGGGGGGGCGAGGGGGGGGGCGAGGAAGCCGCTCTTCTGTCCCGGGAGTTGGAGGGGTTGGGGAGGGGGCCTCGCGGGTGGCTGCGCTTTCCCTTCCGCCCGACTGGAGAGCGGGGTCGGGCGAGAGGCTCTGGCTGCTTGGGTGGTAAAGGGGACCCCGCCGCGGAGTCCTCTCCGAGCCGCCTAACTTCTTTCAGCAGGCGGTGATGGTGATTACAGTAATCGAAGCTGCCAGGGGGAGCTTCTTACGCCGGGCTCCGGCCTAGGGAAGGGAAAGGGGGAACATTTTTTTTTTAAAAAAGTCCCCACTCCTTTCCCCATTCTGACGCCCCGTCGAGGAAAGTTTTCTGCGTCGAGCTAGGCCTGTTGGGTTTTTTCCCCCTCGGAGTTTCCCCCCCTCGGAGTTTAACTTGACTGAGCCTGGCCTGAAGGGAACCGAACTTCTTTCCTCCCCCACCTCCACGTTTTATCTTTCCTCCCGTAGGCTGAGACCCAAAGGGCCCGTCTCCCCATCTCCAAAAAGAGGGGAGAAGCAGAAGAGGGAGACGCGGGAGAGAGAGAAAAAACTTCAGGCTGAGATTTCGAGACGGGATGGGCAAGTAGCCCCGCTTGAAAGGCAGAGGGAGGGGGGTTTGAAAAGGGACCAAGGCCGGCTGGATACCCCCCCCCCTTCCTCCCACTCCCGCAAACAAGGATCCCACGTTTGTCGGGAGGTTTGAGAAAGGGCAATTCGAAAAAGCCACCCCAACAGTGAGAGCATCCTTGCGCCTGGCTTTGAAAAGGGCCGCCGTCTATCAGGTACCTCCCAGTGACCCGTTAGATACCCACAGGGTCGGTCTTCTTCAGGTCCTCTCAGCTAAACAGTTTCGGCTGGTGAGTCCGTGCAGGGCACAGCCTTCTCTGTGGTGGCCCCTGACTCTCTAGAATCAGCTACCTCGCGAGATCCGCACTGCCCCTCCACACATACACCTTATTGGCCTTCCGGAGAAAGGAAAGGCCTGGTTTTTCCGACAGGCCTGGGACTATTGACGGGGTGGCGTGGGGTGGTTTTATTAGTGCATGGATGGCTGCAATTATTTTCAATTGAAATGTTTTTATATCGACCCATGTTTATTTTTTGTTGTGAGCCGCCCTGAGACTCCCTAGGAAGGCATAGAAAGAAAGAAAGAAAGAAAGAAAGAAAGAAAGAAAGAAAGAAAGAAAGAAAGAAAGAGAGAGGGGGGAGGGGGGAGGGAGGGAGAGGGAGAGAGAGAGAGACAGAGAGAGAGAAAGAAAGAAAGAAAGAAAGAAAGAAAGAAAGAAAGAAGCCAGATAGATGAATGGATGGATGATTGGATAGAAGGAAAGAAGGAAAGAAAGAAAGAAAGAAAGAAAGAAAGAAGAAGCTAGATGTATGGATGAATGGATGGATGGATGATTGGATAGAAGAAAGGACGGAAGGAAGTAAAGGCAGTAAAGGAAGTAAAGGAAGAAAGGAAGAAAGAAGAAAGAAAGAGAAAGAAAGAAAGAAAGAAAGAAAGAAAGAAAAAGAAAGATGGAGAGACAGACAGACATATGGTTGGATGGATGGATGGATGGATGAATGATTGGATGAAAGGAATGAATGAATGAAGGAAGGAAGGAAGGAAGGGGCTCAATTCAAGAGGGGTTACGGGCAGACCCCCACCGCCTGTGGCGATAACCCTCCCGGAGCGCTCGGATGGCTGAGGCGGAGCAGCACCCCAATTAGTCGGGGTCGGAGAGCTCCCGGAGCGGCGGAGGAGGGAAGCGGGGCGCAGCGCTGCGGGGTTTGGAAGGATCCCAGCGGGCGTCGGGGGCAATCAGGGGCAACGGCGCCTGTTTAATCCAAACAGAATTAACGCCGCTTAATTAAAATATATTAGGGGGAGGCTGCGCAGAGTTGTCCCCGAAATTAAAGGTAAAACCGCCACTGATTTGTCCAATCGGGGGGAAATAAAAATAAAAGGTCTGTTTCCAAGATGGGTTTATTTGCTCCCTAGGATTGTTACTCTTCTTCGCATCACTTTCGAATCACTTTCGCTGCGGCCTCCTGGGGTGGGTTGTCCCTCGGTCTTTGGGAAAAAAGAGGATCCAGGGAACCGACGCCTCAAAGGGTTTCGGGCTTCAGCCTTTTTCTGCCCGGGGCAACTTGTGGAGAACTTCCTTCGGAGGCTGTCCGCGAAATCCTCCCCGGTATTCGAGCCGCAGCCTCGGGCTTCGAACCAGCTCCGCGCCGGAGTGAGCGTCTTCTGGCAAAAGGACGACGCTTACTTCCGAGGAGACCCGGTGGGAACGGTGAGGTTTTGCGAGAAACTGGGCCCGCCTGGAGGTGGCTGGCGAGCCCAAATCCAACAACTCCCACCTGTTTGGTTAGTTGAGGAATTGAATTAATCCGGTTCCAAATGGGGAGTTTAAAAAATATTATGTTACAGGGACGCGAAGAGTTTTCGGGATTATCAACCAACATGTTCTTGTTGTATATTTCTGTTTTTTTAAATTAAAATAGTATATTAATTCCTGTGGTCACCGGGCCCATTGGAAAATTATAAAATCTATCTATCTATCTATCTATCTATCTATCTATCTATCTATCTATGTCTCTATTCTTTCTTTCTTTCTTTCTTTCTATCTATCTATCTATGTCTCTATTCTTTCTTTCTTTCTATCTATCTATCTATGTCTCTATTCTTTCTTTCTTTCTTTCTTTCTTTCTTTCTATCTATCTATCTATCTAATTATATATATATATATAGAGAGAGAGAGAGAGCGAGCGAGGGAGAGGGAGGGAGAGAGGGAGATGTGGGAGAAGGCGCCTCCACAATATTTGGAAATAAGTTTGGATTTGTAATTTCATATCCAGTCCATGTCCTTCCCCACTGTGCCTACTTTAAAGTTCCAGCCTACCTTTGCTGGGAGAAATAAACTTTTAAAGAAGCTGGCGCTAAAAGTCGAAATACCCCTTGGCTTGGACCCCAAATGTCCAAATAGTCTTCCAGCATTTGAGTTGAAGGGGGAAGGAGGAAAAGCTTCGAATCTCAATTAGCTACAGATATTTTCTTCGGATCTAGGAGTCCCATTCGGCCCACGGTTGCATTCTTTCGGGTAAAAGTAATCGAAGGTAAGATTGGTGTGGGGGAGGTGGGTGCCCCCCCCCTCCACGTCTCAGACCAAAATTACCTCGATTTAAGTAGCGTTCGCGGTGACCTGAACTTTTGAAGTGGCTTTAAGAGCACTTTCCCGGTTGTGTTGTCCTGCCCTCCTCGAAAGGGAAAGGGAAGGAAAGGGGGAAGGGGAAAGGGGAAAAGAAAGGGGGAGTGAAGGGAAAGAAAAGGGAACGAGAAAGAGAAAGGGAAAGAGAAGGGAAGAGGAAAAGGGAAGGGAAGGAAAGGAAGAGAGAAAAGGAAAGGAAGGAAAGGGGAAAGAAGGAAGAGGGGAAAGGAAAAGAAAGGAAAGGGGAAAGGAAAAGGAAAGAGGGAAGGGGAAGAAAAGAGGAGAGAGAAAAGGGAAAGGAGAAAGAGAAGGAAAGGAAAGTTGACGGGGGGGGGGAGGATCCGAAGAAGCCCGAGTCGAGAAGGCGAGCCGGAGATTTGCATAAGGAAATGGGCCGGTTTGTCGGAGGGGACACCCAACACCGGGGGCGGCCCCGTTGCCTGTCCCATTCGCTCTCTCCTCTCCCCCCCCCCCCTCGCCCAGAATACTGGAAAGCCTGGCGAGGGACGGGGGGGGCGGGGGAAGGCGGGGCGAGGAGGAGAGGGAGGAGAGGGGGGGAGACGGGAGGGCTCTCCTCCTCCTCCGGAGCCTTTTGTGTGCCACCCGAATTCCCAGGCTACCCTTTTTGACGGGTCACTGGTGACCCAATAGGCAGGTGGCGAGGGAGGCGTGTAATTAGAAGCGCTGGAGAAGCCAAGCTTGGCTCGGCCCCGACTTCCCTGCACTACGCCTACTTCCAGCCCCCCCCCCCTCCCTCCCTCTTACCAGAGGACGCAACTTTACCCGCGGGGAGGGCTACCGATCCCCCTCCCCCCGGGACTCCCTCCCCCTCCCCGCTTGGCTGGCCCGACCCCTTGGATCGCCGCCCCCCTCTTCTTTTCTGACTCTTTCCTCCCCCCTCCACTCCCCCCCCCCGCCCAGACCCCCCCCCCTAATCCCATTCCTCCACTCCGGGTTGCTGCAAAGAGCAGCTGTCGAGTTACATTTTTTGGGGGGGTGGAGGAGAAGCCGGCGGCATACGTTGATTGGAGGCAGTCAGATGAGTTTCCCGGGGGGGGGGGGGGAGATCATTAACTTAACACTTTTATCTTAATGTCCTCATTGTCTGCCGGGGGGGGGGCTGGTTTCAGAGCCCAGTTCGAGTCTCCCGAGGGACGTGGTTTTTGACCTTCCCTTTACCACTCCCACTCCCTACGGGTGGCTTGGCAGAGACTCCGCCGCCCGAACGATCGAATTGGTTCCGGAGAGGTTCGGATTCTCTCCTGCTGCCCCAGATTCCGTTCCTGTCCTCTTTCCTCTTTCCTCTTTCCTCTTTCCTCTTTCTTTCCTCTTTCTTTCCTCTTTCTTTCCTTTCCCCTTTCCTTTCTATTTCCCTTTCCCTTTCTCTTCCCCTCTTCCCTTCTTTTCCTTTCCTTTCTTTTCCTATTCCCTCTTCCCTCTTTCTTTCTTTTCCTTTCCTTTCCCCTCTTTCCTCTTCCCTTCTTTTCCTTTCTTTTCCTATCCCCTCTTCCCTCTTCCTTTCCTTTCCTTTCCTTTCTTTTCCTATTTCCTCTTCCCTCTTTCTTTCTTTTCCTTTCCTTTCCCCTCTTTCCTCTTCCCTTCTTTTCCTTTCTTTTCCTATCCCCTCTTCCCTCTTCCTTTCTTTCCCTTTCCTTTCTTTTCCTATTTCCTCTTCCCTCTTTCTTTCCTTTCCTTTCCCCTCTTCCCTCTTCCTTTCTTTCCCTTTCCCCTCTTCCCTTCTTTTCCTTTCTTTTCCTTTCCTTTCTTTTCCTATTTCCTCTTCCCTCTTTCTTTCTTTTCCTTTCTTTTCCCCTCTTCCCTCATTCCCTTCTTTTCCTTTCCTTTCTTTTCCTATCCCCTCTTCCCTCTTCCTTTCTTTCCCTTTCCCCTCTTCCCTTCTTTTCCTTTCTTTCCCTTTCCTTTCTTTTCCTATTTCCTCTTCCCTCTTTCTTTCATTTCCTTTCCTTTCCCCTCTTCCCTCTTCCTTTCTTTCCCTTTCCCCTCTTCCCTTCTTTTCCTTTCTTTTCCTTTCCTTTCTTTTCCTATTTCCTCTTCCCTCTTTCTTTCATTTCCTTTCCTTTCCCCTCTTCCCTCTTCCTTTCTTTCCCTTTCCCCTCTTCCCTTCTTTTCCTTTCTTTTCCTTTCCTTTCTTTTCCTATTTCCTCTTCCCTCTTTCTTTCTTTCTTTTCCTTTCCTTTCCCCTCTTCCCTCTTCCCTTCTTTTCCTTTCCTTTCTTTTCCTATCCCCTCTTCCCTCTTCCTTTCCTTTCCCCTCTTCCCTCTTCCTTTCTTTCCCTTTCCCCTCTTCCCTTCTTTTCCTTTCTTTTCCTTTCCTTTCTTTTCCTATTTCCTCTTCCCTCTTTCTTTCTTTTCCTTTCTTTCCCCCTCTTCCCTCTTCCCTTATTTTCCTTTCCTTTCTTTTCCTATCCCCTCTTCCCTCTTCGTTTCCTTTCCTTTCCCCTCTTCTCTCTTCCTTTCTTTCCCTTTCCCCTCTTCCCTTCTTTTCCTTTCCTTTCCTTTCTTTTCCTATTCCCTCTTCCCTCTTCCTTTCTTTTCCTTTCCCCTCTTCCTTCTTCCTTCCTTTTCCTTTCCTTTCTTTTCCTATTCCCTCTTCCCTCTTCCTTTCTTTTCCTTTCCCCTCTTCCCTCTTCCCTCTTCCTTTCCTTTCCCCTCTTCCTTCTTCCTTCCTTTTCCTTTCCTTTCTTTTCCTATTCCCTCTTCCTTTCCTTTCCCCTCTTCCTTCTTCCTTCCTTTTCCTTTCCTTTCTTTTCCTATTCCCTCTTCCTTTCCTTTCCCCTCTTCCTTTCTTTTCCTTTCCCCTCTTCCCTCTTCCCTTCCTTTCCTTTCCTACCTCCTGGGGGAGGCAGGAGACAATCCGAACCTCTCCGGAGCCGATTCCATGCCCGGGGTCCTCCCCCCCCCAACTTGGCACTCAGCCATAATGTGGTTAGTTTTGTTTTTTTGGAATCCGGCGTGGTGGGAATTCCTTAAGTTGTGGTTTACCGACTTGTGGGTTTGTAAAACCAGGGCGATCTCTGGGGCCCCTTCCGTGGTGGCTTCTTTGGCAATCGCGTTAACCACCAGTTGCCATCTCGGGTGGGTTGGTTTCGCAAAGCCACTGTGCTCAGCAGGCCTGTCGGAAGGCGCTTTATTCTCTTAAACATTCAGTAACCGAGAGGTTCTTTCAACGGGTTGCAGCCACGGTACGCTCGGTGCAAGTCAAGTTTTCGTGCAATGGGATTGAGCTTTCGCTATGCCTCGGAGAGGGGCGGCATAAAAGTCCAATTAATAAAGGATAATAAATAAATAAATTCCCGGGCAGGATCCCGATGGACTCGGTGGGCTGATGAAATACGGCAGTATTTCCCAACCTTGGCCACTTGAAGATATTTGGACTTCAACTCCCAGAATTCCCCAGCCAGCAAATGCTGGCTGGGGAATTCTGGGAGTTGAAGTCCAGATACCTTCAAGTGGCCAAGGTTGGGAAATGCTGTACTGAAATACGGTACGTTTGCTCCTTTATCTCTACGCATCGGTCTCGGTGCTGCCGACGTTTTCAACAATATGTGCTGCCAGATCTTGTCACTCGTCTATTTTGGCCAAGTTGTGAGTAAGCCAAGCTCGTTGGTGACTGCTCTAAGTAGTTGCAAGGGGTTCCGACAGACCCCATATCGAGGAAGACTGGAATTGGGGGGAGCATTTTATTCACATTGAACCCCCAAAAACCTGGCCTTCCCTCACCTCTATGAGGAATATGATGGCCTGCACACTGCTTACTTAAAGAGGAGGGTAGCTAAGGCAATCCTTGATAGGGATCAAGGCTTTTAGGCAACTGCTATCAGCTAGCAGGAGTCCACAAGGGAGAGGAAAGGCAAGATTTGAGTAACTTATGAAGCTCCCATGGCCATCATTGGAAGAGTAGTAGAGGCTTGGAACAAAGTTCCAGCAGACGTGGTAGATAAATCCACAGTAACTGAATTTAAACATGCCTGGGATAAACATATATAAGATAAAACACAGGAAATAGTACAGTGGTACCTCGAGATACGAGTTTAATTCGTTCCGGACCTGGGCTCTTAAGTCGAGCAGCTCTTATCTCGAATGACTTTTCCCCATAGGAATTAATGTAAATAATTTTAATTGGTTCCAGCCCTCAAAAAACTCACAAAGTTAGTCTAAATTATGCAGAAAGACATGTTTTTAATGAAGAAATGTACATGTACATATAAATGAATAATGAAGTTTCTTTCACTTAACTTGTAAACTTTCTTAAACTTTTAAATTTACATATGTTCAACTTCTCTGCCACCCAATCCTGTAGGACAGAGGTCCCCAACCCTTTTTGCACCAGGGACCGGCTTTAAGCGATCAAGAGAGGAATGGGTGAATGAATGGACGGAGGGTGGGAAGGAAGGAAGGAAAGAGGGAAGGGACAGGAACAGAGGAAGGAAGCAAGGAAACTTATGAAAGGGGAGAGTAAGAGAGGAATGAGTGAAGGGAGGGAGGGAGGGAAGAAGGTGGGAAGGAGAAAGAAAAGAAGAAATAGAGGAAGGGAAGGTAAAAGAGAGAAAGAAAAAGAGCAAGAAAGAAAGAAAGAAAGGGGGAAGGGACAGGAACAGAGGAAGGAAGGAAGGAAACTTATGAAAGGGGAGAGTAAGAGAGGAATGAGTGAAGGGAGGGAGGGAGGGAAGAAGGTGGGAAGGAGAAAGAAAAGAAGAAATAGAGGAAGGGAAGGTAAAAGAGAGAAAGAAAAAGAGCAAGAAAGAAAGCTGCAAGCACCCCCCCGAGCCCCCCAGGCCGGCTGCAACCTTTTAAAACATGCGCGCCGCTTCGCAGCTGTCTCCTGAAGCCGAACGCGGAAGTTAGCGTTTGGCTTCAGGAGACAGCTCCTTGGCGCTTGTATCTCGAATTTGGGCTTGTAAGTAGAACAAAAATATCTCTCCCCTCCCAGCTCTTATCTCGAGTTGCTCTTAAGTAGAGCAGCTCTTATGTCGGGGTTCCACTGTATAAGGGCAGACTAGATGGACCATGAGGTCTTTTCCTGGCGTCAATCTTCTATGTTTCTAGGTTTCTATCAATGGGTAAGAATCTCCATCCCATTGCCCTCCAAATAGCACGTCCCTTGGTGGATGAGAAGTGTAACCCACCATATTTTGAGGGCCTTCAAGTTGAGAAAAGGCAAGTGGCTGAGTTAGAACCTGCCTCCTTACAGCAAAGTAATGAAAACCTATTATCAAAATATTGTCAGGTTTAGGATGAAGGTTGGAGGGGGGGGGGGGACTCCAGGGAGGAAAGGAAGAAGGAATTTGAAACAGTTACTCTTGAACAGTTACCCCCCCCCCCAAAAAAACTTACGAACTATCTTGCTGGCAATTGCAGGTTAATACTATAACCAGGATAAGTACCAACATATCTGGCATGGAAGAAGGCAGGCTGACATGTTGTTCCCTGGAAAGGGGGCGTTCTGTTTCTCCAGGTGTTTGTTTTGAGTTAGTGACTTATTAAGTGATAAAGGCCATTTGTATTTAATGATACTTTCTGGCAGGATGTCCTTGGTAAGAATAGAATAGAATAAAGTAGAATAGAGTAGAGTAGAGTAGAATAGAATCTTTTTATTGGCCAAGTGTGATTGGACGCACAAGAAATTTGTCTTGGCGCATATGCTCTCGGTGTACATAAAATAAAAGATACATTTGTCAAGAACAATGAGGTACAACACTTAATGCTTGTCGTGGGATCAAATAAGCAATCAGGAAACAATCAATATTAATATCTTCGGAGAGTGGCAGCATACAAATATAATAAAACTTAATAATAATAATAATAATAATAATAATAATAATAATAACAACAACAACAACAACAACAACAATAATAATAATAATAATAATGCATTCGATTTGTATGCCGCCCCTCTCAAAAGACTCAACTTAAACTTAACTTAATAAACTTAACTTAATAAAAAATCTTAAGGATACAAGCAACAAGTTACAGTCATATAGTCATCAGTGGGAGGAAATGGGTGATAGGAATGATGAGAAAAAACCAGTATAGTAGTGCAGACTTAGTAAAGCCGCCCCGAGTCTTCGGAGAGGGGCGGCATACAAATCTAAGTAATAAATAAATAATAAATAAATAAATAGTTTGCCCAAAATTTTTGTTTAGCTGAATGATGGGGGGGAAAAACTATTCTTGTGTCTACTTGTCTTGGTGTGCAGTGCTCTATAGATGTTATGAGGGTATGCCAGAACTCGGGGGAAAATTGGAGGGGGATGGTGTGGTATGAGAACAAAATACGACTCCCAAGAGAAAAGTAAAGACGGGATTTGGATAAATGCTCCCAGACATCTGAAGGGGCAGCACAGTAGAAGGGGAAAAACAGTGCTGCTTTAATAGAACATAACATACCGATGCCAAGCTAGCCGACCACTTTTTAGCCTAAGATGTGGGGAAAAGCCACCCCAAGCTGTTAAGTTCAGAGTTCACTATGGGTAAGCAAGTTAAACTGGGCTACACAGACAAATGTTTATTCAATTGTTGGGAAATGGAAATAGTTTTGGAGAAATGCGTCTTCAAATCTTCAGAATAGAATAGAATAGAATAGAATAGAATTTTATTAGGTAAGTGTGATTGGACACACAATGAAGTTGTCATTGGTTCATATGCTCTCAGTGTACATAATAGAAAAGATAGGTTTCTCAAGAATCATAAGGTACAACACTTAATGATAGTCATAGGGGGTCAAATAAGCAATCAGGAAACATTAATTGAAATCTTAAGAATGCAAGCAACACGTTACAGTCATACAGTCATAAGTGGGAGGAAATGGGTGATAGGAATGGTGAGAAAAAAACTAGTAGCAATAGTAGTGCAAACTTAGTAAATAGTTTGACAGTGGTGAGGGAATTATTAGGTTAGCAGGTTTATTTGTTCTGGTGATCTTAAGTAAATCAGTTTATTTATTGTCCCTAGCCTAGCTAAGGATATTTAGGGGTTAATAATGAAAGGCAAACGGAGGAATTATGCATACCTCTTTAACAGATTGGTAATTAACTCACGGTAGAGTAGCTGTGAAGTCTCAGCATATGTTTGTGCCTCCTTCACTTTGTTTAGCTACGAAAGTGAAGATTGATTAGTACAGTATTTGGATGGAAGACTAATAGGGAATCTCAGGTCCAGTGGTTAAATAGAAAGTACTTCTATATTGGGACCAAGAACGGTGTATTAATGAGACACTGCCAGTCAAACTCACCTTGGAAGAGTATTTTATATTCCCAAACTGATGCTCTCCCAGCCTGTTGATTGTAATGTTGATCATCCAATCCTTTTAAAGAATGATAGGCAGCCTAACAAAACTGCAGGCGGAAGATTAAGGAATCCTGCTTTTAACTTATTGTACATTCTTTGCATTGAGTGGGGCCATCTCTTCAGTTCTTATAGCAGCTTCCCGTCTGCTTTAAAGACATTTATATTTCTGTGGATTCCTTGGATTTGTTCAATTAGCAAAACGATCCATTTCTCTCAAACTCTATCATGCCAGTTCTGGTGCCTTATTGCTTCTCAAAGATCACTTTTCTCTCTCTCTCTCTCTCTCCCACTTTCATTTTCAGGTCGGATTTTAGACATCCCATGTAAAGTGTGTGGTGACCGGAGCTCTGGCAAGCACTATGGGGTCTATGCCTGCGATGGATGTTCAGGATTTTTCAAACGAAGCATCAGAAGGAATAGGACTTATGTCTGCAAATCTGGAAACCAGGTATTGTTCACAGCATCACCTCTTGTCACCCCTTCCCCTGCAGACAGTTTCGTTATGGTTTGGACAAAGTAGGCTGCATAGTCTTCGGAGAGGGGTGGCATACAAATCTAATAAATTATTATTATTATTATTGTTGTTGTTGTTGTTACTATTATTATTATATTATTATTATTATTATTATTATTATTATTATTATTATTATTATTATTATTATTATTGGAATTCCTGTCACCTGTGGAGCTTGTCCTATTGATTTTTTCAAAATGATGTATACTGAAACGAGGACCAAATTTCTATCAACACAGCAGAGTTTGTGGTGCGTCCAATAACATGTTTGAATATGTCAACCCAACATATTAAGGCATATCTGCTAAGCATGCCTTTCACAGCCTGAAGATTTCAAAGCAGATAGAAAAAGAGAATGTTCAACACTTCTCTTATCCCCCTAAAGTAAATTGTGGAGTCAAAAGTGGGATAGTTTCCCTTTGAAGCTCTTAGCTTAAGATTCTTGGCTACTTTAAAGCTGCAATTCTACGTACAATGAGCAGCAAGGGAAGTTGAGGTAGTTAGCCCAGTGCCACGCATTTTGATTTAGAAGCAAATTTGGCTTGACTTGATCTTACTCACTCCAGATTAGAGCTACAATGCAATGTTTTGTACTGTAAAATTTCAGGCAAAGGAAATATTTCAGGCACGGTTGACATTCAAAGCTTAGATAGTCTTTCTGAAACTTTGAAGAGCTGGTGTGAAGGTGGCTACAGTATATAGGAATCGGACATACTCAAAATAAGTCCATGTGCTTTGTAGTTATAGAGCAAAAAGCACCACAGTACAGTAGTTCACTTCATTGACTTACCTAAGTAGTCCCGAGTAGCTATCCTGAGTCGATTGATTCATCGTCCTTTTAAAATTGATTTCCTTTCTCTGTTCCCAGTTTGGCAATTGTTTAAAATATTAGGAAGGAAGAAATTAATGTCCTGTGGGATATTTATTTATAGGCAATTGAGGTGGGGAAGAATATAAATCACAATTTCAGTGAAAATAGTTATCTGCTAAATTAACATGAAATGTGAGCGTTACTCTCATGGTGGACCTTGAGGAAACTTAGAATTTTTTTTGTTTGACTTTTTGCTAGGGGGGAAAAAAAATACCCCTCAGTTATTTCAAGCAAAAGTGCAGAAGCTGAATCTTGCAAAGACTTGGGTGGATTTAATTTAATTATTTCATTTATTGGATTTGTGATCAGCCCAACTCCTTTCGGACACTGGGCATCATACAACAGGGTGCAGCTCTCAGGGTACTCCCACCCCAAGTTCACTGTGTTTGATTATAGACAGGAGACATTTACTAAACGGATGAGGAATCAACTTATTTATTCATCTAATTTTAATAGTTTTTTTTAAAAAAATTCTAGCTTAGTATACTAAACCAATAAGGCAAGTATGATTTCTAACACAATATGGCTTATGTGACTCAGATAGAATCTACTTGGGCAATCCCCCCTCCATTTTCATTAATGGAAAAAGTATTAAAAGCTGTTATTAATTAATGGAAAAAGTATAAAAAGTATAAAAAGCTCTATAGAGCGCTGGTGAGACCACATTTGTAATACAGTACTGTCTTCGGTTCTGGAGACCTCACCTACAAAAAGATATTGATAAAATTGAACGGGTCCAAAGACGGGTTACAAAAATGGTGGAAGGTCTTAAGCATAAAACTTATCAGGAAAGACTTCATGAACTCAATCTGTATAGTCTGGAGGACAGAAGGGAAAGAGGGGACATGATTGAAACGTTTAAATATGTTAAAGGTTAATTAAATAAGGTTCAGGAGGGAAGTGCTTTTAGTAGGAAAGTGAACACAAGAATAAGGGACACAATCTGAGCTTAGTTGGGGGAAAGATCAGAAGCAACGTGAGAAAAAACTATTTTACTGAAAGAGTAGTAGATGCTTGGAACAAACTTCCAGCAGACGTGGTTGGTAAATCCACAGTAACTGAATTTAAACATGCCTGGGATAAATATATATCCATCCTAAGATAAAATACAGGAAATAGTATAAGGGCAGACTAGCTGGACCAGGAGGTCTTTTTCTGCCGCCAATCTTCTATGTTTCTATTTTTTTAGAATGTAGTATACAACTCATGGTCATTGGAACTGTAAAACTGCCCCAGTCGTTTAAATATCCCAAGGATGTGTGTGTGAGTGTGTGTGTGATAATCTCCCAGGAGCCAGGAATAAGGTGTGAAATAAGACAAACCCCCCAAACCCAGACACACAAGCTCTTCCATGGTGGAATTCTGGAGGAGGAACAGGGTATATAACACCTGAGGTTTTCTTTTGGCAGAGGGTGGACAAGATACAAAGGTCATTCTGGCAGATATTAATGGTCTATTACCTCCCAAGCAATATGTTAGCTGCTTCTCCCTTTACCTTACTTTGATCGTGTGCACTGCATTTCAATCTCACCCAAACTCTACAAGTTATCTGCAGGGGTCCCCAAACTTGGCAACTTTAAGACTTCTAGACTTCAACTCCCAGAATTCTCCAGCCAGCAAAGCTGGCTGGAGAATTCTGGGAGTTGAAGTCCACAAGTCTTAAAGTTGCTAAGTTTGAAGACCTCTGTTAGAGTTTGCTGGGCACCTGAACCAATCAATGAGCGGTTGATCCTTGACCCAGATTCTGGTCCCTAGAATCATGGCAGCGGCACCTCTATGATCTTTGTAGAGCTGTTGCAAAAACCTAGGAGGATGTCCTGTCTCTTGTAACTTGGTAGCTCCCCTTATTGTAGTATGGAGTGAGCACAGCACAACACTATGATGGTTGAAAATGATAAGAGTACATTCTTGGTCCCCCTAACATCCCAATGATTTCTTTTCTTTCAACTCATTTAAAAACACCCAATGCTTGTTTTTCTTTACCTTCTCCTAACCAGATTATCAGATATGCTGCAAAACTGGGATCTTAGTTTAGCTTTATGTGTTTTCTATCATTTTCCTGTCCCATAATAATAGAACCTTCATTTTTTAAAAGCGAGGAACTTCTGAATCAGTTTTATTTGGAGTCAAACAGCTGGGAAGAGCAATTGTTACGGTGTTTAGGTTCTGGGAAAGTTTCTATTGATAATCCTCTTCTCCTGATCGATTTCTCCCCTCACCGGGTATGCGCTTTACTCATATTTTCTTATAATTTCTCCTTTCCCTTTCCATTTCATTAACACACACAATATGTGCACATACTCTTCCTCCCTTCAAACTCCTATGCAAATGAAGTTACATTTTTATACAAATAAAGGGAAAAAAATAAAGGAAACACTTAAACAACACAATATAACTCCAAGTAAATCAAACTTCTGTGAAATCAAACTATCCACTTAGGAAGCAACACTGATTGACAATCACTTTCACATGCTGTTGTGCACATTCAACTTTGTACAGAAGAAAGTATTCAATGACAATATTTCATTCATTCAGATCTAGGATGTGTTCTTTGAATGTTCCCTTTATTTTTTTTGAACAGTATACTTTATACTTATACTTTTCAAAGCGGTGTGGAAATGGAATTGTGCAGCCTCCAACTTTTCTCATTTCCTTCAGCATTGAATAAATTGTTTCTGCTACACTTCTTTTCTTAAGGCTACTTGTGAAAGTAATTCTTCTCATCTGTGTTAATTCTCCCAGTGCCATTTCCTTCACCTTAACTACCTTTCCAAATGTTCTTATTTGCACAGATTATGTTATGAGCCTTTTTGCATTTGAACGGTGTTTCTGTGGGGCCAACTTACAAATTGTATGCAAAAGCATGTAAAATGAAGCCTTGTCTTTTTTTAAACAAAAATAACCCCACTTTAAGTCATGGGTAGGAGATTATTTTATTTGGAATAATTATTGGAAAGACACATTGAGACCTGGTATATTTGAAATTGATTCTCAAAAACACATTTTCTTCATTGGTGGAAAATCCAGATCTTTGATAAGCCTTTGAAATAAACAATGTCTAAACACATAGCATCTAGATAACTGCAAACGTTAAAGCAGCAGGGAATTTTCTCCTGCCTATTTTTAGAAAACAATGTTCTATATTAAGGGTCCCCCAACTTGGCAATGTTAGACTTCCACTATGCTTTGCTGGCTGGAGGATTCTGGGAGTTGAAGTCCACAAGTCTTAAAGTTGCCGAGTTTGAAGACCTCTGTATGTAGAGTTTGCTGGGCACCTCTTGTGGTTTACCAATAGATTCAAAAAAGAAAAGAAAAAGCAGGGCTATTTTTCTCCTCCTGCTTCTTCTCCTTTTTGTCTCTTTCTCTTCCAAATATACATTCTTTAAATAAAAATACTAAATAACAATAGGCAACTTTCTATTTTTTCTGCCACCCAACAAAGCACATTTCTCTTGCTAAAACTCCAGAGGTGATTGTGTTTAAACCAATGAGGTTAATTAAAGGAAAGATAAATTGTTTTAGTGAAAATCAAATGGTAGTAAATTAGTTGAAAAAGAGCTACTATTTAAGAAGAAGGGAGGAGGTGAATACACAAAGAAGAACGTATTGAGATGATTTGAATTGAAATTGGCCACCTTCTGTGAAATTTAAAGGGTTCATTATTTCTAAACGTATGTAGATGAGCATGCTTCAGTTTGCTATTTGTGATATACTGAATTCTTTTTTGAGATGACCCAATAATAAGCTTGTTAGTCCATAGCTACGTGCTTAGTTTAGTTTAGTTTAGTTTTATTGGATTTGTATGCCGCCCCTCTCCATGGACTGGGGCGGCTAACAACAGTTACACTTTAAATGGCAGATGTAGTATTATATTTCTAACTTTTCCTCAAGTTAAAAAATAGAAATACACGATACAATTGTAACCTTCACTATGTATACTGTACTTATTTTTTGCTAAAAAGGACTGACATCTCTACTTGCATTCTAAAGTAGAATCTGAGGTGACATCTCTGCCATTTGTTATTCTTAAATATTTGTTCCTATTGTTTCTCCTATCATACTCTATTTCTCTTTACAGTACTCTCATACTGCCTCCCAATTACGTTGTTGCTTAGTTAAGTATCATGAAACTTTGTGTGTGTGTTCATCTCACTTAGAACCAGAATGTTTGAGAACATAATATTTTTAAAGTGATAAAAACCTAAATTGATTTGAAGTTATCTACTCTCCTCTTGAGGGAAGTTAAGGAGCCTGAATAAAGCAGAAAGATCTTTAGGGAACTGCAGAAAAAAATTGAAAAGTTGGGAAATGAGAGTTGTAAATACCCAGCAGCATCTATACACGAATTTTACAAAAACCAAGATATTTATAAAATATTGAATGTTGCATCACTGCCTCCGTGTGGGGCCAAGGATAATTTCAACCTTTTCTGCTCATCCCTCCTTGGCCCCAATTATTAACTTGAGAAACTGACTTAAACAATCTCCCCTCAAATTCATTAATGCTTCCATTCATTTGCAGTTTAAAGAAAGAAGCTAAAGTAAGAACAAAAACGAGAATTGCTTATTTTAGTAAGTCAGGTCTCTTAAGAACTGAAGGCTCCTAAGGCTTCCACTGTCCAGACCAGCGTTAAAAAATAAATAAAAATACAGAGGACTTATATATTAAAGACAGACTTAAACAACAGAATATAACTCCAAGTAAATCAAACTTCTGTGAAATCAAACTGTCCACTTAGGAAGCAGAGCTGATTGACAGTCAATTTCACATGTTGTTGTGCAAATGGAATACTTGTGCAAATAAAATATTCAATGGGAATATTTCATTCATTCAGATCTAGGATGTGTTATTTGAGTGTTCCCTTTATTTTTTTTGAGCAGGCAGGGGTCCTCAAACTTGGCAACTTTAAGACTCGTGGACTTCAATTTCCAGAATTCTTCAGCCAGCTATGCTGGCTGGAGAATTCTGGGAGTTGAAGTCCACAAATCTTAAAGTTGCCGAGTTTGAAGATCTCTGATTATAAGCCTAAATGCTATTGCTAAATGCTATTCTCCCAACAAGGCGCTCCTCCAACGTGTTGTCAGTCGACAGATGCCATCATCTTCACCGTCATGTTCATCACCAGAGTGCCTCCACTCCCGGGTTACAAAAGGCAGCGGTGTGACACACACACACACGGCAAGTTTTCCGAGAGACTTCGCTCTTCCCCTTTTGGAGAGCCAGAAAGCCCGCGGTCGTTTTAACTTCCGAGGCATGACTGCGCAGGCGCGGGGCTCCGGAGCAAGTTCCGGCCTCCCTAGAGACTCCGGAAAGTTTTTTTTCCCGCGCTGTCGTCGAGCATCCTTTGCAGGCGCGTGGGGAGGGTGGTGGGTGGGAGCTCCAGCCTTTTATTTCTCGTTCAGAGGAGCAGGACGTGCAACTGTGGGGCCTGTGGCCTGTAAGGGAGTTTCGTACAACTGGGCACCGAATTCCCTTTTTGGCAAAGTCCCGAATCTCCCTTCGCGGGATCTTCACTATCTGTCTCTAAACAAATAATTCCCTCAAAACTCTCAAACTTTTTACTAAGTCTGCACTTCTATTTCTACTAGTTTTTTCTCATCATTCCTATCATTCTTTTCTTCCCTCTATGACTGTAACCTGTTGCTTGTATCCTAAGATTTTTATTAATACAGTATTGATTGTTTCTTCATTGCTTATTTGACCCCTATGACAGTCATTAGAAACATAGAAGACTGACGGCAAAAAAAGACCTCATGGTCCATCTAGTCTGCCCTTATACTATTTCTTGTATTCTACCTTAGGATGGATATATATTTATCCCAGGCATGTTTAAATCCAGTTACTGTGGAATTTACCAACCACGTCTGCTGGAAGTTTATTCCAAGCATCTACTACTCTTTCAGTAAAATAATATTTTCTCACGTTGCTTCTGGTCTTTCCCCCAACTCATTTCAGATTGTGCCCCCTTATTCTTGTGTTCACTTTCCTATTAAAAACACTTCCCTCCGGAACCTTATTTAACCCTTTGACATATTTAAATGTTTCGATCATGTCCCCCCTTTTCCTTCTGTCCTCCAGACTATACAGATTGAGTTCATTAAGTCTTTCCTGATACATTTTATACTTAAGACCTTCCACCTTTCTTGTAGCCCGTCTTTGGACCCGTTCAATTTTGTCAATATCTTTTTGTAGGTGAGGTCTCCAGAACTGAACACAGTACTCCAAATGTGGTCTCACCAGCACTCTATATAGCGGGATCACAATCTCCCTTTTCCTGCTTGTTATACCTCTAGCTATAACAAGTGTTGTACAACACAACAAGTGTTGTACCTCATGATTCTTGACAAATGTATATTTTCTTTTATTTATTTATTTATTTATTTATTTATTTATTTATTTATTACTTAGATTTGTATGCCGCCCCTCTCCGAAGACTCGTACACTTATGTACACTGAGAGCATATGCACCAAAGACAAATTCCTTGTGTATTCAATCACACTTGGCCAATAAAGAATTCTATTCTATTCCTATTCTATTCCTATTCTATTCTATTCTTGGGAATACAATCTCGGGGGTGGGTGGCCACCGTCTGAAAGGGAGCCATCATCCTCGAAGCCATTGGGAGAAGACCCTCCACTCGGAAATAGACAGGGTTTTCTTCATTGGTCTCCTACTTGGGCTGGAGGGGGTTGGACTAGATCAGGGGTAGGCAAAGGTGGCTCTTCTATGACTTGTGGACTTCAACTCCCAGAATTCCTGAGCCAGTCATGCTAGCTGAAAAATTCTGGGAGTTGAAGTCCACATATCACAGAAGAGCCAACTTTGCCTACCCCTGGACTAGATGACCCGCAAGGTCCCTTGCAACTCTGTTGAGCTGTTAAATTGCCTTTATTGCTCCTTGGGCAGCTGCAGCAGCGGGGAGGGTTGTGGGCAGGGAGGGAAGCAGCTTGTGAAAGGAAACAGGCTCTGCTTTTTAGAGAGGGTTCCTCGACAGATTTTCTTAAGGCACCGTTTGGCTCCAGCCTGCTAGATAGCTATAGCAATAGCATTTAGACTTATATACCGCTTCATAGTGCAGAATCAGCATATTGCCCCCAACAATCTGGGTCCTCATTTTACCCACCTTGGAAGGATGGAAGGCTGAGTCAACCTGGAGCTGGTGGTGAGATTTGAACTGCTGAACTACAGCTAGCAGTTAGCTGAAGTAGTCCGCAGTGCTGCACTCTAAACACTGTGCCACCCTGGATGCACCCAGCGAGCCCAAACTGAATCCAGGCCAAGGAAGGGGGGCACCTTTGCAAACCATCTGCCCCAGCCCTCCACCTCTGCTGCTAATGCTGAGGACTAGTGGCTGCTGGGAGGCAGAGCTGAGTAGCAAAAGCCGAGAGCCCCTCAGCCTCCATGCTTCGATCGGCCTTCAATATGGGAGCAAAGCCCACTGGCCCAGCCCAGCCCTACTGGGAAATGCCTCCGATTGATTTCGGGGGGAGGCTTATGATTCCGAGGGCAGTGGAATTGAGGACTTCTGGGTCACCTGAGGATCCAACCCTCCAGGTGCAAGCTTCTGGGTCAGCCGATGAGCTACCTATACACCGAGGTCAAGTCTGCACAGTGGGTTTTGCCGCAGTTCAACCAGCCTCCAAGCTCCCGTCTGTTGTGTAAGTTCCTTTTTAAAAATAAATAAATAAACTATTTATAACACACAAAACAAAAGACATTTTAAAATGTTGGACATTATGAGACGTGCCTGTAATACAACTTCTTATAGTGCTTCTTTTCTATTACATAACTTATATTTACATAATATCCATCAATTCAAAACAATGATCTTATTCAGGCATCTCTTTTTTATTTATTTATTTATTTATTTTTATTAATTTTTAACAAGTTTAATACACACAACATAAAACAGTGCATAGTGAAATGTGCCTACCACCCAGACACACACACATTCCCCACCACCAAATCGGGGGTGTTTCTTATATAGTCCACTTGACCCAAGAGCAATATATCTATTTACATATTATAGAGTGATTCCAATTTATTTCTTGTAGCTTGGTCTTGGATTCTGCTCATCATAGATCGTCTTACCTTGTCCCACCGTCCCATCACTTGTCCCAATTCAATTTCATTATCCGAATTTATCCTTCCTTCTTATTCAGGTATCTCTTTTACTTTACTTTACTTTTTTTTAGACCGGTCTTCTGATATTTACTCTCCAACTTTCTAATATTTATCGATTCCCTGTCTTTGCTTTTTCCTTTTTTCCATCCAATCATAGAACCTATCCTAACAGTTAAAATATTCTAGCTCATCTGTATGCTAGCTCATCTGTCCTGAAAGTCAGGGGCCAGGAGTCCTCAAACTTGCCACCTTTGAGACCTGTGGACTTCAACTCCCAGAATTCTCCAGCAAGCCAAGCTGACAGTTGTCTTGGTTTGTATGGAGGCCTCCTGGATTGAGTGGGTGCCCCCCTGTTTCTTCAGCCAGTCAATATCTCATTTGTCATCAAACATTTGTCAGATATAAATGCATGACATCCAAACAAAACCCAACTATGGTGAAGCAATCGCCTACTGCAGTGTTTCCCAACCTTGGCAACTTGAAGATATCTGGACTTCAACTCCCAGAATTCCCCAGCCAGCATTTGCTGGCTGGGAAATTCTGGGAGTTGAAGTACACATACCTTCAAATTGCCAAGGTTGGGAAACACTGGCCTACTGAATGCATTGAGTTAGCTGTCCATAGAGTTGGCTGGCCGAGAGACTCCAAGGAAGAATCAAGAACAGACCTAAGCTCTATAATGGACAGTGAGATATTCCACCAATCATAGGCCCCATGCATTCTGGATGCAAAGCAGTTGGGATAGAACTAAGAAGAAAAATTGAGATTATGTTGAGAGAGGGTAAGTTAAAATTCAAAATTATGGTAACAGAAACCTATCTCTTAGGGTAGGGCTGCAGGAAGCATTATTCTTTTTGCATTTCAACGGTGTTTCTGTGGGACCAATTTACAAATTGTATGCAAAAGCATATTAAAGAAAGCCTTGTCTTTTTCTTTTTTAAAAAAAAACACTTTGAGTCATGGATAGGAGATTATTTTATTTGGAATAATTATTGGAAAGACACATTGAGACCTGGTATATTTGAAACTGATCCACAAAAAGACATTTTCTTGATTGGTGCTTTGCATCCAGAATGCATGGGGCCTATGATTGGTAGTGTATCTCACTGTCAGTTTTAGTGCTTAGGTCTGTTCTAGACTCTTTTTGGAGTTTCTGCCATCAGTTCTGCGGACAGCTAACCCAATACATTCAGTAGGCAATTGCTTCACCATAATTGGGCTTTGTTTGGATATCACATATTTCTTTTTTAAAAAAATATATAAATTTTATTCAATTTTTAAATAAATTAAGAAAAATACAAAAACAAAGGTAAAACACATAAACATATTTACATTTCTGTGTCATCGGTATATAATCTTTATGCATTCATGTCAACCTATCTGTTCTGTCGGGCTCTCTGGTAGAATCCTCCCAAAAATTCACAGGTACAAATTTCAGACACACACACGTTTGAAAATTCAAAACAATGTTCTTTATAATGAAAATTCACTTAAACCAAGCCCTCTTTTGGTATAGCAAAGAGCACTCCAAACAAACTGGTAATTTGTACAAGTCCCTTATCAGTTCTGTGATACTTAGCTTGCAGCTGTGAGGCAATTCACAGTCATTCTTCTTTCACAAAGTGAAACACACTTTGCTCTGGTTTAGTTTCAAAGCGGGGAAAAATCAGCACACAAAAGGTCAAAGTCAGTAAAGCAGTCAGGAAACACAACGATCAGATAATCCTCCACAATGGCCAAACCCACAGGCTGCTATTTATAGCAGCCTCACTAATTACCACAGCCCCACCCAACCACAGGTGGCCTCATTTTCTTTGATAATAATCTCTCAGTTGTTGTTGCCTATGCATCGCTCTCCGCATGCGTGGCTGTATCATTAACTCTTGTTCTGAATCCAAGGAGGAGCTAGATAATTGATCTTCTGAGCTGTCTGCCCCACTCTCCTCCCTGTCAGTCATGTCTTCTTGGTCAGAGGAGCCTTCATCATCAGATTCCACCAGGGGCAAAACAGGCCTGCAGCATGTGGATGTCACCCCCGCATCCATAGTCCTTGAGGCAGGAGCTGGGCCAGAGCTAACCACAACACTATCACATTATTTGTTTACAATTGTATTGATATTTGCAATTTTATAAGATTACTTTTTATTGTTTTTTCCCCAGCCAATTTTTCCCATACAGTAAAGAATTCTTTCTGTTTTCATTTCTGTAATTCTAAAGCAAGTCTACTAATTTCTGCACTATCCAACGTTTTTTTAATCACTATGTTCTCTGTTGGGGATTTCTGTCTTTCCAAGTTTGTGCAAAGGATAGTCTAGCACAGATCTGTGCAAAGGGCGGCCCGCGGGCTGCATCCAGCCCACCCACTGTCTGTGACCGGCCTGCCCATTATCTGTCTGCGGAGGTCAGGGTCTGCTCCAGTGCAGGGATGAAAGAGCTCACCGCGTATGCCGGGACTCCTCCGTTTCCTGCTTTCCTCAGGATTCATCAGGAAAGCAGGAACCAGAGGAATCCCGGCAGATGTGGTGAGCTCTTTCATCCTCTCACTGGAGTGGACACCGACCTACCGAGAGAGGCCGAGCACAGAAACCACACAAACACCCCAGCGCAATGACTGTGGTTCACCGTGTTGCCGTAAAGCAAACAATTAGGGTCTGTAAAGTGGGTCTGGGAGTTTAGGTCAGGCCAGGATCTGGGTCTTTACAGTATTGGGTAGAACTGAGTTAATTATATTAGTCCGGCCCTCTAAAACCATCCCAATTTCTCACGCGGCCCCATGGCAAAATTAATTGCCCACCCCTTGTCTAGCGGCTGTTAAAATGTATATAATAAGATAGTAATTTGCTTTTGTATGTTGCCCTCTGACAATCCCTAATAAATATGTTTCTGGTTTTCATTTTACCCCACATTCTATCATTTCTTATCCAGTTCCTAATCCCATTCTAAAATTTTCTTGCCATTTGGTCATGCCCACCATGACCGTGAGCTATTATATAGTTCCAACACGTTGGGTCTACAAAAAGTATATTTTTGCAAGTCTGGCTGGGGCAAAGTGCCAATGATGGAATATTTTATATAAGTTTTTGTTATGAATATCACACATTTCTATCTGACAGAGTGTAGGCTCCTTGTTAATGACCAGTGAGGTACTGACTGGCTGGAGAAATAGTGAGGCATCCACTCAGTCCAGGAGGCCTGACCAAGCCTCCATACAAACAACAAGGCAACTTTGTCAGCAGCCTGATACAGTCTAGCAATTTCGATCGTGATCGTGAAGAATGATTGTGCAGAATGCAGCTGTGAGAGCAATCATGGGCTTCCCCAGATATGTCCATGTCACACCAACACTCCACAGTCTGAATTGGCTGCCGATCAGTTTCCGGTCACAATTCAAAGTGGTGGTTATGACCTATAAAGCCCTTCATGGCATCAGACCAGAGTATCTCTGGGACCGCCTTCTGCCGCACGAATCCCAGCGACCAGTTAGGTCCCACAGAGTTGGCCTTCTCCGGGTCCTGTTGACTAAACAATGTCGTCTGGTGCGACCCAGGGGAAGAGCCTTCTCTGTAGCGGCCCCAACCCTCTAGAATCAACTCCCCCCGGAGATGAGGACTGCCCCCACCCACCTTGCCTTTCGCAAACTCCTCAGAACCCATCTCTATCATCAGGCATGGGGTAATTGATTCCCCTGGGCTGTTTCAGCTTTATGTATTGTCCTGTATGAGATGTATTATTGTTTGCTATATTAAGGGTTTAAAAATTGTTTTAACCTTTGGATTTGTATTGTTTCTTGTTGTGAGCCGCTCCGAGTCCTAGGAGAGGGGCAGCTTACAAATCTAATAAATAATAATAATAATAATAATAATAATAATAATAATAATAAATAAAAAATAAAAAAATAAAAATAAAAAATATATATTTTCCATTTAAAAAAAAAACCCAAGGAGGAAAGTCTTATCGAGACATAAGAAACTGGAGGAAGACACGGGTGGGGACTGGGGAGTTGATGAGAACTGTTGAGTAGGCTGTAATAGATATTCAATTTCAGACTGACTGACAGGTTAGTAGAGAGAACACCACAGCCCTCTGATGAAAAGGAGATTTTTAAGGAAGGTTGGAAGGGGAGCTGTCTTGGGTGCTGAATGAAGTTCATTGTCCTACTACGCTGTTGACACTTGTCAGTACTGTTATGAAACACCAAAATTAAATTATGATGTTTCTGAGATGCATCAGATTGGGAAAAACTGATCCATAGAGCTTCTACTACTACTTGCCTTCTGATATGCTAGTTATACTGTACCTACTAACATACATTGAACTGATTGTTCACAAAGGGAATTGTAACTCACAAATCTAAAGGACATCAGATTGGGGAATTGTGTGTTTGTGTGTGTGCGTGCTTCCATTTTTCTTTTCCTTAGGGGATTTTCATTTGTGGAAAGCACCCCTTTCCTTTTTCTGGAGTAATCTAGAATGAATATGTATTCTGGATAATGCATGTTTAATTGGTGTGTGTCGAGATATTATCAAGCACCTTTCTATTCTATATGTTGATTGCTGAGATTCACTTTTGTCCCTCCCCTTTCACTTAAATATCTGTGTTTTAGGGAGGCTGCCCAGTGGACAAGACACATAGAAACCAATGCAGGGCATGTCGGCTGAAGAAATGCCTGGAAGTGAACATGAATAAAGATGGTATTTTGGTATCCTTTCACATTCTTTCCTGCGCCCCAAACATTGCTCAGATAATTTGCTCTGCTTTTAGCATTCCTAGATCGCTGTCTCTGTGTCTTTTTATAAGCAACAACAGTAGTTTGTTTCCTAATCTAAATCTATTTTGAGACATTTGGCTTAATAATAGCTTTCTACAGAGGTCTCCATTCAAACCCAGTGTTTATGTATTAGATTGCATGCAGATAGCGAATTAGATTAGATTACATGCAGATAGTGAGCTCAGTGGGATTTATCTTCAATCATGTTGTTAGTTGTGATGTCATGGCTGACCCACCGTGACCTCATGGACAATGTTCCTCTAGGCCATCCTGTCCTACCACCACTACCCCAGAGTCCCTTTAAGCTCACACCTACGGCTTCAGTGACTCCATCCAGCCACCTCATTCTCTGTCGTCCCCTTATTCTTTTGCCCTCAATTTTTCCCAGCATTAGGCTCTTCTCCAATGAGTCCTTCCTTCAGCCTTCCATCCTTCCGACAAGGGTAAAACGAGGACCCGGATTGTGGGAGCAATAGGCTGGCTCTGTTAAAAAGTGCTATTGCTAACATGTTGTAAGCTGCCCTGAGTCTAAGGAGACAACTCCCTCCCTACCCCACTTCTTTCTTCTTATTCAATCCCTACCCCTCTAAATACTTTTTTCTTTAAAAGTACAACCTCTTACTAACCTAAATATATTATATACCCAATAAAATTACAGTAGGACTAATTATATTTAAATGTTTCGAATAGACTTATCAAACAACATAAGGTATAGATAATAAAGATGCTCATTGCAATGTAAATTAAGACCGAAACATGAATAGAACTAATGTAATAATGTGAATTGTTGTATAATAATGTATATATATTCAGGAACATAACGGATCTTTGTAATTTTTCGCAATTCTCAAACCAATATAAATGTATTTTCCTTTCCCCCTCCTCTCTCCTCCTTTTGATTTTGTACTCCCCTCTTCCTCTTCCTCTTTCATTAAATTAATAAATTATATTTTTTTTAAGGAGAAGGGCGGCATAAAAATCTAATAAATCTAATCTAATCTAAACTAATTTGATGGCCAAAGTATTTGAGTTTCATCTTCAGGAGCTGGCCTTCTAAAGAGCAGTCAGGGTTGATCTCCTATAAGACTGACTGGTTTGATCGCCTTGCAGTCTAGGAGTCTTCTCCAGCATTTTTTTTCCAAAATTAGGATTCCACAAAAAAACTAAATATGAGGAATATCAAGGAATGTAGTAAGGCCATATATTAAGAAATGGGAGAGCAGAGATTTTCCTGACTTGCTCATTGCCATTGTCTGAATGCTATTAATCAGATATTGACTTTGTAACCACCCTCCTCTCCCCACCCTGTTCCACATTATTTTTTCTATTAAGGGTCTCCCTCCCCCAACACTTTCCCAGAATTTTAAGTAATCACTAGGAAACAAATATGGTTTCTTCCTCTTTAAGAATGTGATTTCTTTAAAGCTCTCCATGACTTTTGAAGCACAGATTGATTATATAAATAGTGCAGTGGCCCCATCATTGCTGTTAGTGCCACTTACAACCCAACTAGTTCCAATAGAAGGAACAAGTGTTGCTTTCCTCCACTGTCCTCTATGCCAGAGGTCTTCAAACTTAGCAATTTTAAGACTTGTGGACTTTA
Source organism: Erythrolamprus reginae (assembly GCF_031021105.1). NCBI lineage: Eukaryota > Metazoa > Chordata > Lepidosauria > Squamata > Dipsadidae > Erythrolamprus > Erythrolamprus reginae. The sequence goes on from NC_091950.1 coordinate 297,998,666, forward strand.
ACTCCCAGAATTCTCCAACCTGCATAGTTGGCTGGAGAGTTCTGGGAATTGAAGTCCACAAGTCTTAAAATTGCCAAGTTTTAAGACCCTGCTCTATGCCTTCTCTTTAGGTATTTCTGTTGTTCTGTTATTCTTTGTCATAGCTTCAGGAACTTCAGTCCCATCCTACCACCTCCAAAGAATGTAATTCCCATTCATTTTTTTATATTGTCTCCACAAATCCTTCCTTCCTTCCTTCCACCCTTCCTCTCTCCCTCCCACCCTTCAAACCATTTAAACATCTGGCATAGTAAGCAAGGATAAACAGAAAGTAGCTGCAGATTTACTACAGGATAAATTACAAGATTAATGTTATTTTTTTCATCCATCCATCCATCCATCCATCCATCCATCCATCCATCCATCCATTCATTCAATTTCTATGACATAAATAGGAAACAAATCCAATACATTGAAAAAACAAAATCCCAACCACCTAAAGAATATCATCAAAACCAATATCTGATTTTTTACGCTTCTAGACATTACTTTTATTGTCACATCATCAATCTATATTTAAAGTATTTTTTATTTGCAAAACCATGGTGCTTAGAAACTAGATTCTCCTTTTTGTGATCATCTCCAACAACCTGTTATATGAATACATCCACCAAACTTGTTATTTAATTAAAAATACATTAATCCAAATAGGAGATTCTCTACTGCTCCTATCACGCTTATAATAAATCAAACCTATTTTTTTTTACTATTTGCCAATTATTATCTGTTTTCCATTTCTCTTGAGACCCCTGAGATTTCTTAATTTGTACATTACTTAGCCTTGTAGACAGCACAGGGTTATCTGAATATTTTGTATTCTGTCCACTGAATATTTTAATTACTCTTCAGATATAATCACGTGCAGTTATTGAATATTTAACTACTTAGTTAACACAATCTGTAAAATTCACTTCATTGTCACCAGTCCAAAGCAAGTTCTTTGTCTGTAATACAGAGAGCCTTATCTCTTAAATCTCTCTTCCGTCTCTCCCTTTATTCCCTTGAGATTAATAAATATTCCTCCCTGCTCTGCTTTAGGTCCCCTCAGTAACTAAATTAAGGTCCCCCTTATAGCATGGATTAACAATTTTGTTGCTAATGCTCTCTCAGATAGTTTTTTTCCATATCTCATGATATTTCAACAGGTTAGGAAATTATCAACTGGCCTTTGTAGATGAAAGGCACTAGTCAGTGTTAAACTTGTTTTTTTCATAGATATGATTAAAGTTCAAGACATGTCTATACAGGGGTGGGCTGCTGCCTGGATGGGGGGGGACACAGAGTGGGGTAGTGAAAATGGAGCTCCACCCCAGAGCACCCAATTTGCACTGAAAGATGTTGAAAGAAAATGCAGGGCGTCCTGCATAAGCCACGCCCATAGTGTGGTAGTAAAAATTTTGGTAGCCCTTCACTGTGTATATACCAGGGGTGAAATCCAGCAGGTTCTGACAGTTTTGGAGAAGTGGCAGTGGAAATATTGAGCAGTTCTGAGATCCAGTAGCTGGAATTTTGAGTAGTTTGGAGAACCAACAAATACCACCTCTGCCTGGCCTCAAAGTGGGGTGGGAATGGAGATTTTATTATTTTATTTTTATTTTATTAATTGGATTTATATGCCACCCCTCTCTGAGATTTTCCCCTGCCACACCTACCAAGCCACATCTACAGAGAGGGGTGGCATACAAATCTAATAAATAAATAAAATAAATAAATAAATGCCCACCTGTTCTATCCTGTGCCTACGCATGTTGAAAACCAAGGAGGAATCCACGCGCCGATATTTCAAATCAATCTTTTTATATAGCAAGCGTCATTTATACAAGCCAAATTCATGCATGCGAGTTCATCTTGGCAGCTTCTCAGTGAGAGGAGTTAGAAGATAACAGTCCAGCAGCTAGGCTGCTGCCGAAGATCAAAGATAATTGCAAATTCCTTTAGGGGTTAAGGAGTCTCCAGTTTCACTGACTTACAATTACAGCTTTCCAGCCTCTCCGCAGACAGGGCACTTTTTACTCCAAGGATTTTAGCAGGGAAATAACAGTTGGCTAGCGTAACCTGGCTGAAACCTCAAACATCAACCGACTCCATTACAAAATGTTGAAATTCCACCCTGAATTTCCCATCCGCCATCCTTAAATACCAATGGGGAGTGGTCAACAGTTCCCTAGAGTTATCAAGCTACAGACTACTTCCTTTTTCCATACAAGTATTCTTTTCTTTTTCTTAGTCTTATAAAGCAGACATCTAACAAAGGCTCATAATTTTCCTCCTCCTCCTCCAAGTCAGACCCTACTGTCATTGGCATCTTTGCCACTTTGGTGGTCCTTCAGGTTCATCCAGGTCTATTTCTCCCTCACTCTCATTCTCTGCATCAGCTGGCAAAACCACTGGCCCAGGGTACCAAGATGGGCCTGGCTCATTGTCCTCAGAATCTATCATTATCAGAGCTGGTCGAGGACCACTCACAATACCACCAAACCAAACCCACAGAACCAGTAGTACAAATAAATTGGATTTCACCACTGGTATATACTGCAGCAAATTAATTAAAAATAGTTATCCCTTCTCCTAATCTTTTCTTTCTCATTTGTTTCCAGCTGTTCAACATGAAAGGGGACCAAGAACATCTACCATCAGGAAACAAGTAGCTCTGTATTTCAGAGGGCACAAGCAAGACAATGGAAGCACGCCACACTTCTCCTCCACGGCTCTACCTGCTCCAGCTTTCTTCACAGCTGTCACACAGCTGGAACCCCATAATCTAGAACTAGCCACAGTCTCTACGGCATCTGAAAGGCAGAATCTAGTTGGCTTAGCTCAGCCGACTCCAAAGGTTTGCTCCTTTCTTCTTCTTTATTATGGAGGAAATGCAACATTGCCCCAACAAACTCCAGACTAAAAAGAAAAAGACCAAAAAACCACAAAAACCACTGACAAAAACTTCTTCCATTGTTCAACGTTCTATTGTTCTTTCATTGAATATTTTGTCCTTGTGCAGTGGTGGTTTCTTTTCTCTGGGCTGTAGTGTCCGGAATCATCTGAATAAATAAAGAACAGGTGTTATTTATTTGTTTGTTTGTTTGTTTATTTATTTGTTTGTTTGTTTGTTTGTTTATTTGTTTACTTGTTTACTTATTTGTTTAATTTTATCCTAACCAATTCTAAATGATTCTGGTGGTTCAAGGCTGTATTGGGTTCCTATAGGTATGGACCATAGTTTAGCTCCGGTAGGGAAAATGGAGCTACACGCACAGGTCTGTGTCCCCGACTGCATGTGCGGAAGCAAAAGAATTGCCGAAATTTCTCTCACGCTCGTGTCCCCTCATGAGATTTCACTTCCTGCGCATGCGCAGAAGCGAACTCCCACTCAGACATGTGCGTACGTTGGGGTCACAGAGCTCCGCAGGAAGCTCACTGCTAGCGGCCGTAAGTGGGAACCCCCCCGCCACTGCTTCAAGGTATATATCAAAACAATATCTCTGGGACTGCCTTCTGCCGCACGAATCCCAGCGACCAGTTAGGTCCCACAGAGTTGGCCTTCTCCGGGTTCTGTTGACTAAACAATGTCGTTTGGCGGGACCCAGGGGAAGAGCATTCTCTGTGGTGGTCCCAACCATCTGGAACCAGCTCCCCCCCAGAGATTAGGATTGCCCCCACCTTCCTCGCCTTTTGTAAACTCCTTAAAACCCACCTCTGTCGTCAGGCATGGGGGAATTGAGATATTCCTTTTCCCCAGGCCTATACAATTTATGCATGGTATGTTTGTGTGTATGTTTGGTCTTTAATAAGGGTTTTTAAATTGTTTTAAATATTAGATTTGTCATATGCTGTTTTATTATTGTTGTTAGCCGCCCCAAGTCTACGGAGAGGGACGGCATACAAATCTAATAAATAAATAAATATATCCAAAACAACCAACTATCAAGAAGCTCCCTAATTGTCAAAGAAATATCACTGTGCAAAAGCTTGAGGTAAATGAAGAGCACAGAAATGAGTGTTTTAAGGTTGCCGACCCTGGGTCTAATAAATCTATTTAATGTTGAGTTTAAATTAACAATAAATTGTACTCTGAGTATCAAATGTTAGCCATGACTATGATGATTGATGTATACAGTGAACCCTCGAGTTTCGCGTCCTCAAGGATCGCGAAAGGGCTATTTCGCTAGTTTGCAACCCGGAAGTAAACTCCACCATCTACGCATGCGTGCCCTTCCACGCATGCGTAGATGGTGGAGTTTCCCCGCCGGGCAGAGGCTTCCCTGGGTCTTCCCCCTCTTGCCCCGTAAGACCCCAGCGGCAGTGGGCTGGAGCGAGAGCTTGGGGCACCCTAGCTCCGCTTCCCAGCTGGGAAGCGGAGCCGGCAACAGCGTGGGCGGGCGGGCGGCGCGCGCAAGCTTGGGGCACCCTAGCTCCGCTTCCCAGCTGGGAAGCGGAGCCGGCAACAGCGTGGGCGGGCGGGCGGCGCGCGCGAGCTTGGGGCAGCCTAGCTCCGCTCCCCAGCTGGGGAGCGGATCTAGGGAGTCCCCACCGCGCGCGCGTTGCTGGGGAAAGCGCGCGCGCTTGGGAACATCCCAGCTTCGCTCCCAGCTGGGGAGCGGATCTAGGGAGTCCCCACCGCGCGCGCGTTGCTGGGGAAAGCGCGCGCGCTTGGGAACATGTTCCCAAGCGCGCGCGCTTTCCCCAGCAACGCGCGCGCGGTGGGGGACTCCCTAGATCCGCTCCCCAGCTGGGAGCGAAGCTGGGATGTTCCCAAGCGCGCGCGCTTTCCCCAGCAACGCGCGCGCGGTGGGGGACTCCCTAGATCCGCTCCCCAGCTGGGAGCGAAGCTGGGATGTTCCCAAGCGCGCGCGCTTTCCCCAGCAACGCGCGCGCGGTGGGGGACTCCCTAGATCCGCTCCCCAGCTGGGAGCGAAGCTGGGATGTTCCCAAGCGCGCGCGCTTTCCCCAGCAACGCGCGCGCGGTGGGGGACTCCCTAGATCCGCTCCCCAGCTGGGAGCGAAGCTGGGATGTTCCCAAGCGAGCGGGCACCCAGGGAAGCCGTTTTGCGAGCAACGGGGTGGGCGGGCGAAGGGCGGGCGGCAGTAGAAGCAAAAACACCATCTGCGCAAGCGCAGATGGTGTTTTTACTTCCGCACCGCTACTTCGCTAAAAATCGATCATCGCGTGGGGTCCTGGAACGGAACCCTCGCGATGATCGAGGGTTCACTGTATATACATATATATGTCATATATATATGTGTGTGTGTCAGTCATATGAGATACACACACACATATATATAGTTACATATTTTTGCTGATAAGTGAAAAGGAAGGGAGCCTAGTATACTGTAGATCTATTTTGACCTTATTATGGTTTCGTCAGCTAGACATACCCTTACTGGGATTTGAACCTGTAGCATTCTGCATGCAAGGCTGGATATTAACCTGTGAGCTACAGGCTCGCCTCCGAATCAGCTTTTACCAGGGAAGAGCCATATGGTTGATTCCTCTGTAGAACTGCCTCTTGGGCAGTTTGAGCTTCCTGAGTTGGCGCAGAAAGAACATTCTTTGTTGTGCTTTTTTGATGATGTTTTTGATGTTAGCTGACCATTTTAGGTCTTGAGATATGATAGAACCTGGAAATTCGAAGGTCTCTACTGCTGATGCTGTGTTGCCTAGTATTGTGAGAGGTGGAAGGATGGAAGGGTTTCTCCTAAAATCTACCACCATTTCTATGGTTTTGAGTGTGTTCAGTTTTAGGTTGTTCCGCTCACACCACAAGGATAGTTGTTCAACCTCTCATCTGTATGCGGATTCATCATTGTCTCGAATGAGTCCGATCACTGTTGTATCATAAGTTTAAAAAAAATCTTGGCCTTTAAAGTAAAGGGGTGTGACTGGTAATGTGATAATGCTGGAATGGGCAGGGCCAAGAGTTTTGCTCCCCTTTTTTATATTTGGGGGAATGGGGGCCTTTTAAAGTGCAAAATGTATATTGCTGCATAACTCTAGGAGACTGAAATTATCCATTTTGCTCCTTAACTCTTCTCAAAAATGAAACAAGTGAAATTACACATCTTCCTACTCTGTTTCTATAAAGTAAAACTTGCTCAACCTGAGCTGGATTTCTGGTTACTACACAGATACACTTTGTGTTGCTTTTTTGAAATAGTTTGTTATTATCTCTGCAACTTTTCAAACTTCCCAGTCAAATTTGCAGCACATGGATGTCAGTGTTGACATTAACTCCAAACTTATTTAACTTAAAAAAAATTGTTTTGCTAAGGATGGTGTTACATATTTGTGCCTATCTGGCTTCTCTCTATGTCTGTAGTAAAATGCACCACTGCCTGTACTGTACATGAATGTGTATAGGCATAAGCTGCCTGCAAGAAACACAACCCAGCATCAACCCAGCCTGTATTTTTCCCCCCTGGGAAAGAATGACCATTTCAGGTACAAACTGTACAGTCTCCTTAGCTGGTACCTCATCTACATTCATAGCAGACAGAGAGTGAATTCAGACAAAAGATACAAATACAACCAACTCGTGGTTGTTTACCAAACCTCTCCTTTCATTTTTTTCTTGTGTCCTGTTTAGATTTTATCTCCCTCTGAGAAATAGATTAAATAATTAAGAAATACATTTGTTTAAAAGTGTGCTACTTTGCCAACTATTGCTTTTTAAAAACATTATTACTAGTATCCTCATGAAGTCAGCGGCACCCCCATGTACCTGTACGAAGTGGCCACAGAATCCGTTTGCGAGTCTGCAGCAAGGCTTCTCTTCATGAGCATCAAGTGGGCCAAGAGCGTCCCGGCCTTCTCTACTCTCTCCTTACAAGATCAGGTAAAGCTTACACAAGGTGGCGAGGAAGCGGTGTCACTCTGTGCGCGTGTGTGCATGCATTGCTTTTCCTACTCATCCTTCAGGGTTGATTTACTTGGGATCAGTGGTGCTCTACTGACCAAATAAAAAGATTATTTTATTTTATTTTATTTTATTTTATTTTATTTTATTTTATTTTATTTTATTTTATTTTATTTTATTTTATTTTATTATTTCATTTCATTTCATTTCATTTTTATTTTATTTATTTATTTTATTTTATTTTATTTTATTATTATTTTATTTTATTTATTTTATTTATTTTATTTATTTTATTTATTTTATTTATTTTATTTATTTTATTTATTTTATTTATTTTATTTATTCTATTTATTCTATTTATTTTATTTATTTTATTTATTTTATTTATTTAATTCATTTTTATTATTTTATTATTTTATTTTATTTTAATTTTATTTTATTTTATTTTATTATTATTTTATTTTATTTATTTTATTTATTTTATTTATTTTATTTATTTTATTTATTTTATTTATTCTATTTATTCTATTTATTCTATTTATTTTATTTATTTTATTCATTTTTATTATTTTATTATTTTTATTTTATTTTATTTTATTTTATTTTATTTTATTTTATTTTATTTTATTTTATTTTATTTTATTTTATTTTATTTTATTTTATTTTATTTTATTTTATTTTATTTTATTTTATTTTATTTTATTTTATTTTATTTTATTTTATTTTATTTTATTTTATTTTATTTTATTTTATTTTATTTTATTTTATTTTATTTTATTGTTTGTTTGTCAAACATGTACAAAATAGCATTGTGGAGGCAATATGCTGGCTCTGTTAAAAAATGCTATTGCTAAACATGTTATAAGCCACCCTGAGTCTAAGGAGAAGGGTGGCATAAAAATTGAATAACTAAATAAACAAAATAGCAGGCCTGAGTATAAACATAAACAAAGTAAATATAGATAAATGAGGGTAATAGGATAGTAGGACAGGGACTATAGCACTTATGCATGCCCCTTACAGACCTCTTAGGAATGGGGTGAGGTCGACTGTAGACAGTCTAACAACCCAGGGGTAGGCAAAGTTGGCTTTTCTATGACATGCGGACTTCAACTCCCAGAATTCCTGAGCAGCAAGCATGATTGGCTTAGGGATTCTGGGAGTTGAAGTCCACAAGTCACAGAAGAACCAACTTTGCCTACCCCTGGTCTAAGGTTAAAATTTTGGGGGTTTGGGGAAGAAACCACAGAGTCAGGTAGTGCATTCCAGGCATTGACCACTCTGTTGCTGAAGTCGTCTTTTCTGCAGTCGAGTTTCGAGCGGTTTACATTGAGTTTGAATCTATTGTGTGACGTTGCGGTTGAAGCTGAAATAGTCATTGAACGGTAGGACATTGTGGCAGATGACTCTATGAACTACATTTAGATCCGATTGAAGGCGACGTAGTTCTAAATTGTCTAAGCCCAAGAGATTTCAAGTCTGGTGGAATAAGGTATTCCATTGCGTGATTCGTTCCTCAATTTTTTCCTCAGGCAAATATTCATGGATATATATATATTTTTTAAAAAAAAGAATCAATAATAAATTCGATAATAAAAAACAAAGGTGACGTGTTTGCTGGTTTCAAAACCACAGGAAGGGTAGGCGTTAAATTGAAAAGAGAGAGAAAGGAACTCACTGCACTTGTTCTGAAGGGTGGGAAATGTTTGTGAGGGTTTGGGGTGAGCAGACAATAGAGTTTTGTATATGTGTGTATGAGGCGAGGGAAAAGTAGCCAGTTGCCTCTGGCACGGAGCCTTGCAAATGCTGCCATGTACAGCCAGCGCAGTGGGAAGAGGAGCATGAGTCAGAAACGGGTGGCTGAATACATTTGAAAGGGGTGGTTCTCCGTAGTCTGTGAAACCTAGTTGAAAAACTTGCTTGAGACGAGTTTCTTTCTTCCATAACAGAGAGCATTGGCTCGCCTGCTTGAAATAGCTGGCATAGTGCAACGAGATTCCCTTTGCAGAGAGCCAGCTCACTACGTAGCACCCCACGAAGGTGACGGACTGAGAGCTGCTGGCCACAGACAATAGCTGGATGCTCTGAGACTTTATCTTTAAATTTATTTTAAAGCAGTGTGCGGAATAGGTTTAGATTAGAACGATACCTATAGGCAGAGGTGGCTGCTAAGGTGGAACAGTGATGTGTGCTCACCCCGAGTGCTATTACGCTACTGCACCAGGGCAGTAGCAAAATCGCATGCGGATACGCAGGGACGCCCACGGTTTCGCTTTCATCCTTTCCTTAAATTGCCATCAATGAACTCCTTATAATATGTCTCTGAAAGTAACTATGTATGTTCTTCTTCTCATACCACATAAATGTGTGCCAACCTATTTGCAAGTCATGTCCTTCTAACACCAATAGTCTTTTATTGCTAAGTAAAATCCAATCCTTTACCCATGTCATTGCCATCGCTTGGTAATAGAGCTCCCAATGTGGTAGCCCAAATCGTCCTCTTTCTCTCATGCCTTGTAAATTTTTTAAACTGATCCTTGGCCTTTTCCCTTACCATACAAATTTCGTTGTCATTTTATTTAGCTCATTAAAAAAGTATTTTCAAGTTTAATTGGAATAGTGGAAAATAGGAACAATAATTTTGGTAAAATATTCATCTTAATTAGAACAATTCTGCCCACCTCTGCCTATATAGATTGCATATATTTTTGAGATGTTTTAAGGGGCAAATTCTGGCAAGTGGATTTTTTTAGGAAGAAAAGAAAGAACGAGGAATATTTTTAAAAGCACCCCTTAACCAAAATGTCCACTCCCAGGAGCAGATTGAGACTTCGGTAGTGGCCTCCATCAGTGGGTAATGGGTAGGAGAACACCAATTCCTGCCAGTTCTCTTTGGGGAAATCCTCCACTTCCATCCAATAACACAATTTCTCTAGCTTGGAGAACAGAACAGCCTGTCTGCATAGCTTGTTCTGTTCTCCTTTCCTTCCCAGTTTAGTTTCCTTCCTCCAGTGCTATGACTCACAAACTGGGCAACCACACTTGATATCATTTTGATTGGATCCAGAGTTTTGATGGCGAAACGAATTGTATTCGGACCCTCTGCCTCTGAACAGGCATCCAATAGCACTGAATTCTTACAGACCAAGGATGTATCTCTTCCCTGTCTCCTATTGATTGCAACCAAAAATGTAGGCAGGGCCAATTGTCTGCTGGCCTGGGCTAAGTTAACTCTGTTTTTGCAAAGTAGAAGGTGTTTTTTCTCTCTCAATCTTTCTAAATTGAATTTGAGTTGGTTTAAGTGATAGCCTTGTACTGTGAATAATAACTGTTATTGCATAATAAGTATGGTGAGCTTTAAATAGCAGCGGCTAGTACCTGTTGATTTCTGCTTTCTTAAGGGTATAGTACAGATACCTTATTAAATTAGCTCTCACCCTCCCATGCTTCTATAAGCCTCCTCTTATAACATGACATTTACATGGATGATTTCTGATAGATCTAGGATGCCTAAACTGAAAATTCAACCATATGTGTCTACATTGTGTATTTTTAATGCAAATAAAGGGAAAGTATTAATTTAATGAAAATAATCATATGAATGGTACTTTAATAAATTGCATTATATTTCAATTCTCTCCCCCCCCCACGGCCCATTTATTCTCTGCAATGACACTCCCAGTGCATTATTGAAAGGCCTAGTTAGTATGTGGATGTGATTTTATTTGCTTCCTTATCATTAGGCTATCAAACCTGGGCTGCAAATATCAGAACAATCAGTAGATGGCAGCACAGAGGTAAGAGTTTTATGTATCACTTTGCTGCCATCTGGTGGCTGTTCAGGTTATTGTAGCACAAATATGCTAGTCCAGTAATTAATCTTTCTCCCATCGGGACCTGACCAGATGTAACATTATCTAAAATATCCCAGCTTTAAAGATAATACAGTGATACCTCGTCTTACAAACGCCTCGTCATACAAACTTTTCGAGATACAAACCCAGGGTTTAAGATTTTTTTGCCTCTTCTTACAAACTATTTTCACCTTACAAACCCAAGCTGCTGCCACTGGGATGGCCCGCCTCCGGACTTCCGTTGCCAGCGAAGCACCTGTTTTTGCGCTGCTGGGATTCCCCTGAGGCTCCCCTCCATGGGAAACCCCACCTCCGGACTTCTGTGTTTTTGTGATACTGCAGGGGAATCCCAGCAGTGCAAAAATGGGTGCTTCGCTGGCAACGGAAGTCTGGAGGTGGGGTTTCCCAGCGAGGGGAGCCTCAGTGAAATCGCAGCATCACAAAAACACAGAGGTCCGGAGGTGGGGTTTTTGAGGACTTTGGTGTTTTTGCAATGCTGCGATTTCACTGATGCTCCCTTCGCTGGAAAACCCCACCTCTGGACTTCCGTTGCCAGCGAAGTGCTCATTTTTGCAATGCTTGGATTCTCCTGCAGCATTGCAAAAACACCAAAGTCCGGAGATGGAGTTTCCTATGGAGGGGAGCCTCAGGGGAATCCCAGCAGCACAAAAATGGGAGCTTCGGCTGGCAAAAGGGGTGAATTTTGGGCTTGCATGCATTAATCGCTTTTCCACTGATTCCTATGGGAAACATTGTTTTGTCTTACAAACTTTTCACTTTAAGAACCTCATCCCAGAACCAATTAAGTTTGTAAGACAAGGTATCACTGTATTTGAAATCCAAATAGGTGGACAGCACCAGAACATCTTCCAATGTAATTTTTGCACTGAGAAATACCTGTGTATTGGCATGTCCATGTTAGGGAATTTAAGAGAAACGAGAGTCCCATCAATATACTAGGAATGGCTTACTGCAGATTAAACTTATCACTGAACAGATCTCTTTGAAATAGGCCTATTATCCATGTCAGGAATCAGATTATCCTGTCATTTTAAATGAACTGGCTGCATATTTAGCACTCAAAACTAAAGGAGAGTTTCATGAGTTGTTACGTGAAATTAATCCACCCTTTTAAAGCCCAAGGATTTCATTAACTGCACCATTATCCCATCTAGGTTTTGAGACCAGGCAGTGAGATGCAAAGTTTCCACTTACTCCAGATTGAGAATTACAGACTGCAATTGGAATGGGTTTTTTTCTTCTATTGTCCTCCCGCTTCCCTTAAATGCAGATTCTTGTTTCAATAATTATAGACAATAATGAGGGAGACAGAGTGACAGAGTTACCCTTCTGCTTCTTACTAGTGGGTTGTTTGAAGCTCAAGCTTCTGCATCTACACTAGGGTGCAAATGGCTTGAGTTTAATGGGAATTATAACTGCACAGATATTTATTTATTTATTTATTTATTGGATTTGTATGCTGCCCCTCTCCGTAGACTTGGGGCGGCTAACCACAGTAACAAAAAACAGCATGTAAATCCAATACTAAAACAACTAAAAACCCTTATTGTAAAACCAAACATCCATACATACAAACATACCATACATGAATTGTAAAGGCTTAGGGGGAAAGAATATCTCAGTTTCCCCATGCCTGATCGCAGAGGTGGGTTTTAAGGAGCTTACGAAAGGCAAGGAGGGTGGGGGCAATTCTAATCTCCGGGCGGAGTTGGTTCCAGAGGGCTGGGGCCGCCACAGAGAAGGCTTTTCCCCTGGGCCCCGCCAAACGACATTGTTTTGTTGACGGGACCTGGAGGAGGCCCACTCTGTGGGACCTAACCGGTTGCTGGGATTCGTGCGGCAGAAAGCGGTCTCGTAGATACCCTGGTCCGGTGCCATGAAGGGCTTTATAGGTGATGACCAACACTTTGAATTGTGACCGGAAACTGATCGGCAACCAATGCAGACTGCGGAGTGTTGGTGTTACAAGGGCATTTTTGGGAAAGCCCATGATTGCTCTCACAGCTGCATTCTGCACGATCTGAAGTTTACGAACACTTTTCAAAGGTAGCCCCATGTAGAGAGCATTACAGTCGTCGAGCCTCGAGGTGATGAGGGCGTGAGTGACTGTGAGCTATGCTTACGAGAGTAACATTACAATTGCCAGAAGTGTATGTAGAACGGGAAATATTTGCAAGGTGACCACTACAGCATTTTGGCATTATTATTATTATTATTATTATTATTATTATTATTATTTATTAGATTTGTATGCCGCCCCTCTCTGTAGACTCATGTGTTGGAGAGGGACAAATCTCTTTTTGAATAGCAATATTGCCGCAAGTTAAAAGTCAAACACAAAGGCAACCATCTACTTTTGACTTCGCGAAAAGAAGCTTGTCCTATCTTTTGGAGCTTGAGGGCCACATATTAATGTTTTTATGAAGAGCAACAATGGCTATGAAAAAGGAAATATAAAGTGAGTGAGGCTACATTATATATATATAATAGATATATACTAGTCTCCTTTAATTTTCAAATTCAGCAAAAACATGTCACACACACACATATATACACTGCTCAAAAAAATAAAGGGAACACTTAAAAAGCAGAATATAACTTCAAGTAAATCAAACTTATGGGAAATCAAACTGTCCACTTAGGAAGCAACACTGATTGACAATCAATTTCACATGCTGTTGTGCACATTCAGCTTTTTACAGAACAAAGTATTCAATGAGAATATTTCATTCATTCAGATCTAGGATGGGTTCTTTGAGCATTCTCTTTAGGTTTTTGAGCAGTATGCATACATACACAAACATTCATACAACATACACACACACATACATACATACATGCGTACATGCATACATATTCAAACATTCAAATTTGTAAAGAACTGATAAAGAAATAGAGGGAGACCAGGATACATCTATTTCAAGGTTTTTAGCTCTCATGAGCTAGCCACATCCTCATAGGATTCAAACCTGGGTTAAAGGTTCTAATCATTAGGCCACAGGCTCTACTCATTTTTATCAGTTGTGCCTGGGGAAATTTAAATGTTTTTCTGTCAAGCCACCCGGCAGATCCAAATATGGGAGGGAATTCACTGCTCCCTTTTTATTTCGGCCTTATTTTGGCCTCATCAGCTAGCCATACCCACTGGGACTTGAACCTGCAACCTTTGCCTTGTAAGGCAGAGAATTATCCTCTAGGCTACAGTATCCAATCCCTTCAGCTCTGCACCAGGGAAGGGTTACATATTTTTGTGTCGAATCACCCTGGTGTATTGAAGGAACATCACAGCTCCTTATTTGCCTCTAGGCCCAACCCAGGGCCATTTCCAAGGCAGTTAATTTTATTGATAGCCGACAATTCTATCTGTATGTGTCACATGTTTTTTTGCTGAATTTGAAAATTAAGGGAGACTAAGATAGATATATTTTGGCCTTATTTTGGCCTCATCATCTAGCCATACCCACTGGGACTTGAACCTGCAATATATGTATATATACATATTTTTGCTGATAAGTGAAAAGGAAGGGAGCCTGTTTTAGATCTATTTCAACCTTGTTATGCTCTCATCAGACAGTTATACCCTGCTAGGATTTGAACCTGTAGGTTACTGCATGCAAATAAGTATATTAACCTACACGCTACAGGCTCGCCTCTAAATCAGCGTTTTTTACCAGAGCCATATGGTTGATTTTTCTGTCAAAATTACACACAGAGACAAGGGCAGGATTTGGTGGCATGGGATATTTTCAAAACACGTTTGCTCCTCCCAAAAGATGCAAAATTAATATTCAAGCGGTAGAATTAAATGAGAGACCCTAAAAAGACCCTAAATAGAAATGGGCATACCTTTACTGTAATCAGGCAGCAATGGTAGAAGTTAAAGAATAACTATCAAACCATCAAAATGGTTCCTCTTTCCAGCTCTGGTGTTTTCTGCTTTTTTTTTAGCTCAATCTGTTCAAAAAGATCTGTCTATGAGATAGGGATAAGAACTGAGGGGCTGGATTGTGAGGAAGACCTATTCTGTTGGTTTTTGTGACCCAAACATAATAAAGGCTGTTAGACCTGTTGACTCCATAGGGGACAATTGCTGTGAAAAAAAACAGGGCGAAAGGAAAGCGTTCCTAGATGAAACAGTCCATCAAAGACCAAGAAGCTGCACTTGCTAAGAATGCTAAACCATAAACTTTCCAACTACATTGTAGTCCAAGAGGCTATACGAACCTAACCTGTGCAGTTAATTTAGTGTGCTGTGTGTTAACCTAAAAATCGTAAAGTAAACCATGACTCAGTTTACCCATAAAGGTGTCATGAGAACATAGCAATATTCAGGTTTTCTACTTTTCCTAATCCAGTATGGATTTGGGGCAGCATCATGTCAGACAAGTTTATTTATTTATTTATTTAAAGCCATTTCATCCAGGTTTTCAATGATCTGGTGGTTAAATGACATAATTATCCATGGAAGTTTCCAAGGCAACATATTATTCAGTGGGTGGGTAGGGGAGCAGCATTAGGATGCATTGACCCTCATATTTAGATATTTATTCACACACACACATACGCAGTGTTCTGCCGCCCTCTTCCAACCTTTCCTTAAGTTATGTTTGGGCAATATTTCCCATTATTTCCAGTTAGTATAGCCAATGGGCAAACTGGGCTACTGTGAGAGTTTTTTTCTTGGATTTACGGGTTAGAATTAGCGTTCTCCAATTTGGATTGAAGAAAGCAGTGGTAATTCATCATCCAGGATCAACCTGTCCTGAACAGAGGGAGGAAGGATGCTTCTGCCCAAAGTGAAGAGGTTCCCCTGCTGAAGCCAGCAATATTTGTATAGCAGTAATTTGCTTGGCCAATTTGGTCAATTTCACCAGAAAGCTGGATTGCAAAAAAGCAGAGATAATTGGCTGAAGTTAACCCAGCTTCAAGAATACAAAACATGGTATTTGGCTCTAATGTATTATGAATGGCTGGAAAAGAAAGAGCCTGGATGGGGGACTGCAACTTTAGACAAAGCCTGGAGATATAGGCCAGTTGTTTAAGGATGAAGACCTGACATATGCTGTTTTCTTTTAATATTAGATTTGTGCCACTATAATATTGTTTTTATCATTGTTGTGAGCAGCCCCGAGTTTTCGGAGAGGGGCGGCATACAAATCTAATAAATTATTATTATTATTATTATTATTATTATTATTATTATTATTATTATTATTATTTTACACAGTACCTCCATGGGAAGAGATACCTGGGTAATTTTTTTTAAAAAAAATTCTCCATACAAACTTTTTCAATATATTTTCAAATATACTTTCATAATACAATAAAAACAGTATTGAGTTAGTAAGCCAATTATGATTGCCCCCCAAAAAATTATTAGTTCCCAATTAATTATTTCCTGTATTTATCAAACCCACCAAACCTTGACCTCTAATTTGTCATCTAGATCAGTGTTTTTCAACCAGTGTGCCCAGGCATACTAGTGTGCTGCGAGACATGGTCAGGCGTGCCGCGAAGAAGGAAGCTCAGGTTCCAATCTCGCAACTTTTTGCTGAGAGAAAGAGAGAGAGAGAAAGAAAGAGAGAGAAAGCAAGAGTGAGAGGGAAAGAAGGCAAGAGAGAGAGAGAGAGAGAATGAGAGGAAGGGGGAAAGAGCAAGAGAAATGAGCGAAAAAGGGAGGAAAAAAAGAGAAATGAGAAAATGATTGAGGCAGAGAATGAGAGGAAAGAGAGAGAAACAAAAGAGAGAGAGAAGTGACTCTTGATTTAAAGCATATTATAAAAAAGCACCCAAAGAATAAGAGAGAAAAAAACCTCAGCCCTCACTTAATTTTGGAAATGGTTCAAGAGTGTGTATACACACACACACACACAAGGGGGGGAGGAGACTGGGATGGAAAAAGAGAGGAGACTGTCTTAGAGTGTCATTTTGGTTGGTGGTGTGCCCCAGGATTTTGTAAATGTAAAAAATGTGCCGCGGCTCAAAAAAGGTTGAAAATCACTGATCTAGAGATCTAATTTTGTCCTAACTTAATTCAACCTTGATTTCCTTTAAACCTTATTAAGTTAATAACCTTTTACTAATTCAGGCATGCCCTCCTGCCTACTCCTCCTTCTTATGTATTCTCTAAAACCGGGAAGAGATACCTTCAAATCATCATCCCAACAAATAGTTTCATAATATGGGGATCTGCTAATATTTCTGGATGCTACAGACTCTTCTTTCTCAAAATGATAAAAAGATGACTGGAATAAACCAAGCTGGGGTGGGGTGGGGAAAGAGTAAGCATGAGCATTTTAAGGCCATCCGCCCCCTCCCCCCCCAAAAAAACACAGCAGAAATTTACATGTTGAAATTGTTTACCAATCTATAAATTATACACCATGTTTTATCGTACCTCTATTGTATGACAGCTGATGCTTTTGGAAGATGCTTGGAGAGAACTGTTTGTTCTAGGAATAGCACAATGGGCCATTCCAGTTGATGCTAACACTCTACTGGCTGTATCGGGTAAGAATTGCACAATTTAATGACTTTGTTATAGAAATTACCATAAAAATACATTATTGAAAACAAGACAGCATGTAAAGAATACCAAATCCGTTCCAAACAATAGAGTATACCTGTCATTTATAAATCTATATTTAAATGCAAATAGTGTTGTTTTGTTGCATTCATGACTGCTTGCATTGTCATTTAAATGCAAATTACTGTGTTTGTTATCATCCAAGAAAAGATTTCGTACTAACTTTTCCGACAGTATCGTCAGTTTTGGGTCGAGGCAGATCTGAGAAAGTAACAATGGCATGGCTATTGATACGTCTAAAAAAATTTAATCAATCAATCAAAGTACTTCAAGTGACTTATTCGTGTATTCATTTCACACATTTTTCCAGGCATGAATGGTGACAACACAGATTCCCAAAAGCTGAATAAGATTATCTCAGAAATACAAGCATTGCAGGAGGTGGTGGCTCGATTTAGACAGCTTCGGTTAGATGCCACGGAATTTGCCTGCCTCAAATGTATTGTCACTTTCAAAGCAGGTAAGAAGAATATAAAGAATGACTTAATAGCATGCACCAAGCCGCTGTGCCCCATAGCTTGGTGACCTCCAATTTTAAAATGCAGGACATCTTAAATTATCCTGCTGCAAACTGAGACAGCAAAGAGATTCCAACGTGAAAAATGTGCCCATCTTTGCTACTAGATTAGTTTACCTTTACTTTTAGTTTCAATGTGGTTACTCTTTTAAGGAAGTAATTACAGGTATTGGAGAAATTAGCATATTAATATCAGTTCCTGTTTATGTAAGCAAGAAAGTTATATCCAGGTCAACACCATGAGATCATCCAAGGGCATGGGGTGAGGTATCATCAGTACACTGATGATACCCAGCTTTACATCTCCACCCCATGTCCAATCAACGAAGCAGTGGAAGTGATGTGCCGGTGTCTGGAGGCTGTTGGGGCCTAGAGGGGTGTCAACACTCAAATTCAACCCAGACAAGACGGAGTGGCTGTGGGTTTTGCCTCCCAAAGACAATTCCATCTGTCCGTCCTTCACCCTAGGGGGGGAATTATTGACCCACTCGGAGAGGGTCCGCAACTTGGGCATCCTCCTCGATCCACAGCTCACATTAGAGAACCATCTTTCAGCTGTGGCGAGGGAGGCGTTTGCCCAGGTTCACCTGGTGCACCAGTTGCAACCCTATTTGGACCGGGAGTCACTGCTCACAATCACTCATGCCCTCATCACCTCGAGGTTCGACTACTGTAACACTCTCTACATCGGGCTACCTTTGAAAAGTGTTCGGAAACTTCAGATCGTGCAGAATGCAGCTGCGAGAGCAGTCATGGGCTTCCCAAGGTATGCCCATGTTACACCAACACTCCGCAGTCTGAATTGGTTGCCGATCAATTTCCAGTCACAATTCAAAGTGTTGATTATGACCTATAAAGCCCTTCATGGCATCGGACCAGAATACCTCCGGGAGCGCCTTCTGCCGCACGAATCCCAGCGACCAGTTAGGTCCCACAGAGTCAGCCTTCTCCGGGTCCCGTCGACTAAACAATGTCGTTTGGCGGGACCCAGGGGAAGAGCCTTCTCTGTGGTGGCCCCAACCCTCTGGAACCAGCTCCCCCCCAGAGATTAGGATTGCCCCCACCTTCCTTGCCTTTCGTAAACTCCTCAAAACCCACCTTTGTCGTCATGCATGGGGGGACTTAGATATCTCCCCCGGGCCTATACAATTTATGTATGGAATGTTTGTATGTATGTTTGCTTAATAATGGGGTTTTTAAAATATTTTAAATTGTAAATTATTAGATTTGTTATTAACTGTTTTATTGTGTTGTGAGCTGCCCCGAGTCTACGGAGAGGGGCGGCATACAAATCTAAATAAATAATAAACAACTCCTACCCTCAAAACGTCGCTACAGAGCACTGCACACCAAGACAACTAGACACAAGAACAGTTTTTTTCCCGAACTCCATCACTCTACTAAACAAATAATTCCCTCAACACTGTCAGACTTTCTACTAAATCTGCACTTCTATTCTACTAGTTTTTCTCATTGTTCCTATCACCCATTTCCTCCCATGTTGACTGTATGACTGTAACTTGTTGCGTATATCCTAAGATTTTTATTAATATTGCTTCTTCATTGCTTATTTGACCCCTATGACAATCCTTAAGTGTCGTACCACATGATTCTTGAGAAATGTATATTTTATTTTATGTACACTGAGAGCATATGCACCAAGACAAATTCCTTGTGTGTCCAATCACACTTGGCCAATAAAGAATTCTATTCTATTCTATTCTAAATAAATAAATTAGAAGTAATCAAGTAATTCTGTGGAGGGGTACAGCAAGCAGTGAAGGAAATGAGAAACTTGCAATCTGTGATGTATTGAAAAGTCCTATTTCTTTACATCCCAGTGATAACCCCAGGGCTACCTGTTTCACATAGCGTCCTTGCTAAGCACAAATACACGGATAGTGCAAGAAACCACTCAAGCTCGGCTAAAGTCAGAGATCTTCAGAATCTTGCAGTATCAAGCTTACAATCTGTTTGGCTGGTGTTTCCAAAACTGGATTTTTTTTTTGCAAACAAGCTGTAACGCTTTTCTTAAAACTAAATGAAAATAAATTAGAATTGTTTCTTAAAACACTGTTGCTCCCAGTTTCCCAGGCGAGTTGTCCTGCAAATGCCCCTCAAGCCTAGATAGCTGGCTCCGTTAAGTTAGCGCTATTATGAAATTGCTAGCTAATAAAGTGCAACCTTGCTGCCTAAGATTGACTTGATTTGTCCTGAAGAGTGGTTACCTTGCTGAGTTAAGTGGACTGTCTGCTTGCAGTACCTACACACAGCGGTTCTGAACTGAGAAGTTTCAGGAATGCTGCCGCCATTGCAGCTCTTCAAGATGAAGCTCAGCTCACCCTGAACAGCTATATTCACACGAGGTAAGGAGGATGTCTTAGTCCTACCTTTGTAAGAAAGGAATCCATCCTGGTTGAAGAGATTGTAAGAAGGGGGTTCAAAAGGAAGAAAGCAGCCTATGAACACAGGTTGCATTGTTCTGGCCCTTTAAGACAGGGGTCTCCAACCTTGGCAACCTTTAACTTTGTTTATTTGACCCCTATGACAATCATTAAGTGTTGTATACCACATGATTCTGGACAAATATATATTTTCTTTTATGTACCCCGAGAGCATATGCACCAAGACAAATTCCTTGTGTGTCCAATCACACTTGGCCAATAAAGAATTCTATTCTATTCTATTCTATTCTACTCTACTCTATCTATCTATCTATCTATCTATCTATCTATCTATCTATCTATCTATCATTCTATCTATCTATCATTCTATTCTACTCTATCTATCATTCTACTCTACTCTATCTATCTATCTATCTATCTATCTATCTATCATTCTACTCTATCTATCTATCTATCTATCTATCTATCTATCTATCTATCATTCTACTCTACTCTACTCTATCCATCTATCTATCTATCTATCTATCTATCATTCTATTCTATTCTATTCTATTCTATTCTATATAAGCCTGGTGGACTTCAACTTCCAAAATTCTGGGAGTTGAAGTCCACCAGGCTTGAAGTTGCCGAGGTTGGAGACCCCTGCTTTAGGATGCTCCTTAACCGCTTCCAAGTGACCTACTTCTGCCAATCGGCTTTGATTCCGGAAAGAGAATTTGCTTTAATTTGATATTTTATTCTGTTGGCATTTGGATGGCTTTCAGGACTCTGAATTATAACATCTATATTTAACTTATATTTATGTTGTCTTTGGGTGGGTGGGGGGAAATTGATACATTTACTTAAATATTACCCATCACCACATTACAATCTCAGGAGAGTCACAATATACAGTGGTCCCTCTACTTAAGAATGCCTCTACTTAAGAAATGTTCTAGACAAGATTTTTCCCAAGCCCGGAAAAATTTCCCAGGAAATTTGAGAGCGGCACGAAGGCCCGGACAGTTTCCTGCCATTCACTCTTTAATCCTGACCATCTCGGGCTTTTCTGGGCTGCCAGAGGAGCCTTTCAGTAGTGCTTTGGGAGTCCAGAGCGAACAAAGCGTTTTCCTTTCTCTGGGTGCTTGGAGAGGGAATAAACCACTTCGCTGTGGTGACTCCCTCATGCTGCCTCCCATACACCCAGTGCGAGGTTGCCTCCCAGAACATCTGGGCGCGGAAAGGCAAAAGGGGGCGCTTCGCTCCAATCGAATCAACTCGGCTTCAGCCAAACCGAGGAGTCACCACAGTGAAGGAAAAGCGCCGGCTACAAAGCAGGCAAGCGAGAGGAGAGGGGAGCCCTTCAGAATGGGAAGGAAGAGGCAGCAGGTAGCAGCAGCAGTAGTCGCCTTTCGGTCAAAGGAGCGGGAGGTTCCCCCCTCTCGCCCGACTGGGTTTCTCTCTCTGGCGCAGTGTATGGGTATGGGAGGCAGCCTCGTGCCGGGTGTATGGGAGGCGCATGCTCCTCCTCGCCGCCTCAGAGTCCCTTTTTTTTAAGCCTTAAAGTTTTAGATTTTTTTTTGTCTCCCTCACCTTACCTTCTTCCTTCAGCAGCGACTCTCCTCCTCCCCCCCCCCCCCCAAATTCCGAGCTTTTATTCTTTCCTAATGGGTTTGCACGCATTATTTGCTTTTACATTGATTCCTGTGGGAAAATTTGCTTCTACTTAAGAACTTTTCTACTTAAGAACCTGGTCATGGAACTAATTAAGTTCTTAAGTAGAGGTACCACTGTACACTGCTCAAAAAGATAAAGGGAACACTCAAATAAAACATCCTAGATCTGAATGAATGAAATAGCCTCATTGAATACTTTGTTCTGTACAAAGTTGAATGTGCTGACAACAAAATGAAATTGATTGTCAATCAGTGTTGCTTCCTAAGTAGACAGTTTGATTTCAGAGAAGTTTGATTTACTTGAAGTTATATTCTGTTGCTTAAGTGTTCCCTTTATTTTTTTGAGTAATATATATAAATTGTTATAATAAAATCTCCTTTCCTCTTAAGCAAAGCAATTAATCTTTTTGGCTAAAGCCTTTTGGTTTTTTGAGCATCTTGCTCCGAGATATAGGCCTATGTGCTGACCCTGGACGCAGAACTAACTAATCAAAGGGTGAATTATTTCCTTTTCTGTTCAAAATCACCGTAACGCTGTAGAGTTGGCATTTTCTCTGTTTTTATCCAGAGAAAGGATCTATAGCTTTAATGTGGCTATCAACGTTATTTGTTGTTAGGCTTAACCATGGGTTTGATTTCTAGGTATCCTACCCAGCCGTGCCGTTTTGGGAAACTGCTATTGCTCTTGCCAGCGTTACGTTCAATTAGCCCCTCAACGATAGAAGAGGTATTTTTCAAAAAAACAATTGGGAACGTGCCAATTACAAGACTGCTTTCAGATATGTATAAATCCAGTGACATATAGATCAGGCTTGCGGCAACGAAGAGAAGCCAGCTGATCGTTTCTAAAGACCTTTTTAAACGAATGGAGAGCAAACATCAGACAATTCTACAAGAAATGGAATTCTGGAGACATTTAATCCAACCACAAAAATCAATCGAGAGAGATCATTTTGCAAGTTTGGAAGAAAATACTGTTACATATTAAAATGGAGCTCGGTTGAACTAGACAGCTGTTTCCACCCCTGCAGTTTTGATGCTGCCCCGTTCCATTGTTGTTCATAGATCCAGGTTGGGAAGACGACAGTTTAACAGGGAGAGATGACAAACGGAAGCAAAAGGATCTCTGGGGTTTGTTTATTCCATACTCTGAAAAGTTGGGTAACCAAACGTCGTTCTGTTGTAATGTGTCATGAGGAGGCCTTCAACGATTTGTGTATATGTGTGTTTTTTTAACTAGTTTGTTGGTGAACCCTTTTTACATGAAAGGAAACATTGAATACTAGGTTATCCAAACATTTGTGTCAGTTATAACATAATAAAAGTGGCCTTTGCAATGAATTTTTAAGGGGTGTAACTCTGGCAAATACCTTTTGAATTCAAATTTGCCAGGCCTGCTATTTAAGAGTTTTTCTTTTTTAAACCAATGGTGGACTTCATGCCTAAATCTTGACATCATTTCATTTCAGTTTAATATGTCAGACAAAAGAGCTTTAAAAAGAGTTTTCCTTTTTTTAAAAGAAAAAATACACATTAAGAGACTAAACAGCAAAACCAAATAAATAAATAAAAAATTGAGAGGACTGACACAGTGAATTCATTGCTGTTCCACTGGCATAAGGCTGAAACCAAAGGCAATGATGCCCAAACTCTTTGTTAATGAAATGTATAAGAAGGGACCCATCTTACAAAAGAATGGAAAATATGAATGACTGAAAGAGCAGTTGATCAATACATCAAACATAACTATATTTGAGACTCTCTAGTCAGCCTGATGCTGTCCCAGGAAACACATAATTCCACTTATGGGTCACATTGGCTAGGACTAGATGTTAAGGTGGGGAAGACTCTTGTAGATTTTATATATCTATATATATATATATATGGAGGTTTATATGTATATATAAACCTCTAGGTCCATTAAAACCTTTCTCATATGCTTTCTAATCCTCACCACCCCAAGCACATTTATGAGCTGCTTAAGTTGACAAGAGTATTAAAATGTGGGGAGGGTGGTGGGGGGAAATAACCACTGTACTTTTCAAGGTTTTTGTTTTTAGGAAATAGCACTGAGGAAGGAAAATCAGCACTTGAAATATCTTAGAATGAATAAACTTCTCTTGTACAAAAGTGCATTAACTGATTTGTGAAGTTAAGGTTGTAACCATTGTATTTACAAAGAATAAAAAAATATATTAAATTTAAACTGGAATTGTTTCCCATTGATGCTAAATGCATATTCTTGATATTGTTATATTAACCCAAAAAATAGTTAAAAACCCATTATATAAAAACCAATCATACATCACAATTTTATGTATGGTATGTTTGTATGTATGATTGGTTTTTATATAATGGGTTTTTATCTGTTTTTTTAGTATTGGATTTTGTTGTACTGTTTTACTGCTGTTGTTAGCCGCCCCGAGTCTGCGGAGAGGGGCAGCATACAAATCCAATAAATAATAATAATAATAATAATAATGAGATTGGCTTTTTGGTTTCTCAAGTATAACGGTTGGCTTTAGCGTACCCCTACCAAAGTTCTGGGAAACTATGCCCTTCAGTGCTGTATTTATGCTACCATGTTCAGAACAATCTAAAAGGTTTAACATATCCCAATTCAACATTATTATTATTATTATTATTATTATTATTATTATTATTTAAATTTGTATGCCGCCCCTCTTCCGAGGCAGATGAACTGGAAAGGAATGTTTTGTTTTTAAAGGAAGAAGCAGGCAATATTTGTCTGACAATTGAATTACGCTAGTCCACTATATTTTAGCCTGATAGGTTGTACGGGTCTAACTCAGTTTAGTTTATTGATTATATGCCATAGAAACTTGGGCCAATTGAATTAATCGTGTTTACGTTTACTCTTGAGTAAGCAAATGAACAAAGCAGGACTGAGACTGGATTTTACATGTATGCCTCTTTGCAAAGCAAAAACTGGGAAATTTGCAAACGAGCCAGATTCAGGCTAGATAAAGTAAAGCAGTAAGCAAAATGAACTCTGGACCTGATCTAGTGTAATTGTGTCTCCAAAATGAAAGAATTCCAACATTTAAAAAAGAAAACTATTCAGGGCCAGCATTTGATAATAGTAAGTCAATATTTCTTGAACTTGGTCTATGTGCAATATTGTATATACAGTACTTAAAAATATATTTCGTCTACCCTTACTACAAAGAGGACCATTTACAATGGCAGAAGAAATTATTCTCTGAAGTCTGTATAGTCCCAGAAATGGATCAGGGCCTTAATATTGGAGTCCCACAATGGTGAAGTTTCCGTAACCAAATATTCACACTTTCAAAGTGCCTAAGCTTGGTTAGGTATGACAACAAAACCCAACGATCAAAGACTTGTCAGAATCCCATTTGTGGCCTGAAAGCTTCCCTCCCTACACTGCTGTGTGGTCAAACATTTGCTCCTTTTTTGCAGGTGCTTAAGGACCCAAAACATTCCTGAAGTCCCTCCCCCAAGTATCTCTGGCAGGTATAGAATGTGGTGCTTAACACCTTGTGCAAAGCCTGGTCTAACTCTTCAACTGTTGGAAATTGTGCATCCCTGATTTTGCCACATTTGTGACATTAAGATCTGTATTGAAAGCGGTAATATATTATTCTAACCCTACAATAATTCCTCATTGGAGGGGAAAAAACATAATATACTGTATATTTTATTGGCCCTGATTTTGTCTTTACTGGAAACAGTGTTTGGAATGTCAAATCCTGACATCGTTTGGGCTTCTCAGCATAGTATCAAATTAAATTTAGTTTACGATGAATGTTGCTCTCTTGAATAAAAGCAAGAACTGCACTCTTGATTCAAAATGTAATAAATGGCAGTTTCATCAACAGTACGCTGCGTTCATAAACCTTCCCAAATGAAATGTAAGCAGGGAATTCCAAAAGACTGAATAGAAAGTAGAACAGCCCATCCTATCCAAGTTAAGGATCTTTTTGATTGTAAACGTGCACCAAAGCGAGAATGCCCATGGGATTATTGCTTCTTTTCCACTGAATGAAGTAACGTAATATTAAAACAGCTGATATAAGCAGATGGAAGATGCATCGAACTTACAATTATATACAAGGGGACTGACATTTGGGGTAATCCAGCCCAATTGCCTCCTCATCATAACAGCAGTAAAGGCATACAAAATGCATTTCACTTTTTTTATTTCAAAACAACTTTAGACAAATGATCTTAGTATACAAATCTTGATTTCTTTTTACACAATATAAAGATAGTTTCCTCATTGCTTCTCAGTACAAAGGTATTTGTTTTACCTCTTAAGGATACAACCTCAGAAGTGCTTATTTTACACAAGGGGATAATGAAACAACGTTAGTCACCAAAATGTAGGTGCGATGCTACTTATTTTACAGAAATATTCTAGTGTTTTAATCAAATAAAAGTGAACGTGCAACACTAGAACAGTGCAAGTTCAAGTAAGGCCAAGTCAGTAATCCCCACAAGGTCACTGCAAAGGAAGAAAAGAGGTTCAAAGTATTTAGATTTTTAAAAGCCATTTAATCAAACATCTGACAGCAGATTTACCTAAACTTCTTTAATGCCATAAAGTGAATGCAAAGACCAAGCAGTGCCATTAATATACCAAAGTTTCCTTGTGCCAATTGGTCTGGAGCATGCTAAAACCTTAACTACAAATCTTGGACCATGTAAATTAATCACTAACATTTACGCCGGTTAAAGTGTTGTGGAGCATTCAAGCATGTCTTATTTTTGATGGTGTGTAGCTTTTATCTATTATTTCATCTTGCAAGAACATATGAAGACAACGTTCATTCTGAGCCAAAGGATGACCTGCAACTCTGAAAATTAAAAATGAAAAAGGTCAGTCTTCAAAGGGCTCCATGTGCCCCGTAATATTAATCCCAATATACTTTTACTTTGTCAGCAATTGGCTTCCAAGCATTTTTTAAAAACCTAAAATTTTGCATTCTAGTTGTCTATCTTAATTAGGAAAGATATTTACTTGAATTTTACACCCGCTAGTTGTTACTGACTACAGGGGGGGGGGGGGGCGTGCTAATCTTAGTTTCAAGGCCACTGAGTTAATCCTATCTGCACATTTCTGTGGTCATGTGGTCAGCATGATATCAACAGAGTGCTGTTACCTTCCCAAATGCACTTATTTATCTACTTGTATTTGCATGCTTTCAAACTACTGGGTTGACAGGAGTTGGAGCAAGGACGGAAACAAACCCCGTCATGTGGCTCTCAGGTCTTGAACCTGGGGTGCTGATTTTCCAGCGACAAGCCCAGTGTCTTAATGACTGAGTCCCTGTGCCATCTCCTATCTTAATTAAGGGGGTGAAATTTCCTGCAAAGTACAAGTGAACAGACCCACTGACTTATTTATGATGGGATAAACAGAAAACAGATATAAGTCCAATAAAAATCAATTTAACCCCCTCCCCAAATTCCAGTGTACAGTGGTACCTCTACCTACAAATTTATTTATTTATTGGATTTGTATGCAGCCCCTCTCCGAGGACTTGGAGAGGCTCACAACAAGGAAAACAATACAATGAATACAAATCCAATATTTAAAAACAGTTTAAAAACCCTTATAAAAAACAATCATACAAACCAAACAAACCATGCATAAACCTCAATAGCTAAGGGGTGTGCTAATTTCCCCATGCCTGGCGACATAGGTGGGTTTTCAAAAGTTTATGAAAGGCAAGGGAGAGTGGGGACGTCCTGATCTCCAGGGAGAGTTGATTCCAGAGGTCAAGGGCCGCCACAGAGAAGGCTCTTCCCCCAGGTCCTGTCAGACGGCATTGTTTAATCGATGGGACCCAGAGAAGGGCAACTCTGAGGGATCTAATCGGTCACTGGAATTCATGCGGAAGAAGGCAGTCTCAGAGGTACAGTGATACCCCGATCATTGCGAGGGTTCCGTTCCAGGACCCCTAGCAATGATCGGGTTTTCGCGAAGTAGCGCTGTGGAAGCATGCGCAGATGGTGTTTTTACTTCCGCAGCGCTAGCGAGGAGCCGAAGATTGGGGTTCCTGGGAAGGGGACTCAGCTGGGAAGCGGCGCTGGGGTTTCCCCACCGCCCACGCAAACTCCTCGCTGCCGCTCGCCCGCCCTTCGCCCGCCCACGCCGCTCGCTCGCGCCGCTTCCCAGCTGAGTCCTGAAGCCAATTCGCTTCAGGACTCAGCTGGGAAGCGGCGCGAGCGAACGGCGTGGGCGGGCGAAGGGCGGGCGAGCGGCAGCGAGGAGTTTGCGTGGGCGGTGGGGAAACTCCTCGCTGATGCCCGCCGCTCACCCTCCCGCCAGCAAGAGGGGGAAGACCCAGGGAAGCCGCCCAGCAGCTGATCTGCCCGGCGCCATCTACGCATGCGTGCCCATAGAAAAAAAGGGCACGCATGCGCAGATGGTGTTTTGACTTCCGGGTTGAAAAATCGCGATTTAGCCCGTTCGCAATGATCGGGATCGTGATACCCGGGGGATCACTGTATTCTGGTCCAATGCCATGTAGGGCTTTATAGATCAACCAACACTTTGAATTGAGACCGTAAACTGATCGGCAGCCAGTGCAGGCCATGGAGTGTTGACGAGACAAACTTAATTTGCCTCTACTTATGAACTTTTCTAGATAAAAACCGGGGGTTCAAGATTTCCCCCCCCTCTTCTCAAGAACTATTTTCCACTTACAAACCCGAGTCTCCAAAACTGTAACCGGAAAAGGCAGGGAGAAGCCTCTGTGGGGCCTCTCTAGGAATCTTCCGGGAGGAAAAAGAGCTGGAAAAGGCAGGGAGAAGCCTCCGTGGGGCCTCTCTAGGAATCTCCTAGGAGGAAACAGGGCCGGAAAAGGTGGGCAGAAGCCTCTGTGGGGTCTCTCTAGGAATCTTCTGGGAGGAAACAGGGCCAGAGAAGACGGGGAAAAGCCTCCGTGGGGCCTGTCTAGGAATCTCCTGGGAGGAAACGGCCTCTACCGTCCCTGTGATTTCCCCACTTGCACACATTATTTGCTTTTACATTGATTCCTATGGGAAAAATGGATTTTTCTTACAAACATTTCTACTTAAGAATTAAGTTTGTAAGTAGAGGTACCACTGTATTTAAAAATACTGATTTTGATGCAGTGCCTTGTTCACAATTCTGCAAAATTGCACTGCATTCCCTTGGCAGCTTTTAAGCTGTCATATCTAAATGAAGTTTGCCTCTTTTGAATTCACACAAGGCACTAAGAATACATTTCGGAGGGGGCAATGTCAAACAGGGTTAGATACCATGGGTCAACAGTGGCTTATTTAACCAATATTACTGACTGGGTTCATCAAAGAGAATTTGGCTGCAGCAAGAATGATTTCCTTCAGCAATGAACTGCCAAAGCAAAAATGCTGCTGTTTAATTACAGGCGGCAGAAAAAGGAAGTTCTTGATAAATACACAGCACAAACCATCTCATTTCCAAGTTAGAAGGTTGATAGGGATCTTTTCTGAAGGCCAAATTAGCACACATGTATCTTTAATATCCTCTAGATTCAAGCATAGAAATCTGTACTGGGGATCACACTTGCAGTCAGAAATTATAACCAAATTGTTTGTTCGGTGATGAGCACGCTTATCTCCCCCCAGCCTTATTTGTACGATGCTATCTTTACACGCTGCAATCTAAGCAATTTGCATACATTAAGAAACAAAACCCAGGTCACTACAAATTCTTCAATTTTTGCAGCAAGCATGCTAAGTGGCTGCCTACCCTACAGCTTGGATACTGAAGCTGCTTCACAGCTCCAACCTGGAAAGTGGTTCAGAAGTCTTTAATAATGTAAACTGAGCTTTTCTTTATATTAGCACAAGCTCCACTGGTCTTGAAAAGACTTCACAGGTCACTGTTAGGTGTCAGGAGGTGTAACATATAATCTACTGGGATGTTAACACCATTGCTAGGAACTCAGTCCGGGCTACCAGCATATTGTTCATTACCGAAATTTCTGTGCAAGGCAAGAAATAGAATATCCCACTTACTTGTTTATGAATTGTTCAAGCCCCAGCTTCCTCTCTTCTATAAAGGAATCATCAAATATCCCATCATCTCCTCTGAAAGGCAACTGGCGAAGAAAAGCTTTCCCGGGTAAAGGAGGTACAACCACCTAAAAAAAAAACAGTTGGCATTTTCAATTCTAACTCTGTTA
Organism: Erythrolamprus reginae; assembly: GCF_031021105.1. Classification (NCBI taxonomy): domain Eukaryota; kingdom Metazoa; phylum Chordata; class Lepidosauria; order Squamata; family Dipsadidae; genus Erythrolamprus; species Erythrolamprus reginae. The sequence goes on from NC_091950.1 coordinate 298,028,777, forward strand.
TGCTAAAAATTAAAGCCTCGTCAACATTGCCATTACCACCGTCATTATCACTGCTGCACAAAGAGCTCTGAAAATTCTCTAAGCACTATAGAAAAAAATTCAGATTCATTCCCTTCCTTAGGAATGTGGCACCAAGATGATTTAGGGTGAAAATACATAATGTTCCAGGCTTAAACACAGCTGTTAGGAGGCAAGATGGCTTATGGAGTACGTGCTCTAATTATCACAAAACACCAGAATAAGTTGGCAATCCTCCCTGCCATCGAAGCATGGAGACTCGCAGTGCAAACTTTTGCGCTGCTAAATTATCATCGAGCATCAAGGAAACTTGGTTGCCTCACCTTACTTTCTCTTTCTAGCTCACTTCGAAGCCATTCAAAATCACTGTATCGCCTCCTGACGCAAGACTCCTTCAATTTGAAGATCGGAAGATTTGTCTGAAAGAAACAAGACCCATCAGTCTCCATTCACTTGATTCAGTTTAAGTAGTATGAGGACTTCAACTTCTAGAAAGCTGGCTGAAGAATCCAGGTTTCATTTCATTTCATTTATTAGACTTGTATGCCGCCCCTCTCCGCAGACTCGGGGCGGCTCACAACAGTGATAAAAACAGTACATAATGACAAATCTAAGAATTAAAATCTAAAATAACGATAGTACATTTAAAAGGTTGTTGAAGCCCACACTTCGTAAAGTTGCCAAGGTTCAGAAATCATTCAGTTATGACATCTGAGGGCTTAGCAATGTTGAAACACCATATCTTTATCCAGGTATGACACGTCAAATGGATTCCTCAAGTTAGAGGAGAAAACTAAAAGCAATACATTAATGCAGTTGTATGGATCTAAAATGGAGTTAGAGCATCCTTTTAGTGGCTGTCCATCAAATATAAAACAGACTGTCTTTCCTAGGAATTCAAAACATTTTGGAGCAAATCCTCTCAAGGAGTTCTGCAACAAATAAGACTAAAAAGATACCATCACATTTTATTCAATCATTCTAATAAATGTTAGTTTAATTGAAGAACCAAGAAATGAAGGCAAGTATGTAGGATAGGAGTGGCCATCCACATGCTGTTGAATTTCAGCTCCTGTTCACTGTGGTCAATAGATGTTGAATGGTAACAGTTCTCATGAGTCAAGTCTTCCAAGTGTTTAAGACTTTATGCTGTGCACTCTTTGTTTACTTGGCACCTTAAGAAGAAAGCATGTCTTCCTAGGATCAGCTATCCCAAATTTATTTTCCTACTCTCAGAAACTCTGCTTTAGCTGGAATAAGTTCCTGATTGTTTGCTCTGACATTAATGTTCAACGCTATATTTAGGAAAGATATTATTTGCTTACTGTTGAAATAACAGCTCAAATATTCAGATAGCTTTCCCAGATGGATATTAAAAATATAGAGGACAAAATAGAACCCTAAAGCTCCCGACATGACAATGTCTCTAGGGTAGGGCAAGAGATCATCAGAACTATCTTCTGAGATCAGTCCTTGGCAACTTGAAGATATCTGGACTTCAACTCCCAGAATTCCTCCCATTCGCTGGCTGGGGAATTCTAGGAGTTAAAGTCCAGATATCTTCAAGTTGCCAAGGTTGGGAAACACTGCTTTAGGACGCCATCATGCCTACCAGGATCCATAGGGATTAAGAGTCAATACAGTACTCAAAACTACCCAAGGGTTCAGGACCAAAGTAGCATTCTCTTAATCCAGTTTTATAATATTATGTACAAAATTGTGAAGGCTGGTGTTGGACCAGGAGCAGGGAGATGCAAATTCCAGGTCAACTTCAGCTTCAGAAGCTCATTGGGTGTCTACAAATTACTCACTCAGCTCAACTCTTCTCACAAGAGTGTGTGAGAGGGAAATAAGAGGAGGGAGCAGTATCTATGGTCATCTTGAGCTCTTGTATAAAAGGTAAGACATAAACCTGATAAATAAGCAAATTTAAATAGATAAAAATAATTCTTCACATTCCTTTGGCCACCACTTCCTTCCATACTGGAGCAAAGATGGCAAAAGGATGGACTCTCAGCTTCTCTTGTAGTAGAAGCTAGTAAGAATGTTTTACCACCTAATCAATTTTCTCTAGAATGTTAACAGGAAGCTGCATTCAAATCCTTGCTTCTGGTGATTTTTGCACCAAAATTACATAGTGTGTTTAAAAAAAAAAAAAATCATTTCAAGTTACTCAAAAAATCCAAAAAATATTTAAAGATCCATCAATCATACATGTGCCCAACATTAAAGCTAAAAAAACAGCATTATATGTACAGGTACTTACTACCTACAGCAATGGAAATGACCGACACAGACTTCAGAGGATAATCAGAATTGCAGAAAAAACAATTGCTGCCAATCTGCCTTCCATTGAGGACCTGTATACTGCACGAGTCAAAAAGAGGGCGGGTAAAATATTTACTGATCCCTCACATCCTGGACACAAATTGTTTCAACTCCTACCCTCAAAACGTCGCTACAGAGTACTGCACACCAAGACAACTAGACACAAGAACAGTTTTTTCCCGAACGCCATCACTCTACTAAACAAATAATTCCCTCAACACTGTCAGACTTTCTACTAAATCTGCACTTCTATTCTACTAGTTTTTCTCATCATTCTTATCATCCATTTCCTCCCATGTTGACTGTATGACTGTAACTTGTTGCGTATATCCTAAGATTTTTATTAATATTGCTTCTTCATTGCTTATTTGACCCCTATGACAATCATTAAGTGTTGTACCACATGATTCTTGACAAATGTATATTTTATTTTATGTACGTTGAGAGCATATGCACCAAGACAAATTCCTTGTGTGTCCAATCACACTTGGCCAATAAAAAATTCTATTCTATTCTATTCTATTCTATTCTAAATGAATTAAAAGATTTTCTAATTTTCTATCTCCATCCAAATGCATGGCTAATGAGAAGGCTCATCATAAAAAAGTCTGATAAGCAATGTTTCATGAGAAAAGCCCATGTTAATAATATACCGCAACATCTGCATGTACAAGGCATGAAACCCAAGCCAAGTTAGGAAGGCACCTGCATTTTCCCAGCTAAGTACAACACGGTTTATTGTGCTCAAGCTTTGTAAGAAATATAACCTTAAGAAGCTCCTTTATACTAGAAGTCATACTTGTTTTTGTGAAATTACTTTCCCCTTAGTTAGGAAGCACCGCTATACAGTTCCTTTGGAGCTCAAGAGAAAGCTTCCCAGAAATTAAAAACAATGGATTACTGCACTCTGATTTCACCTTTTGGCTTATTAACAGAGTTCAACTCTCCAAAATAAGTCATTGTAAGTGTGTAAAGCCTGTACAGTTTTATGTTTTCTGCAGGTGAGATTTTACCTTTAACATTCCATTTGCTCAGGTTACCTAATCCTTCTTGTTAACTGCTCTTTTATGCAAGCAAGTTAAGATCCTGAAAGGAGCGCCTCAGAAATTCTTATTTCTTGATGCGGAAGCATATAAAAGTTAATCTCTAAGCAAGATATAAAGGCTTAATGGTACATTCTAAAGGAAAAAAATCAAATTGGAACTTGCACCTCTCCGTTTTTCTTGAACTCCCCAAACAATCGCAATTATTCTCTACTGCATCTGACTTTTTTGTTATTTCAAAATAGTTTACTTCTGAAATACAAGCTGCATAACATTAGCTGCTTGGAGAGGCAAATGTGTGAAAGTCTCCGAACTCTGAACATACACACACCACAAACATAGAGAGACAGACAGAACATTTTAAATTTACGTCTATCAGATTGTAAATTCATCTAAACCTATTTTCAATATAGAATCAGTAGAACTTGTTTTAATTATATTTCTCAAATCTTTGCTTTGCTTCTGATTCTGTTTTATTATAGGAGCCCTCATTCAGTATTATTGGGGAGGAAGGAAATTAAGATGAATTGTATTAATCCAATAATATTTTTTATGAATATTTAAATTTAAATTTCACATTTAAAAATCCAATGTGAAAACCATGGGAAGTGGAAATCTAGAATAGAGCAGTTAAAACAGTTAAAATCCAGGAGCCTGTCAAATGGTGTTGCCTTCATGATAGACACAAACTTTGAAGCAGATATAAATATCTTACTTTACAGTGTACAAAGATTAGTGAATATGCTCTGTTTGCATGACTAAATTATATTTATTATTGGAGCCTATGTAACAGGACTTACAGCTTTCCAAGAAGGGTAATATTGCATTTAATTTTGGAGTAACATGCTTAAGACCACATGATAAAAAGTCAATAGAACCAGACAAAGTTAAAATTAGTAGGTATGCTCTGAATACCTATTAATTTATCTTCCACATTTTCCACTTTCCAAATTATAATTCAATGGCATCTGTGATGGCATCTAGGAGTCCTAAGAATTCTGTCTTTTTTCAAGACAAAATTGCCCAGAATAACCATAATCAAAACAGCAGCAAGGTATAGCAGTTCTTGCATTAAGGAACTAATTACATAATAGTGAGGCTAAGAAACAGCTATGATTTTTAATACTCTCCTCAAATATTCCTATTTTTTTGTTTTTAAAATTCAAAGCAGATTTTAAAATATAATTGTTTTACAAAAATGTCTGTAGATCGAAGTTCTGTGTCCTGCAATAGTCACAGTATGCCTTCCAGGTGGCTTGGTAGATTCTTGTAGTGGACGGACAACAAGATGCTTGGATCGTAGCGATAACTTTCTCAGGTAAGTGTTCCCGTCTCAGGCAATCCCCCTCAAGCGGCATGAAAACGTATATCATTTCAGGCAAATGGTTATCTCTTCTTAAAAACTTCCAGAGTTAGAGCATTTATAACTTCTGGAGACAAGTTGTTCTAATGTACTTTTCCAAATCAGGAGGTACCGTAGTTTTTCAAAAGCTGGATTGAATTTTGAAATTGTTTATTCCAGTGACCAACATGAAAAGAAATACACCAGAAAGATTAAAATATAATTATAATTATCTATCAACCAATGCTTCCAATTACCGTAGTTTTTGAAAAGGAACCAGTCAGTTGTTATATTATTGTTACTCCCCTTCATTTTCATATTGTTGCCAATGGAAATGGACATGGCCGGCTCAGCTGCCCATGCCCGGACCAAAACAAACTGCCTTGTGGGCCTATTACTGTGGCCTTGCTACTTTTTATTTTATTTCATTTCATTTTATTTTACTTTATTTTATTTTATCTTATCTTATTTTTTTATTTATTTTGTCCAATACACAATACATATAGAAGAGAATAGACATGAGGTAATATATATAAAGAAAAATATAAAAATAGAGGAGAAGATATATGAAAGGGGGGAAAAATGATATATGAGATAAAGGAAAGACAATTGGACAGGGGACGAAAGGCACACTAGTGCACTTATGTACGCCCCTTACTGACCTCTTGGGAACCTGGAGAGGTCAATCGTGGATAGTCTAAGAGAGAAATGTTGGGAGTTAGGGGTTGACACTATTGAGTCTGGTAATGAGTTCCACGCTTCGACAACTCGATTGTTAAAGTCATATTTTTTACAGTCAAGTTTGTAGCGGTTAATATTAAGCTTGAATCTGTTGCGTGCTCTTGTGTTGTTGCGGTTGAAGCTTCCTTGCAGGAACTTGACCGAAGGATCTCCTGGAACTGAATAAAGCTATGCACTTTGCCAGTTTGTTTCCCATCCACACAAATCATATATCAGCCTTCTAAAATGAACCCACAAACAAACACAAAAAGGGGGCTCCTGCTGGCCACACAACAGAAAATCCCATCCTTCTGAGAATTACATAGAAACATTGGTTGCTAGTTCTTTTGTCTAGTAACAAAAAATATCCTAGTACAGTGATGGCGAACCTCAGATACCGAAAGCGTGCATGAATTTATTATTGCGCATGTGCGCGTGCCCACACCCATAATGCCTGGACCCCCCACACCGGAGGCCCTGTGGAGGCCTGAAAGAGCCCATTTCCCAAACTCTGGTGGGCTCAGTAGGCCCATTTTTGGCCCTTTTCAGGCTCCAGAAGCCAAAAAATGCACTCCCCCATGCCCTCAGAGACTCTCCGGAAGCCCAACATGTCTCCCCACTGCCTCCGGGAGAACCGAAAATCAGCACATTGGAGCTGAGGTAGGGTAATGGCTCACATGCCAGCAGATATGGCTCCGCTTGCCACCTGTGCCATATATTCGCCATCACTGTCCTAGTAGGTACACTGGCAGAACAATCTATCATTCTTCTGTTAGCTTCTTGACCAGAGTCAAGAGCATCTCCGGAAGATGGCTGTACATCTCTCCTCCAATGACCTCTTCTTCCTTAGATGGCCACCAGAGTTATAATGCAAGTTGTTAATAAAAACCCGGGATATATCTATTTGTTGTACTTAAAGTACTTCTACCAAATTAACCTTTGAACTCTGGACTGGGAAAGACATGAAGAACGTTAAAGCATAACACTGAGAGAATCCCTAGGAATGTGTTTCATTAATACTTAATTTAATTAACTGAATCTCCCTAAGAGACTTCTGGTGTGTTTTTTTAATTAGCTGCAGTTTATTTTTATATCAATCGCATAAGCACCTGACTTTTTGAGGGATTCTGCAAGTAATATAACCCAAAATGCAATGTTTTGACAAGAGGCCCAAACACCAATGAACCAGGAAGATGATGGGATTGTCAATTAAGGTACTGATTTACAAAAGCAGAATGGAAAAAGGTCCACAGTCCGGAAAATTATAGTGATCTATATAGCACTCAGGCTACCTCTGTACCAAAGAAAAGAATCTGATATGCCACTTGCATTGTGTAGACTTCTCATTTTACTTTAGAGAAAAACTGTTCTCCTTTTGGGCAATTTCTCGAAGTCTATAGCACACCTGCAAGTAAAACTCCCCCAGCCCCCCAATAAGTCTCACTGAACAAAGACACTGTTACCATAGCACCAATTTGAAGAACAGACTATGGTAAAATTCTATTGGCAGCTCAACTGCCAGCAGAAAGTAGATACTACTAATAACTCACAAAATACCCCAAGAACCTTGTAAAGTCATGCCATTAGGGAAAATATATAGAACAATCAAAACAGCACATTTGCGGAAATGCGGAAACGCTAGAGAGACACATTATGAAGCAGGTATATTAATGTTCTTTTACTGCCTCCTGCTGGTTAATTCCTTTTGGTTAATACTATTGGGATACACGACAAACTTCAGCAATTTTCGGAAGAAATGAAATTGGATCTTCAGCGTTTATTTTAAGTATGAGAACAGACAAAAATGCCTTAAGCGTTTTTATTAATTCCGGCCTTTTCAAGAAGCAAGAGTGGTACAGAGGAAAGAATGAGAAAGTAAGTCACAGTATAATCATTTGTAGAAACAAGCACTTAAGAGTCTTAATTCCCAAAGCGACCTTCCCTCCCAAGAATCTGCATGAACAGGCACGTTTCTTAATAGTTGCCTAACCACAGTCCATGGACTAAGCAAACTTCACCAAGGAGGGAATACCATAATAATGTAATCACAGCAAGAACCATGCTATCAAATATGAATGGATAAATAGATGGGGTAAGGGGGGGGGGGATTTCATTTTTTTGCCTAAATTCATTACACATTTCCGTGTTAAATGTAATTCTATTTGTTTTCACCCATTGTTCAAGCTTGTTTACATCTTTATTATTTTTTCTCTTTCAGCCACCAAACTTAGCTTTGATCATTTGCAAATCTGATCAGCATTCACTCTCATCAATATTATTAAATGTGTTGAACAGCACTGTTAGGTTCTGAACCTATTCCTATGGTGTTCACTTCATTTTGGATGTTTTTCCAAGTAGATTTGATGCCATTTATAGTTTATCCTTTAAGTATGATATTTGAACTCTGGCCCCATCCAATGCTTAAGCTGTCAAATCCATATTTGATCATTTTGTTGATAAGGATACTCTCTGAGACATTGTCCACACCCTTTTCCTGACCCAACTAGACCAGGGATAGGCAAAGTTGGCTCTTCTATGACGTGTGGACTTCAACTCCCAGAATTTGTGAGCTAGCATGATTGGCTAAGGAATTCTGGGAAAATCATAGAAGAGCCAATGTTGCCTACTCCTGAACTAGACTAATAACTCCATCATAAAAGGAGATCAGGTTAGGCTCACAAGACTTGATCATCATAAATCCATGTTGGCATTTAAGTTATTCGGATGTCTGTACATTAATATTGACATTCTGAATTGGGCACAGGAATTTACAAGCAGCAAATACAGTTCTTTAGGGTTGATGGATGAATTAAATTAATTTCCCTCTTTTGTTGCTATTTTCCAAAACATCTTCAATATAGAGGCGGCTGCAGTAATTCAATAGCGAATTTATCAAGACACGGATAACCAAAACCAGACTACCGGTATTTTCATCCAAGGAAAATCTAAGCCTAGCTACCCAGCTGAAGCTGGACATAGGTGGCCTCAATTGTAAGGTATACTTATCCCTGTAGTGATAGATCTGTACAGAAGAAAGACATGTGATCATCCCCTCTGTAAAAGCTTTATTTCATGTAGTGCAGTGTTTCCCAAGCTTGGCAACTTGAAGATATTTGGACTTCAACTCCCAGAAGTCCAAAGCTAGTATTCGCTGGCTAGGGACTTCTGGGAGTTGAAGTCCAGATATCTTTAAGTTGCCAAGGTTGGGAAACACTGATGTAGTGTAGAGTATTTCTCCAATTCCCAAATCCAATAACCATTTCCTCCAGATTAGATTTTATTATACACACTATACGTTTTTACTACTACAGTGATCCCCCGGGTATCGCGATCCCGATCATTGCGAACGGGCTAAATCGCGATTTTTCAACCCGGAAGTAAAAACACCATCTGCGCATGCGCGCCCTTTTTTCTATGGCCACGCATGCGTAGATGGCGCCGGGCAGATCAGCTGCTGGGCGGCTTCCCTGGGTCTTCCCCCTCTTGCTGCGGGAGGGCGAGTGGCGGGCATCAGCGAGGAGTTTGCGTGGGCGGCAGGGAAACCCCAGCGCCGCTTCCCAGCTGAGTCCTGAAGCCAAACGCGGAAGTTCGCTTCAGGACTCAGCTGGGAAGCGGCGCGAGAGAACGGCATGGGCGGGCGAAGGGCGGGCGAGCGGCGGGCGCGCGGGCAGGCAGGCGGCGGACAAGCGGCGGGCGGACAAGCGGCGGGCACGGCAGCAGCGAGGAGTTTGCGTGGGCGGCGGGGAAACCCCAATCTTCGGCTCCTCGCTGCCACGGCGAAAAACCGATCATTGCGAGGGGTCCTGGAACGGAACCCTCGCAATAATTGGGGGATCACTGTATATGGTTTAATCTTCCTTTAAGATATGATTTCATTAGGAGTTGGACATATGAAGAGATGTTAAAAGCCAGTCTCTATTTTTCTTAGCCATGAGCTACTGCCAGAAGGTTATCCAAGACAGGGCTCTCCAACCTTAGCAACTTTAAGACCTGTGGACTTCAACTCCCAGAATTCTCTGGGAGTTGAAGTCCACAGGTCTTAAAGTTGCCAAGGTTGGAGACCCCTGATCCAAGAAGTAAGCATACCCGCCTCATCTGGAGACACTTAAAAATGCTGCCAACACTTTGGCACTACATTTGCTTGGTTCCCCATTTAGGGGCTCCATCATTTTAGTCCATGTGGATTCTGTTCCCCATTCCTGATCTAACTGTACTTGGCCAAAAATAAACCCTCTCACTATCTAATCTCATTTCTCCTTTCTATCACCAACTGAAAAAGGTTCCAAATGAGACTAATTCCAAGCAGGAGAGTGTATGCAGTAATCAAATCAGTTAATAAAAGCTATCATCTCCTGTTCCCTTTTTTGTAAGAGAAATGGGCATAACCATCATCATCTATTCAAGCTTAGTAAGTTGCTGGTCTATGTTTCATATCCTCAGCAGATGTGATTATGAATAATCACATAAACAGAGGATGTAACAGCCTTGGTTCAGGGACAATCACCTAGCAGCAATTATTTGTGCTTCAAACTTTAGAGCTCAATTTGGAGACTAACAACTAGAATGATGAGAAGAACTTACTTTTCCAACCTCTCAATTATAACCTAGTCTTTTCATATTAGTGATGACAGTCGATGAATGTGTACAGATTGGCCAGCTTGGTCTAGTGCAGTGCTTTTCAAATAGTGGGGCACGTCCCCCTGGAGGGGGGCAGTGAAGTGATGCGGGGTGTGTGTGCATGTGAGCCTGGGGAACATACATGGTCCCTCTTGATCGATTCCCCTGGGCAGGGAGGTGTTTTTCCATTTGCATGCTGCTCCGAGCCCAGACGAGAAGGCGGCCATGTGGGGCAGTTGCATGGATTGTTATTCTCGGTGGGCGCCACGGTAGTGATGAATGACATGGCGAACATCTTCTGGGCAAGGTGGAGCATCCTCTGCAGCTGGGTGAAAGCTTCGAATGACACCCTAAAGCCTTCCTCCACACCATTCGGCAGAGGCGGCACTTATGGGCCAGGCTGACGACCCCAGAACATCAGCTTGATTAAACTGGCCTGACCCTGTGTCAAAAGAGGGCCCTAACCATGGTAGCCTATGTCTGCCTAACCGAAAACAGGCTCCATTGAATTCAGTAGGACTTACTCCCAGGTAAGAGGGTAGAGCAGCCTTCCCCAGCCAATACTGTAGTTTGATTGCAGCTTATAATAAGTAAAATATTTTATTTATTTATTGGATTTGTATGCCGCCCCTTTCTGTGGACTCGGGGTGGCTAACAACAGTGATAAAAAACAGCATGTAACAATCCAATACTAAAACAACTAAAAACTTTTATTATAATAATAATAAATATTAACACTAAAATTGGAGAGGTGGAGGGAGCGAAATGTTTACTTCTTCCTAGGGGAGGTCGTAACAGAAAATAATTGAGAAGCACTGGTCTAGTGATTAAGACACCCGGCTAGACCTAGGAGTGAGTTCAAATCTCACATTAGCATGAAAGCCAGCTGGGTGACCTGACTATGTGTGAGGTGAGTTGTAAAAGTGACTGACCCAAGGTCACTCTCTCTCTCTCAACTCAACCCAACCCACATCCCAGGGTTGTTGCTGTGGGGAAAACAGGAGGAGGAAGGTGTGTAAGACATGTTTGTTGCCTTGAGTTATTTGTAAAAATAATAAAGGTGGGATACAAACAAAACAAAATCTCATGCTATGAACGCATTCACTTTTAAGAACAGATCTCACATTCAAATAGCATGAAATCACCCCAGAATTAAGGGACTTCTTTTTCCCTAGATTGCTAACCATGATAGGTTTCTACATAGGTGGAAAGCACAAAAATGGAGGAGGTGGATGGACCTCAATTTGACAGGAAACCTGGCCACGTACAGCCTTAATGTTTGCACATGAGCTTTAACATGATTAACTGTCCCCAAAGGTGATTTTTCAAGAAGCAACTGGACTTTTTGGTTTCTGTTTGAAGATGTTTTGCATCTCATCCAAGAATCTCCTTCAGCTTTGACTGGAAGGTGGGGAATGGAAAAATTTATATTCCTGGCAGACAGGTGTACATTTGCATTTTTTTTTAGAGAGCAATAGAAGCCACTTGGGAGTTTTATGTGTCTCCTCGGGGTCACCTGAATAATGCAAAAGGGTGTGGAGCCTTCTTGGAACTCTTGAAAGGACTGTGTTGCAGATTGGAGACCGATGATGCCGTACATCCCTCCTCCTCTGTTGAGAAAGAACTGCTCAATTTTGTCCAGCTGCCTGCAAGGAATATAAATCTTTTAATTTCTCACCATCCAGTCAGCGCTGAAGAAGCTTCTTGGATGAGAAGTGAAACATCTTCAAAGAAAAAACGGAAAATTCAGTTGCCTCTTGAAAAAGAACCTTTGGGACAACCATGACCTGGATGACTGAGTATCTCCATAGACATGATTAACTGTCATTTTCTTCTAATTTAGCTATACAGTGGTACCTCTACCTAAGAATGCCTCTACTTATGAACTTTTCTAGATAAGAACTAGATGTTCAAAAAAATTTTTGCCTCTTCTCAAGAACCATTTTCTACTTACAAACCCGAGCCTCTGAAACTATAACCAGAAAAGGCGAGGAGAAGCCTCCGTGGGGCCTCTCTAGGAATCTCCTGGGAGAAAACAGGGCCTCCATCCTCCCGGTGGTTTCCCCAATCATACGCATAATTTGCTTTTACATTGATTCCTATGGGAAAAATTGCTTCTTCTTACAAACTTTTCTACCTAAGAACCTGGTCACGGAACAAATTAAGTTCATAAGTAGAGGTACCACTGTATATATGTAAAAGCGAAAAACATTCACGCAGAATCACGAAATCTCCAGAACCATAAAGCCTACAAACCTGAAATTTGGCACGTATGTTCCTCTTAGCTTCTAGGTGCTTGCTAAGAAAGGGTTTTTCAAAACGACCATCAGGGGATGAGTATTTCATATATTATTATTATTATTAACATGCTCTGATGCTAATTCGTTAGATGTTCTACTCCCCCTCCTGTTCTGTCTGGGTTCCCCCAGACGCCAACACCAACTAAAAAGAGTATCCAGACACGCTGGTAAAAAGCAAAGTCCTTTTATATCTTTGAAAACAAACACAGATAACAAAAACTGTTCTTACAAACTGGAATGCTGTGAAGCTGCACAGAAGAGTCACGACGGCCAGATAATACAACAGGCTTCTTGCTGGCACACACACCACTGTAGATAATAAAACCCACGCCTCCCCCAAGTTTTCAGCCTTCGAGGCCACAAGCCAGAATCAGAGACGCCAAGGATCGAAGCAAGGTCACAGGACTCCCAAAAGATAACTCTCCACAATACAGGAAGGGCGGGCCTGCCTTTTCAACCTTTCTGAGGAGAACCACACCCAAACCCAGCTGTTGCCTATTAGGGATGGAAATACCTGGCTAATTGTCCCCTTCGTTGTGCTGCCCTTCTCTGCCTCATATCTATGATGGCTTGTGCGTTCTCATCCAATGACTCCAGGCTACTCGCTGGGGAGAGCTCCCCCCTGAGGGTCTCAGACTGTTCCCCCTCCTCCTCGTCCTGACATTCCTCTTCCCCGTCTGCCTGGTCCTCCTCCTCCTCCTGTTCCTCGTCCTCCCCCTCTGAGCATGGAGCCAGCAGAGTTCCAGCCGTTCCCTGAGGAGCCTCAGACTGAATCACAACACCTCCCAACCTGAAAATAACTCTGGAGAAAATGGGATAGCATAGGAGAGGCTTCTGTGGAGAGACAAGAAGCTAGAAAGCCTGAGAGAAAGAAGGGGCTAGAAAGCCTGGGGGAGAGAAGGGGAGAGGATAGAGAAGGCTTCTGTAGGACAAGCCTGAAGGAGAGAAGGGGAGAGGAGAGGCCGATTATAACTACAGTATTCATTAATTTTCAAACTGTAAGTGTCGATTTATCAAGCCCGATCAAAGTTTTGCACGGATATTCAGCTAGTTATTAATAACAGCTAACTTCAATTTGTTGGAATTAAATAAATAGTAATTCAAATCATTCTTATAGTAGCATTTAAATTGTAATTTAAGCATTCATTATTTGTCTATGATTTTATATGCTCAGGTAGCTAGAGCTGGAAGTACAGAAATAGAGTAAGATGACATTCAGTCAAACATAAACTTGCAGTGCAATCTGATCTCTTTTTTTACCAATGAGTAAGATAGACTGTAATAATTTGTATTTATGAATACATGTATTTCTTTAAACTAGAAAAGTTGCAAGGCTTTAAAATATATATTTTGTAGAGAGCTGAGGAACAGCTTTAGGTGACCTATACTCCAAAAACCTGCCTTCAAAATATTAGCCTCTCTATGGAATAGAACTAATTTCAATGGATTGTTGGGATCCGAAATTCTCTACAACATTCTGCCACTTTGAATTTTGAGATAGAAGAACACAAATGAAAGATCACTTTTTTATTTATGTATTGTTGCTTTAAACTAATCACAGAAAAAGAAAAATAACAAAGGGAACAAAACACAAAAATATATAAATTATTTTTTTTAAAAGCCTGATTATTATTGTATTAATAATTATATATTTTATATATTGTTGTACAGGATTAATATTTTTATTATATTAATTATATTAATAATCATTTATAGAATTGTAGCTATTTACTCTTAGAGGCTCTTAACTAGCAAATGTCACCAGTTTTCTATTAGTTACCCCAAATTTTTCAAAGAACAGGAACTGGCTTAATAGAAGCAAGGCTTTAAAAAAAAGATGACCTTGTTAAAGGAGAATTCCATTAGAAAGCAAGACTTAGCTGTTTTATCACAACAGAAACCCAAAGCAATACATACAGTATTATTTTAGTCATCATTTGCTATTTAGTTTGTTTCCGCTCTTCTCCATTTCAGCTAAAAATTCTAAAGTACAAGTGGAGTGCACTGCTAATTTCTTTATCTCCCTAAGACTCCTTAAAACAAGAAGCCAAAAGGGTAAGAGAAGCAAATGTGTTCAGATAGAGTACTAAATCGACTTATCAATGAAGATATTTTGGATGGCGTATTAAGACATTAGCTACTTTTTTTAAAAAAAATTGAGCGCGGCAGAATAAATCCATTTCCTTTACATTAAAGTTAATATACGTGAAGTGGTAAATAAAATGCCTAATAGCTTTTGAGTATCTAATCTAAACCTTGCTAAGAAAGGCAGGTTCCATTAAAAGTTTCAATGATAACTTTTAGTTAAACAAAGGAAAGATATCTGACCTTGTCTTTTGTGAAAGACACATACTCAAACTATCTGCAGATTCACGTACTTGATTATTATTTTCACAAAGCTTTCCAAGCTCTCAGAAATCAAGTGTAGTCGACAAATTAAGTTTAGCCTTGGGATTCTGAGATACTTGTCACCCAATAAGTTGCAGTCATAGATGGCATCAAAGAAAGAAAGTGGGGGGGGGGAGAGGGAGTGTTTGGTAACTCAAGAACAAGGAAGAACAAATTCAGCAGTCATTCATCCTGAAGCTTGCCAACACTGATAGCAATATAATCAGCAGAGTGGCTTCACAATCCTGCTTTACAATGGCTGGACTTACTCAAAATGATAAGTCCAGTTACGTTCAAGTCACGTTATGACTTGAAATGATATGTGAAACCAACAAAAATAGGAGTGTAGGATATATTTAATTCAGAAGGGAAGAGGAGGAAAGGCATAGAGGCCAAAGGCTGCAAAGGGCATCGACTTGTTCCACCCCGTGTTCCGGGAACCTGGTAAAGTATCTCAGGAGGTAGGTGTTGGATGGATGAGCAGAGAGATCCACTGCCGGTGTATCGAACCTCCTGTACAGTTCCTTGAATATGTCCGGATACCATTCAGTGATTGACTGTTGTCCTGCTCAAGCAATCAGCCTGTAGATTCACCTTCCCGGAAATGTGCTCTGTCTTGATGGAGAGTAAGTTGGCCTCTGCCCAGCTACTCCACTTCTGCCATCAAAAGATGGGAGCGAGTGCCCCCTCCTGGTTTACATGAGCCTTTGCGGCCAGGTTGTCTGTCAAAATTAGCGTGTGGCTGTTCCTGATCTCTGCCTGAAAATAATGCAGCATCAGGTGAACGGCTCGAACTCTCAGCCAGTTGATGCTGTTCCATGTTTTCTCAGGGGATGATCTGTCCTGGACCATCTGTTCTCACAGGTGCGCCCCCCCCCCAGCTAAACAGACTGGTGTCCGTGGTGATCACCACTCGGTGGACTTCCTTGAAAATGCACCTGGTCTTTAAAGACTTTGACGTCCACCAGGTCAGGGAACAAAGGACCTGTGGTGGAAGACGTATCCACCTTCTGGAATGAGCCCTGTCTGCTCTCTGGTGGCAGCAAGAGCTACTGAAGAGACCTGGCATGAAGGTGCGCCCATGGCACAATGGCCCAAGATGCAAGATGTGTCCAGGGGTACAATTCAAATCGATCAAACTTGGTCTACTAGGTCCCAAATGCTATCCCACCTGTCTTGAGAAAGATGAACCTGGCTGGATTTGGAGTCAATCACTACCCCAAGATGGAGTAGGCACGTGATAGGGATGAGATGACTTTTCTTCAGATCGACAGAGAATCTGTGGGCCTGAAGTGTTTGGATGACAATCCACCATCCCTAGAGAGGGGAAGATGATTATATTAAAATATTGTCGATGTAACACTGCATTCTTAGAGGCAGAACTTGGATAGAAGCAGCTACCACTGCCAGAATTTCAGTAAATGTCCTGGGGGCTGAGGAGAGGCCGAAGGGCATGGCTCTGTATTGATAGTGATGCCCAGCAAACAGGAACCTCAAATACTTCCTGTGATCGGGATAAGGTCATGGGGGTAAGCTTCCTTCAGGTCCACAGATGACATGAAGTCCCTCTCCTGGATGCAGCCCAAGGTGGTTTGTAGGGATTGCATCTTAAAGCGCTGATATGTCACATGCTAGTTGAGTCTTTTCAAATCCAGTATGCCCTTCCAACCCTCTCCCTTCCCCCCAATTTTTGGGCACGAGAAAAATAATGGAATACAATCCAACACCTTTTTGGCCCTCAGGAATTTGTTCTGTGACCTGGATCTGTAACAGATATTGGATCTGCAGGTCACTGCAGGAATTGAGTTGGAGGGCAGGAAAGAAATTCGACTTTGACACCGAATTTGATGGTACTAAGAACTCGGGCATCTGATGAGGTTTTTTCCCATTGAGTTACAAAAAGGTGCAGCCGCCCGCCAATGGGAAGTTCAGTCTGAAGATCTTTTACCCCATGGGAGGATCTGTTATAGCTCTCTTGAAAGGGCCGTTTGACTGGAAAGGAGAGTTGGCCCCTGTCACAGGAGACCGGCCTGCCCTGTGCTGGCTCAGAAGCCTGCACATAGGAACAATGGTACTGTGATGCATAAAAATTGGGTTCATAAGAGTGAAAAAACTGCCTCTGAAAATAGGGTGAAGCCCTGCTATCTCCCTGCTTCTGTTGTGATGGCAGAACTTTCTGCTTATCCATGGGTCTCAGTGAGAATCGGCTCAAGCTCGTCCCCCAAAAGATTTATAGGGGACCGAAGCCAATCGCCATTTAGAGCGTAGGTCGGTTTGCCAGTGAAAAAGCCACAGAAGTCAATATGACATGACTTTTGAAGCCAGAGCTTTGGAGGTTTTGCTTCATGCAAGTTAGCGTCGGCAGAGTACTCAATGGCCACTGGGATTTTGTTAAGATCATGTTGCATGTGTCCTCAGGAGGCAATCTGGCCTGTAGTTGGCAAAGTTATATAAGTATAGATCTGTTGAAAAGGACATGGCAGTAGAGGCCCTAATGGCACAGGCAACCATCTGAACGGCACGCCATTTCTTCTCTTTCACTCTAAGAGCCTCACTGGCATCTGAGGGTAGCAGAGCACAGGATGACAAAGACACCACTGGAGCATCAACTTGAGGAAGTTGTAAGATTTCCTCCATGCTCTGTAGAGTTTCTTATCAATGCCACTAGGGGCGGTCAAGGAGCTGGGATTGGTCCACTGGCGTTATCCATAAATAATTTTGGAGAAGGAACTGTGACCTCATGAACTGAAGGTTCTGAGAACGGGTCTTCCTGAGAATTCTGATGACATTGAGCATCTGAATGTACTAGTGGAAGTTCCATGTTGGCAGAGGCCTTTGTCCTTGTATTATAATGATTTGAATAAGAGAAGGTGGAATAAGCCTGTAAATGCGGGTTGTTCCTGGATGACCCCCTGGTCCTCAGGTAGCTCTCGATCACACATCTCCTTATCCTCCCTGATGGATCCCTTGCTATGGGCTGAGGGACAGGGGGTTGAGCAGTCCCCTGTGCGATGACTGGTGCATAGAGGGTTGAAGATTCATACTAGAGGACTGGGGTTGAATAAGGGCTTGCTGGTTAAGGCCTGAAGCAATCTTCTGAGAAATTGCCTGAGCAATAATTTCTCTTAAATCTTGAGGCAAAACAGGTCCTTAACCCTCTGCAGCATGAAGCCCCAATGCTGTTGATGTAAATGTTCCCTCAGGAATTATAGCCCTTGCAGGAACTACTGTAAAAGAATTCGCACCAGAAGTGCATGTCAGGGGTAGATAATGCGGTTTTCTGTAAGGGGCGAGGGGAGGCAAGGGTTTCCTGCTCCTCTGGACCCTCTGGTGAGCATCCCAGGTGTCTTTCCCCAAAAGCTTGGGGGGAAAGCTCAAGGAGTGGTGAGCATGCCCTCTCAGGAAACATCTCCTCAGATTGAGGCCCTGCAGCCTCTGCTAGATTGGAAACCTTGGCAAACCGGCTTCCAAGGCTCTCTGACGCCTCTCTGCATTCTTATCTGATGCTGAGGAGCCCTTGGCAGTTGTGGAGATCTTGGGCCTGCTAAGGCTGGCCTCACCTCTGGAGAATAATCTTGAGGCTCTAGAGGCCATCTTCACAGCCCTTTTTTCCTCACCGGCCCTTCTAGATGAGCTGCGATCCACCATCTTGAAGCCAGAGTTTTCTGCCAAGACCCTCGCTCCCACAGATGATCAAGGGGTGGCTGAAGACAATTCTATGATGGCCGCCAGCTAGCAAATTGAACAAAGACATGCCCCGAAATGCACTGAGGGAGGAATAAAAACCACCCTGCAGACATCAATCAAGAGAGCCACTCTGTTCCAAAATTCAAAATGGCCACTCTCAGCTGAGAGTCGGCTTTCCAAAATCGCGCCTCTGCTAGCTTGGGCGGGAATCGGCTCACTCCAAGCCAACAAGAGAGGCATCAACAATCACAGCTCTGGCTGGAAATAGGGCATGGGGCAATCCTCTTTGAAGTGTGGCTCTTTAAAAAGAACCAGCAGAACCAGTAGGCGGTGGTGGCAATTGTCCCAGCAGAACAGGGAAAGACCAGCTCACAAACCAGCGGCTTAAGTGAGATACAAGGCACCCGCCCCAACGGGAGATACCCTCAAAGGTTTACCCCGGAAAGCTGCTCTCTCCAACTGATGGAAGTGGTCACTCCAGGGGCCGGAGCAATCACGCTGACTCACTAGCAGCTCTGGGCTAGCAGGCTAGCAGAGCAGCTGAAGCTGCTGGAATCCTCAATCTTCATCTGCTTGTTATTTTAATTTCCTTTACCAATCTTCAAAAGAAATAGTAGAGGCTGGCAAAGAATGCCAGAAAGTTGTTTGTGTTTGACTTCAATCTGCTGTAGATGAGTAAAAACACATCTCCTTGGCTCAACTAAGTCGTAAAAAACTGGACGACTCAGCCGAGCAGAGGGGGCATGACCAGGGAATTGTTACAACTCAGTCTCCTAGCCAACGGAAGTTAATACCTACATGTGGATGCCTCTACCAGAGCACCAGAGAATATGCTATTTGCTTTTTTTTTAAAAGCCATCATCCAAACTGTAACATGTAAATGAAGAATATATAACCAAGCTGGAAATAAACAAACAACTGTCCAGTTGAAATGAACAGAGTTTGACCTTCATCCTCTAGAACCAAACTATCTAATAATCAAACACTATGTTTACATTATCACTAAGATATATAACATCTGATATCCAGTGGCTCTAACAGCAAGGTATCTACAGCTTTAACATACCATTTGTTGAAGTAGATGTTAAAAACTCTTGAATTACATGAAATGAACTTCCACAATGTATTCCTACTGCAGGGGTAGGCAAAGTTGGCTCTTCTACCACATGTGGACTTCAACTCCCAGAATTCCTGAGCTATCATGATTGGTTCAGGAATTCTGGGAGTTGAAGTCCACAAGTCACAGAAGAGCCAACTTTGCCTACCTCTCTCCTACAGTCTTGCAACTGAAAAATAACATGATCCCATGTGTTCTTGCTAAGATTTTATCCACTTATACTCAATCTATTTCTCAACCTGTTTCTGTTACAGTCATCAACAAAACATTGAAAATAGCACAAAGGAAATACCAAAACCCTGCAAATTTAAGAAGTAAAGAAAATGGGAGCACATATATACAGTATACACACAATCATTTTTAGATAAAACCCAACATTTTAAACAGCCATATTTATTATTTCTATTTTAAAAGACATTTGTACAGCTGGAAGTAGTTTACAGGTAGTCCTCGCCAACCAAAATTTGGACTGGCAACTGTCGCTAAGCAATGTAATCATAAAGTGAAACATTTCATTATATTCTAATATATGCTGTGGTCATTAAGCAAATCAACCACAATAATTAAAGACTAACTGCAACTTGCAACTTCTTACCAGCTTCTTCATAGATTTTGCTCATTGGAAGCCCACTGTGAAGGTCACAAACAGGAATTATGTGGCCATGGGACAATGCGACCATCATAAATGTGTCCCCAATCCACAATTCCAAGACTGTGAGGATGTTGCTATGGCCACAACTTTAAAGGCTGCTCGGAAATCCCCTTTCCCAACATCATAACTTTAAATCTATATATAAAAGCAAAAACCACTCAGACCATAATCACAAAATCTCCAGAACCATAAAGCCTACAAACTTGAAATTTGCTACATATGATCCTCTTGGCTTCTAGGTGCTCACTAAGAAAGGATTTTTTGAAATGACCATCAGAGAGGGTCGTGCGTACATGCGCGGGAGTGATTAGAATGAAAAAATATCCAGGCAGCCCCAGATCATCAGTTAATGGTCGTATATTTATATAATATTTCTAAAACTATTCATTTTCCTCAGAAATTAATATTGAGCCTTAATTGTATATAAACCCATCTTTAACTGAATAATTCTGCAAGTCTCACGGTAGCTGTGTTGATTTTTCAACCATCATTACCTCTCATGCTTTTAAATATCACTGGATTGGTTTTTGCAGAATCTAAGATTTCAATGCAGCAATTCACATCGTTCATCTACAGTACAGGTAGTTCTCAAATTAATGACAGGTTGCTCAGGAACCATGAAATTACTATAGATACACCCCCCCTTCCCAAAGATCATATGACTCGATCTGAAGTCTCCCTCCCTATGGTCTCGAGACAACATTTCAGGCACTCACCAACCAGCCCACTTTTACAGTGCTCCACAGTCACATGATGGCAATCTATAATGTTTTCGCCAAAACCTAGCATTGACTTGTTTGGGGAGGAAATGCCCCATAGCAATCAATGAGTCCACTCAGTGACCTGAGTTCACTTTATAACTATAACGATTTGCTTAATGACCACCGCAAAAGAAAAGGTCATAAAATTGGGTCAGTCATGTGATGGCTCACTTTATGACCATGATAAGCAAATTCTATTACAGTTGTAAATTGTGGACTGCCTATTGTTTGTTGCAATTCACTGGAGGCGACAGACACTCAGAATTGTTCCGTTTGAAAGTTGCATTTGTTCTTATTAATCATATCACGCTTTGTAATGGTAGCAATCCAGGCCATATTGTAGATATTGGCGGCTGGCACTGATCTGTCAGACAGAATTAACTGTTGGAATGCTTAATTTAGAATTCATATAAATAGCACTTATGAACTAAAGCACAGTTCCTGCAACATTGTTCCCAAAGTACAGTATTTCCTGGAAGTAATACGATAACCTTTGATTGGCTTAACAGTTTTTGTAGAAATTGAACAATTTCATTTATTGGATTAGTTTAGGAAAACCAAAGATTTTCCTAGAACAAGTAAAACCAAATATCATAGTGGCAGTTTTTAAGAAGAAAGCACGGCAAGAAGACTTCATCATAAGTTGCCATCTCGGTATTTCCTCATGTAAAGTTATAAAAATTCTGTGCTGTCTTAGAACAAAATATAGTTTTGGTCCACTTCATGCAGTATTGCCTACTCAGCCTAAAGCAATTCTTTCAAGTTGTTAAGACACAGGTTTTCCTAACCAACTCATCCTTATTTAAGACCTTTAGAGGTAGTCCTTGACCTATCACTGTTAAGCCCAAAATGTTTGTTGCTAAGCAAAGCAATTAAATGAGTTGCACTCCATTTTTCTAACTTTTCCCATAAGCAACTCACTTCAGCTGTTAAGTGTTAAGTTGTTAACTCCAGTTGTTAAGTGAATTATGTGGTGCTAAAATGAAACAGGTTTCCCGTATTAACTTGGCTTGTTGGAAATAAGTTGGGAAGGCTACAAATGGCATGTCCCAGGTCAGTGCAAATGTCACAAATACACGCCAGTTGTCACATGCTCCAATTTCTATCACAAGACAGACCGTGGTGATGCTACAATGGTCATAAGTGTGAAAAATGATCATAAGTCACTTTTTTAAAGATCTGTTACAACTTAGAACAGACACTAAAATAAACATAACTATTGAGGAATAAAAGTTGAAGAATACCTGTATATGGGTGCCCCTCTTTTAACCAACTCAGGGTGGCTCTCAATCAAAAGTTAAAACAGCATATTAAAACTAAAAATTAAATGTGTTAAAAACAAGAACTTGGTGCCAAATTAAACTTCTGATGTGTAGTCACTTTTTCTTATCTCAACACTTGGAACTAAAGCCAGGTCTTCAGTGCTTTTCAGAAAGCTAAGAGAGCAGAGACCTGTTCCATAGAGCAGGGGCTACCACACAAAGTTGCCATAAGATAGAAGTATGCCCATCCTATCTGATGTAGTAGTGTAGCAGCATAGGTAGATGTCCTTAGGGCAGTGATGGTGAATTTGTGATGTGCATGTCAAAGGTGACATGCCACACGTCAACACTTAACAGCTTTACAAACCAGTGACTAGCATCTTGAATTGCACCTGGAAAGGAACTGGAAGAAAAGGAACAGTTCACATTTCAAAGTATTACATGGGCAAATCTAGGGACCCCATTATTGTATGCACTGCTGCATTCTAGACCAATTGAAGTTTCCAAGTGGCCTTCAAGGGCAGCCCCATGTAGAGCTCATTGCAGTAATGCAAACAGAAGGTGACCAAGGCATGAGTCACTCTGAGCCAGGCCTCCTGGTCGAAGAAAGGGTGCAATTGGAGCAGTAGATGAATCTGTGCAAAGCCCCCTTCCCCCAAGCACAGTCATCATTGCTCAAGGCTCCCCAAACTGCACATCAGCTCAGTCCAAGGAACTGCCACTCTGTCCAGAGTCAAAGATGATCCTATCTCAGCTGATATAGTATTAACCACCAGACATATCTTAAATACACACATTAATCTTCTTTATCCACTCACATACAGAGATAAGATATATTCCAAATTCTTTCTAACTTCAGGAAACAATAAGCACACCAGTCAACAGATTTGGCTTATGCTACCATCTTTAACTTTCCTAGAAATGTGTGACTAGAAAGGATCAGGGATCAATGCCAGCCATGTTTGCTTCATATCAAACTTCCAATAAAGATCTAAAATCATGTTTACGTTATGATTATTTAAGGAACTGTACAACTCTCCATGATTGCATATGGCATGTTAAAATATTTGTTGTTTAAAGGGATAATCTAAAGCTTTGGTCTTTAGGAGGTGAAGGACAGAACAAGTTATCAAGTTACTGACATATTTAAGAAGCAGTCTGTAATGATTCAGGTGTAGGGCCTTATCTGTTATAATTTCTTTGAAGGCATAAGTTCTCCATACCAAGAGAGTGTTGACATACTCTTTTAAAACCAAATAGCCTTGAAATTATCTCTTCATGATCATGGAGATAAGATGAATGTGAAGTATCCACAACAGAATACATTCTCTTGATTAGTCTTTAACTTACAAAAATGCAGGCAGCCAAGCAGAGAAATGCAATTAAAAGGAGATTTTATTTATTTATTTATTTATTATTTGGATTTGTATGCCGCCCCTCTCCGAAGACTCGGGGCGGCTCACAACAAGTGTAAAACAAATCATAAATAATTCAATTAATTAAAATATTTAAAGATTTAAAAAACCCCATATACTAACAGACACACACACAGGCATACCATGTATAAATTAAATGTGCCCAGGGGGAGATGTTTAGTTCCCCCATGCCTGACGGCAAAGGTGGGTTTTGAGGAGTTTACGGAAGGCAGGAAGAGTAGGGGCA
This sequence comes from Erythrolamprus reginae, assembly GCF_031021105.1. Taxonomy (NCBI): domain Eukaryota; kingdom Metazoa; phylum Chordata; class Lepidosauria; order Squamata; family Dipsadidae; genus Erythrolamprus; species Erythrolamprus reginae. The sequence continues at coordinate 298,052,674 of NC_091950.1, forward strand.
GTTCTGATCTCCGGGGGGAGTTGGTTCCAGAGAGTCGGTGCCGCCACAGAGAAGGCTCTCCCCCTGGGGCCCGCCAACCGACATTGTTTAGTTGACGGGACCCGGAGGAGGCCCACTCTGTGGGACCTAATCGGTCGCTGGGATTCGTGCGGCAGAAGGCGGTCTCGGAGATATTCTGGTCCGATGCCATGAAGGGCTTTAAAGGTCATAACCAACACTTTGAATTGTGACCGGAAACTGATCGGCAGCCAATGCAGACTGCGGAGTGATGGTGAAACATGGGCATACCTGGGTAAGCCCATGACTGCTCTCGCAGCTGCATTCTGCACGATCTGAAGTTTCCGAACACTTTTCAAAGGTAGCCCCATGTAGAGAGCATTACAGTAGTTGAACCTCGAGGTGATGAGGGCATGAGTGACTGTTAGCAATGAGTCCCGGTCCAGATAGGGCCGCAACTGGTGCACCAGGCGAACCTGGGCAAACGCCCCCCTCGCCACAGCTGAGAGATGGTTTTCTAATGTGAGCTGTGGATCGAGGAGGACGCCCAAGTTGCAGACCCTCTCTGAGGGGGTCAGTAATTCCCCCCTCCCAGAGTAATGGACGGACAGATGGGATTGTCCTTGGGAGGCAGAACCCACAGCCACTCCGTCTTATCCGGGTTGAGTTTGAGTCTGTTGACACCCATCCAGGCCCCAACAGCCTCCAGGCACCGGCACATCACTTCCACCGCTTCGTTGACTGGGCATGGGGTGGAGATGTAAAGCTGGGTATCATCGGCATATTGATGATACCTCACCCCATGTCCTTGGATGATCTCACCCAGCGGTTTCATGTAGATGTTAAATAGCATTAGGACAACATACATCCTTAACAAAGTCAGGCCAGGCTTCCTTTTCTGGTATAAAAGGAACTATGGACACACTAGAGTGAAGTGAAAAAACAAATCTAAGTTTCTGCATTCAGAGACAAATTTTGTATGTTATGACGTCAGATAGTCAAACAACAGACAAACCACTATAAAACTTTCCTTATAGGCATTCAGGGAACATTTTACTGGACATTTTTCTTTAAAAAAAAATTTCTTGTCAAATGACTAGGAAATTTATATTCTTTTTTTAATATAAGGATGAGAAATGTGCCTGGTAATTTTCCAATGGTGCTGAAGGCTCTGAAAAGCTGAGAACCCAAGGAAAAACAGGAAAAAGGAAGCCAAGGGGGCTTTCTGCTTTTCTAATGGAAAATTAGAAAGATTTTAGAATACAGTGGAACCCCGACATAAGAGCTGCTCGACTTAAGAGCTACTCGAGATAAGAGCTGGGAGAGGAGAGACATTTTTTTATTTTATTTTATTTATTACTTGGATTTGTATGCCGCCCCTCTCCGCGATACGAGCCGAGAAGAGCCGGGCTGGCTTACTTTCCTTCCTTCCCGCGCTGATGCAGAGCCACTCAAACAAAGCGTCGCGCCCCTCTGATGCTTTCGGCGGCTTCCGAAGCGACGCTGGGCTCTTTTGCTGCCAAAAGCGTCAGGGGGGCATGACGCTTTGTTCGAGTGGCTCTGCATCAGCGCGGGAAGGAAGGAAAGTAAGCCAGCCCGGCTCTTCTCGGCTCGTATCCCGGCACTTGGTGAGTGGAGAGGCGGTCGCCTCCCCTGCCGCCCCACTCTGGGGGTCCTTGGCTTCTGCTGGGGGTGGGGGGATCCGAACGCTGTTTTGAATTTCACATTCCAAGTGGCCCAAACGCCAAAGGCGAACTTCCGCACCTCAGGAGTTAGCTCGCAAACGGCGCGGCTGTTTTAAAACATCGCTGCCGGCCTGGGGGGGAGAGGGAAAGGGGGGAGAGGGGGGAGAGAAAGAGAGAGGGAGAGAGAGAAAGAGAGAGGGAAAGGGGGGGAGAGGGGGGAGAGAAAGAGAGAGGGATAGAAAGAGAGAGAGAGTGAGAGATGCTCAGTGAGCCTTTCTTTGAAGTTGCCTTTCTTTCTTTCTTTCTTTCTTTCTCTCTCTCTTTCTTTTTCTCTCTTGCTCTCTTGCTCTTTCATTCTTTTTTCTTTCTCTTTCTTTCTTTCTCTTTCTTTCTTTCTTTCTTTCTCTTTCTTTCTCTCCTTCCTTCCCTCCTTCCATTTCTTTCATTCTCCCTCTCTATTTTTATTTCTCTTTCATTTTCTTTCTTTCTCTCTTGCTTGCTTTCTTTCTTGCTCTTTTTCTTTCTCTCTTTTACCTTCCCTTCCTCTATTTCTTGCTTTCCTTTTCCTTCCTCCCTTCTTTCCTCCCTCTACAGGATTGGGTGGCAGTGAAGTTACTCTCCCCTTTCATAAGTTTCCTTGCTTCCTTCCTCTGTTCCTGTCCCTTCACCCTTTCTTTCTTCCTTCCTTTCTTTCTTTCCTTCCTTCCTTTCCTCCCTCCATTTCTTGCTTTCCTTTTCCTTCCTCCCTTCTTTCCTCCCTCTACAGGATTGGGTGGCAGTGAAGTTGAATAAATAACTACAGTTTAATGAATAAAAATAAAAGTTTGCCATGTTGATTGTTTTGGGTAAAAAGAGGAAGGGAAGGGAAGCTCTCAGCTTATCATCTTATTAATAAGTAAAGTTACATTTATTCTTGCAATGTCTTTTTGCATAATTTAGACTAACTTTGTGAGTTTTTTGAGGGCTGGAACCAATTAAAATTATTTACATTAATTCCTATGGGGAAAAGTCGTTCGAGATAAGAGCTGCTCGACTTAAGAGCGCAGGTCCGGAACGAATTAAACTCGTATCTCGAGGTACCACTGTATACTGAAAAGCTCCGTATATTTTGTTTTTTGAATGAGAAAAATGTTTTATTCAGTGAAGTGAAAGATAAAGATTACTGAAACACTGCCACGAAATAACAATACTATATTAAAGATTAGATGTTTTTACTGTTTAATAAACATAGTTTATTAAACAGTAACACTCTTTAATGTTGTCTGCATTAACCTTTTTAGTATCATATTCCCCCACCCTACCCCCAATTAAGACCCTGTCTTATATTTTTTTGAACCCTGAAATAAATGCTTGGCCTTCTTGCCATGCACTCAAAAATCCAATTGGGCTTATTATCAGGGGATGTCTTATTTTGGGGAAAACAGGGTATAAAGATATATTCTTGTAACATGTACTAATACTTGCAATTCCACTTTTAGAAAATTGTATTTGAAATCATTTAGAATTGTACCCTCTTTCCAAGTATCGTATATACACACATCTTAATACAGGGTATATTTGAGAATGTTACATATCAATAGGAGTACAAGTTACAATGTAGACATGTAAATTTGTGATATATTTTTTTTCTTGGAGAACAAATTCAAAATTCCCGGAAAGATAATCTGCCACAGAGAGTAACTTGAGCACAGAAGTACTCAAGAAAGGGTGTGAACCACACAGAAGTAGGAGAAATCTTTTTATGCCAGATCAGCACATGGCTATAGTGCAGACAAATGCAAAAGCCAAAGCAAACTACACTTTGGCCAGAAGAGATAACAAACACCAAACTATTTGTTTATTTTGTTTTTTAATTCATTTCATTTGTATTTATTTGTTTGTTTATTTATTTATGTCCATTTGTATGCCGTCCTACTCCCTAAGGACTTTGGGCGGCTCACAACAATGTCAAGCATTTGAAAAGTTTACCAATTAACCAGGATCTTGACCTAGCTTTGAAGAATCCTGCTCCATGTTTATTATTATTTTATTTTATTTATTTATTTTGTCCAATACACAATAGACATTGAAGAGAACAGACAAGTAGTAGTAATATATATAAAGAAAAGGATAGAAGAAAATATATAAAAATAGGGGAGAAGATATATGAAAGGAAGAAAAAATGTATGAGATAAAGGAGAGACAATTCGACAGGGGACTGAAGGCACACTAGTGCACTTATGTACGCCCCTTGCTGACCTCTTAGGAACCTGGAGAGGTCAATCGTGGATAGTCTAAGGGAAAAATGTTGGGGGTTAGGGGTTGTCACTACTGAGTCCGGTAATGAGTTCCATGTTTCGACAACTCAATTGCTAAAGTCATATTTTTTACAGTCACATTTGGAGCAGTTAATATTAAGTTTGAATCTGTTGCATGCTCATGTGGGTTTTTTTTTAATCCATTCTGTAAGATATGGATAGAGTAGGCACCGAGTTAAAAGCTGCTGGACAAGCAGGATCCCAAGACTGTGATACTTCGAGCACATTAAACCGTGTGCATTAAACAAGGAATCTCCTCTTAAGACTCAAAAAATGTATACGCCGCCCAGAGTCCTTTGGGAGTTGGGTGGCATATAATAGAATAGGATAGAATTATTTTATTGGCCAAGTGTGATTGGACACACAAGGAATTTGTCTTTGGTACCTATGCTCTCGGTATAGAAATTAAATTAAATTAAATTAAAAATAAAACAATAAATAAATAAAATAAAATAAAGCAGGCCAGGATGTTGATAATGGAGAGCAATCCATTGGGACCTAGATGCGGAGACATCTTGCCTACAAACCTTGGCTGAAAGTTGCTGGGGCTGCCATAAAAATCACTCCTAGCTTTCTTTCTTGTGGGGAGGCAGAAAGGAGGACAGGTGAGAAATGAGAAATAGCAGAGAGGAAGGCGAACCCCTTTAGTAAGAATCTTCCCTCAGGAAAGGCCTGTGTACTAATGACAGTACAAGGAGGGGAAGATTGAATAAGGGGGCCCTGCACCCCCTTGCAACCTCGAATCGATACCCCCAAAGCCAGACGTCAGTGTGTCCCCTCACCTTCTCTCTCCAGCCCTCGGGGGCAGCAGCCTCACTGAGATCTCTCACCTTGACTCTGACCTCGTAGGTGGTAAAGCGCCCCCGCCCCACCCCCACCGTCTGGGGGTTGCTGACGTCAATCTCCAGGAAGTTGCTCGGGGGCCCGTAAGCGTCGTTGAGGTTCTGCGGCTTCGTTATGAGGCGCCGGGTGTCCGCCACGGTGTCAGCCATCGCTCTCGCCCTCCGCCGCCTTTCTGCCTCCGTCCAGTCGGGCGTAGCGGAGCCGCGCCGAGACAAGCCGCCGCCGCAAGAGAGACCAGGGCGGGGTCCAGGGCCGAGGGAAAGGGAACGGAGGTCGCTCGGCCGCCGGAACGCAACCGCCCGCCCCCGCCCGCCTCCTTATTTACGGGCGACCTGCCGTCGCGACGCCCCCGCGACACGCTCTGGCCCAGCCGCCGCCCGCGCGCGGCTGGTGGGGTGGTGGTGGTTGGTAGAAGCCCGGCGCGTACGCAAAGCATCTTGGGACTTGTAGTTTTCCCTTTTGTCCGGGAAAGACCCCCTGAATGATGAGGTCCGAAGTGCTCTCTACTCCTGGCCGAGGAAAGTCAAAAGAGCAGAAGAGAAACCGACTCGGAAGGCGAAGGGTGCTCATCTAGAATAGAATAGGAATATAGAATAAGAATATAGAATACACTGCTCAAAATCATAAAGGGAACACTCAAAGAACACATCCTAGACCGGAATGAATGAAATCTTCTCATTGAATACTTTGTTCTGTACAAAGTTGAATGTGCTGAGAACATGTGAAACTGATTGTCAATCAGTGTTGCTTCCTAAGTAGACAGTTTGGTTTCACAGAAGTTTGATATACTTGGAGTTATATTGTGTTGCTTAAGTGTTCCCTTTATTTTTTTGAGCAGTATACAATAGAACAGAGTAGAATAGAAATACAGTATAGAATAGAATAGAAATATAGGAGGGTTGCCCAGAAAGGAATGCACATTTTTTTTCTCAGCCTACAGTAATGGTACGAATGCGAAACTTTAGATATACATTATTTGAGTTGTCAGGAGTGTGTGTGAAAATTTTGGGTTTCTTCAGACAGATAGCGTAGCTACAGCAGTTTCAAAATGGTGTCTGTAAGTGATTTACGTTACAAGCAGCATGTTGCCATTGAATTTCTCACTGTGGAGAAGGAAACTGTTGGGAACATTCACAAACGTTTGTGTACAGTTTATGGAGAATCTGCAGTCGACGGAAATATCTGCAGTCACTGGGCACGGACGGTGAGGCCATTAGAAGATGGTTCAGCAGAGCTCCAAGGTTTTGTGACCAGAACAAAGAGTGGTACTGACAGGGCATACACGCCCTTGTGTCTTGCTGGAGGACGGCCATAGAACGGGATGGAGAGTACGTGGGAAAATAGGGAGTGTAGAAGAAACATCATTCTTTCTTGTGTGTAAGTTTCATTATAAATAATTGTTGAAGGAAAAAAATGTGGTGCATTACTTTCTGGGTGACCCTTATAGAAAAGAGTAGAATAGAACAGGAATATAGAATAGAATAGAATAGGAATATAGAATCACATAGAGTAGAATAAAATAGGAATACAGAATAGAATAGGAATATAGAATCGAATAGGAACATAGAATAAAGAGAATAGTAGGAATATAGAATAAAGTAGAATAGAATAGGAATATAGAAAAGAATAGAAATATAGAATAGAGTAGAAGAGAATAGAATAGGATGGGATAGGATAGGAATACTGTATAGCATAGAATCCAATTCTTTATTGGCCAAGTGTGACTTGGAAATGCGCCGCAGGGAGAAGCGAGGGAGGTGGGCTACCCTAATCAACTTGTCCCTAGGATGCTCTGGCTGGAACTATGCTAGGCCCGAGTTTAGAGGAGCAACCAACAGTTAAGGTCTTATCTTTTGCATATCCTCTTCCATTTCTACCGTTTCTGTTAACAGTATTTTTAAAAGGAGGTTAAAGGGAAAAACATAAGTGGTAATCTAATTCTGCTACTTATTTGGAAGATTTATATGATCATCAAAATATATAGTTCTCCTTGTGTATTTGAAATACACTAACTGTAAACAGCATTACATACAGTAAATATAGAATAATGACATATACCCAACTCTGGAGAAAAAAATAACAGATACCATCATCACCTTTATAATTGCCTGAAGCAGTTCAGAATTGTACACTTATTTGGAAGTCATGGGGTTTGCTTTTGATTCAGACATTCATCTGGATTATTTACACAATCCAATTTATGAATGAATGCAGTACTTCCTCAACAGCAAAACAGTGGCTGATTTCATGTACTATTCTAAGTTTGTGCTTTAAGATTGATATATGAATCTAGCCAATTGATTCTTACTGTGCTCTTTTACATCTGCTTTAAAAAATTTTTACAGAAAGCAACAGAAGTGTGACATATGTTGATTGCTGTTAAAATGATTCTGAGTAGCTGCCATCAAGACAATTAACTTCCATGGAACGCAATTCATCTATGACACCTCTCTTCAAAGAACGCTAAGTTCATCATGCTCATACAGTACCCTTCAGATTTTGAGGAAGGAAATTTAGTTAAGTCTTTCATCAGAATTCAGGGGGGGGAAAGGCCTGAATCAGCGTTTTTAATATACAATTTGGAGAACAGCACTTTCACAGTATCTTGAAATTGCAACTTTTGAAATATTCACTTTGAGCCTAATATGATTCCTAGAAATGAATCAGAGTTGGGCCTGACCCAGCAAAAACAAAGCATTTATATTTACTGTGGAAGAAGTGTTATAGCTTAGAACCACCATTTTAGAATGTGAGAACAAAGCCGATATTTTTATTGCCTACAACTGACACACTCAGTTTCTATCATCAGCTCTAAAGTAAAAGTAAATTTATAAAAAGCAGCAGTTGCATTCACTGAACATTTGATCAAGAATGCTGGAAGGCCAAAGGGTGTTAACTATTTGCTTTACTAGTCATAGAGATGATTCTTCTTTACACATAAATCAAGATAGAATCACCATGAGGAAACACCTTAAGAAATTAACTCAATACAAGAAAAAACTATCTTTCAAGAAACTTGGCTCATTCACAGAAAAGTGCTGATGCCTCAATGGGATCTGTCTTGATATTTCTCATATTTTAAAGGGGGACTCAGAAACTTTTATCTAACTACCAGCCTATCAGCTTCCTCAGCATCATTAGCAATACCGAGCATCTATTTGTTAAATTCCTAGATTAGATGAATTCATAAAATATATTATGGAACTAATTGGATTTAGAAGTGACCACAGCCTCTTTGATCATGCTTTGCTCTAGTACCTTTCTAGGTCCAATCTACTATGCAAACTCCTCTATGGAGAGAAGACTTGCTTATATATAAACATTATGATCAGTCTATCATAAAAGTATTATAAAAATTCTAAGGATATATGCCAATGAAATTCCTGTTAATAGAGGTTCAGCTGGAATGTAACTTTGCCCTGTGATTAATTATTGTATCAATTCTCTAGTTGTAATGAATGACTGCTGCTTACCTACTTCAAATTAGCATATTTCAACTCTATGTGGAAGATATGTTTATATTTTCTCATCTCTGACTTAAAAGGGATACTGCAAATGTTGGCTGATTACTGTACCTTACAGCTACCCTAGAAGGGAAACACAAGACCATCTCATTTGGGTTAAGGTTTTGCCATTTGGCAAAAGGGCTATTGAAATCATAATATGTTTGTTATTGATTATTATTAAGCTGTCACACATTCATAATTAATAGACCCACATCTAAATAAATTTGTTTAAAAAATTTTAAAATATAAATATTAAATATAAATATTTAAAATTTAAATATTTTTTTAAAATTCCCTCGAGTATTTAGGGTTTGTGATTTGGCTTATTGAGTTTTCTTAGGTATTGGCCATTAATCACAATAAAGATGTTCTTCAATACTTACATTAAAAAAAAACCCAAAAGGCACTTCCATGAGTTTTGTAGTATTGAAATCTGTGGTTCAAATACACTTGAGTTTACTGACAATCAAAACACAAGAAAAGAGTAATAGGTGTGTATCTATAGCCCTATAAACATATATTGAGAGTAAACGAAATCACAAAACGTATTTGGAATTTTGCCATTAATAAACAATGCAGTTAGAATACAGTATATTTCATTTGAATATGTTTAATTTGAAAGAAAGCCTTTATAAAATATGGTTGCTTATGAAGTTAAAAAGTCACCATCATTAAAAGCCATACAGACACCACATAATTAATTTATGATATAAAACCAGTCTCTTTAATATCTTCTGAATCACTTTAACATCTAAAACAACCAGATGATGAGACAAATTTCCTTGTGGCAGGGATTCCACAACTTGCATGCTACAATTAAAAAGCCTCTCTGTTTTTCTCAGTAAACAAATTGACAAATTTAATGCTTTTAACTTGTTTAATTGGGTTCTCTTTATCTAGTTTTAGGACTTGTGTAGAGAAGGCATCTTAGGTCATACTTATGCACACTTATGTAAAAATACTGAAAATTCAAAAGGGTTCACACACACCATTAAGCATCACCATAAACAGACAAATTTGCAGGGTCTTTACAGAAGATAATGGAAGCTGATGGGCCCCTTATGAGATAGGTAGAGAAGAATATACAGTGTTCCCTCAATTTTCGCAGGTTCGAACTTCGTGGAAAGTCTATACCACGGTTTCCCAAAAATATTAATTAAAAAAATACTTTGCGGGTTTTTTCCCTATACCACGGTTTTTCCCACCCAATGACGTCATATGTCATCGCCAAACTTTTGTTTGCCTTTAATAAATATTTTTTTTAATAAACTTTAATAAATAAACATGGTGAGTAATAATCTGAATGGTTGCTAAGGGAATGGAAAATTGCAATTTAGGGGTTTAAAGTGTTAAGGGAAGGCTTATGATACTGTTCATAGCCAAAAATAGTGTGTTTACTTCCGCATCTCTACTTCGCGGAAATCCGACTTTCGCGGGTGGTCTCGGAACGCATCCCCCGCAAAAAGCGAGGGAACACTGTATCTTGAATTCAACATCTGTCTTATAAAATGACATACCTATAGATAATTATTAGTCTCAGCCAATTTTGTATATTTTTGTCTGTAGTATTTACTATTTGTCATCCATAGTCACAACAATGGATATAGAAATATGCCAGGATAATATTTCATGTGTATTATCAAATGAACTACAATCTATAATATTACCTCATATTAGCATTCTTAGTCAATTCTCCCTAACAAAACATGCTACAATATTTCTCTGACACCATCAAACAGGCTATTAGAATGATTGGAAAGAAAAATGAAATTTGACAAAGGACATACTTTCCATATGCAGAACTACGGTAGAGTATATAATAAAATATAAATAATATCTACACATATGTCTCCCTGCTGTATAGACACAAGACGAACATAGCCATCAGGCCATCAAAAAAGAATGTGACCCCTCCCACTTGAAATTCAATTGTGTGCTCTTGATCATATTCCCTTTGGTACAGAAAAGCTTGATACAGCTGGATTATGCGTTGTATATCATTCTCACACATGCAAAATTACAAACCGGTGCTTGTAGTGAAAATCTGTAGAGAAGATAAAGTAAACGTTGATAAAATGACATACCTATTCTCAATCTGTTCTTTACTTTCATTTCTATATTTAACCTATATCGTGTGTCATCTGAATTCCCTAGCACTGTGATTGGAGCTATGCCAGAAAGGTCATGTCAGCACCTGAGCAAAGGGGTTCATGATCCAGACTCTACTCAGCATGCAAGAGTGTGCAGTTGTTAAAGCAGATGTGCATCACACACAAGCATCCAGTTTTTTAGCCTGCTGGATTGCAGATCAAAAGGTTAAAGAAAGGATTTATTAAGAATGAGTAGTGACAATTTAAATAAATCAGATGTTTTTGCCGAAGATTATGCTGTGATTTTCTCCAATTATTCCTGACATTTCACCCATTCATATCGTGATGAGAGTTAATAATGCAAAGAGAGAGGAAAAAGACTCTTGTCTCCTTGTTTATTCATTGTTCTCAAGGAGCTAAGCTGTTTATAGAGAGAAGTTATTTGTTATTTAAATCACTTTTTTTTGCCAAAGTTGTTTATTCTCTGTTCCAGTATCTAAAAATATTGCTTTTAGCAAATATGCAATGTCTTTTTTAAAATGTCTGTGCAATTCATAGTGATTTGCACAGTGGAGTTCATTGTTAAATGGGTCCAGGTGTTGATGAATTTAACATCTGAGAGTGATTTAACTCATTAAAGCTCAAAAAAAGGACAGAAGAAAGTTATTTTTAAACCTTATAAAAATGGTGATACAATTAGCAACAGTGCAATCTTATACATACCTTTAAACAAGCTTCACTGTGTGTACATTTATACAATAAATAACATACATTTTGTTTTGTAACATAATCCTGAATTCTGTTGTTCTCAATTTTATTTAGATTATTCCTGTGCTTGAGTTATCTACGTTTTCCATTTCTTCATAAATAAATGGTGTAAGAAAAAGAATAGGAAACAGGGTTCACAAAATTAACCAGGTTTAAGATTTCTTGATTTTATTGGAAATTAATGAGTGCATTTAATTTTTACTGAAATCAGTTAGTAAAGTTCTTAATTTTAAAACCATGCTTAAAAATTCAGTCACTATTCACTAATTTAAAAGTTTGTATTATATGAAGGTCATTATTAACTAACAAAATGAGTGCAAATGCTGCATAATGTACACTATTGACACAAGATGTGTTGCTTGTAACTGGAGACTAGATGCCAAAGTTAAAAAATATTAAGGATCAATATATAGTTGTAGTGTGTGGTTTAGAAAACAAAATTGAAGTAGGAGGCCTTTACGTACCTCTCTTTACGAAATTACTGTAATTCGTTCCGTGACCGGGTTCCTAAGTAGAAAAGTTTGTAAGAAGCATTTTTTCCGATAGGAATCAATGTAAAAGCAAATAATGCATGTGATTGGGGAAACCACAGGGAGGGTGGAGGCTGTTTCCTCTCAGGAGATTCCTAGAGAGGCCTCTTGGAGGCTTCTCCCCACCTTTTCTGGCCTTGTTTCCTCCCAGGAGATTCATAGAAAGGCCCCACAAAGCCTTTTCTGGTTACAGTTTCGGAGGCTCGGGTTTGTAAGTGGAAAATGTTCTTGACAAGAGGCAAAAAAATCTTGAACACCCGGTTCTTTTCTAGAAAAGTTTGTAAGTAGAGGCTTTCTTAGGCAGAGGTTCCTTTGTACCTCTTCCACTCTAATGATTTAGGCATAGTTTAACATCTTCAAATAACAAAAAAAATTGGTATCAAAGAGGAGTACGTAGAAATCAAATCGATGACATTGTTAAAATTAGGTAGAGGAGCTCAGTTAAAGCATCAAAGATATGGGCAGCTGCTGACTCAGGTGGGTTCCACTTACCTTTGCCATCGATTTGCATTGCAACATTTTGTGTGCACATGCCCACTCCATGCAGGTTCCCTCATGCAATTTGGCTTCTGCGCATGCTCAGTATCTGGAATCAGCCCGAAACACAGATGACGAGCTGATCAGCTGTGCTTCGGGCGAAGGACGGTCAGTTTAAACCTGGGGGCGAGGGGAAGAGTCCTTTTACAATAAACAGAACAGGAAATATCTTCAAAACAGTAAAAAAATTGTTTAAAAATCCCCCCAAAAGATGGCAACACCAGCCGATCCAGTTCAGTGACGTCACCAATGGGTCGCTACTGGTTCAAGTGACCCTGTCCGAACTGGGAGGAACCCACCCCTGTGCTGACTGTAGAACAGATCACAATGTTCAGGTGTAAGTTCCTATTAAGTTAAAGAGCAATAAGAAAGACAATCACTTTCTACTATGTGATGTTGAGCATTTTAAAGCAAAACATCACAAATCAGATTGGAATCCTGAACTATGGAATGAAGTTAAGGAAGACGTAAAGATAAATGTGAAAAAACGCTGTCTAAGGATGAGAAACAGAAGGAAAGAAACTGGAAGTGCAGGGGGGGGGGAGAAAACTGGGAGATGGAGAGGAGGAGGAGAAAGAAAAGTAGTAAAGCCAAAGAAAAAAGACCTTAAGGAGAAATTTCAGAGTTGTTTGATGTTAGGCCTCAAACCAAAAAATGACCCAAGAAGGATTATTTTGTTTTATTCATACCTGTAGACAAAAACTAAGCAAACTGAACCCTTTACTACGGTATCTGCATCTAACATATACTGTATGAACTATTAGGGTTTGTGACTTCATCTTCTTTCTTTCACACATAACTTTAAGACTCTCCCAGAATTCTGGGAGTTGAAGTCCACAAGTCTTAAAGTTGCCACGTTTGGGAACCCTGATCTAGACTCAGTTGCCTTTTACTCTGGGAATCCACCTCCTTACTACATTCCATCATAACAGAAGACCCAGGAAGCAATATTGCAACATCATCTGTAAAGATATTGATGGGAACAGGAAATGTATACAAACAGGAAAAATGTTCCAAAAGATATTTGACCTCAAAAGAAGATTCCAAACTGCTAAATGTTGCCAATGGACAGACAGTGATTCAAAGAAAGGTGAATTATACTGAAATACTATACAAGAGTAGCCAGCGATATTCTGCAAGAAGAAAACTACTCACAATATAAACTTTTTCATTTCAGTTGCCTTACCTAGTTTGTTCTGTCAGCTATACTTCTTTCTCTATTCTGTATTATTTCAGCTTAATTGATTAGGTATTACGAAGATGTGTTGTAATGCTATGTACTGTTTATTAAATAAAAATATACATTTATATACGGTAGTTTCCTAAACACATATGTATGCATGTATGTATATATGTATATTTTCATGGGTATAGGTATATACGTTTTTTGTGTGTTTGGGTTTTTCCTGTGTAAAATCGAGAATGTCTTTGTGACGTTTTGACAAGATCACACTCGTCACCTTCAGGCTGGTGCTTTGGGCTTTGTGCCCTGGGAATAAAGTGTCATTGAAGTTGCTGTTTTTCTAAAAATAGTGGTGGGAGCTATGGAATGCTGGCTCAACTGCTGCAAGTGGGTTGGATGGCTGTGTCGTAACATTTTGATTGGTTGATGGAGTCACATTCTCCCATGCTTCTGGAAGGAGAGTCCAGCATGGGTTTAGCTCTAGTCTTATTGGTAGGACTGAGTTTCAAATTAACATAAATACATAATAATTAGATACCGCCCTCTTGCTGCCCCAAGGAGTCAGTTTTAAAAAACTCAGTCGAGGTTAAGGACTTGAGTTTTTTCCTCCGGGATAAGTATATGTTAAAAATAATATCTAAATTATTAAAATTATGTTTGAACCTTGTAATCTTTTTCTTTTCTTTTACCACAGGTTCGTGATCGGCTTGGGGTTTCCTGCCCTCCGCGGACAGCGCCCCCACCATTCCTCCTTATGGGGCCCCTTCCCCCCGCGGGTACTGCCCTGAGAAGGAGCAACGGGGCTTCAAGTCACTGACCTCCGAGGCCAGACTTAGCCCAAACACCCCAGGTGGGGGAGGTCCGCCCTCCCCCATTGACGGGTGCGGCAAGAGATTAACGCCACCGCGGCAGCTAATTGAGAGCCGCTTAACAGCTGATCGCTCCGAACACAGTGAGGGGATCGCGGCGGCGTTTTCAAGCCGTTTAGGGACGCCTGTCAAGGAGACAGCAATGTTAAAGGAGAGAAGGGTCTCTCGGTGTCCCTGTTGGTGCCTGCCTTGCCTCCAGAGGCTAGAAAATCGTCGCGCCCGCCATTTTGGAGCCCCCGAAAGCGCGAAATTTATTGGGCTCGGCTGTCAAATTGGCGCGAAGCTGGCAGGCTGCCAAGCTGTCGCAGGGCTCCTATTCTGCCTCGATACTGTCGCTGAGGCTGACACCGAGGCATGGCTGCCAATGGAATTGTGGCTAGCTGGCAGTTTGCACACACAGTCTCACTTGCGAGTGAGCTTCTCTGTGCTCGGACCGTTTTTTTTCTAATTGCTTGTGATCGTGATTGTAAGTACGCTGCCCCTATCTTATGATGGCTGATAAAATTGAGGTCGCTAGGGAGGAAGAGCAGGCCCAGCCGAGCAAGGTGATTGTAAAGGGCAAAGAGAAATCTTCGGGCAAACCTAAGATCAAGTCTTCTCAGTCAGCTTCATCGCTTCGTGAAGCTGAGAGGAAAATTAAGGCCCTTGAACAACGCTTGGAAGCGGCCTTGTCCCCCCCCCACTCAAGGGGGACTGACTATACACCCATTCCAGCCTCTTCCTCCATCTTCCCTTTCACCCAGTATGTCCATGGGATTTCAAGGGACTGCAACTGATAGAGACTGGTCACCTGACAGGCAGGCTTCACAGTGTCCTCCTCCGCCTTTGCCTTCGCCTACTGTCAGATCTGAGCGGCCATCATCCTCTCATAGTCAGGCCATGCCTCAGCTTGGAATGCAGACAGCTTACGGTCCCTCTGCTACTTTTACACCCACGGCAGCTGGGCTGAGAGAGCAATCAGACGCTTGGCAGGCTTTCTCACCTGCTATTCAAGACATGGTAGCCAATGCCTACACACAAGGCATAGCAGCAGCTACCCAGCGCGCTCATACCTTCCCTTCGCAAGCCACTCAACCCAGAGATCTCTGGTCACCACCGCCCCCTACTGGGTTGGATTCCATGGCAGATGACCATTCCAATTTTGAGCAGGACAGCGACCACGGGATGGATCTGTCGGATGACGAGTTTACCTTTCCCGAGCAGCCGGCAATGGCAGGTCTGTTCAAGCCCTCCTTATTCCGGGTGCTATTGCACAAAGCCAAGCAGGCCCTGGACGTGCCGGGAGCAGCGGCCCCGGCGGAATCGGGGGATGGCCGGCGCACATCGGCCACTTTGTGCAAGGAGCCCGTCAAGGAATCAGACAAGGTGCCGGCGCTAGAGATATTCCTTCAGAACGTCAAGCGCCCATGGCAGCATCCGGCTGCGGCACAAGGCCCTTCGAACTTGGAGCGCAGATTTTATACATTCGATGATGCCATGGAAAATCTGTTGCTGTTTCCCCCCGTGGACAAGCCGGTGGCCACATTAGTCTCCACGGCGGTTGTGCCCTCAGACAATGCGGATAGCCTCAAGCCTGACGAGCGAAGGGCGGAGACGCTCTTAAAGAAGACACATCAGATGGCTGCTTGGGCTCTTCGAGCTGCATCTACTGCTTCCTTTTTCAGTCGGGCATCCATTATGTGGATTCAGGAGGTCCAGGCCCGGCTGGGCCCTGAGGACACCCGATTGAGACAAGACTTAAATAAACTCCTGGCGACGGCGGAATTTTCAACGGACGCCACTCTGCATGCCGCTAAATTCGCCTCCAGGGCTATGGCGTCCACCATATCATCTCGACGCCTTCTGTGGCTGAGAAACTGGCAGGTGGACGCCAAATCGAAGTGGGCATTGTCCTCCGCCCCCTTTGAGGGCTCTAAACTGTTTGGGGAGGCTCTCGAGCCCGTCTTGGTGGAGGATAAGGATAAGAGGAAGGTCCTCCCTAGATCGTACCGGCGCCAGGACCGAAGGACTGGACCATATTCTCGTCGCCAGTCCTTTCGGGGGGACCAGACTCCACCCACAACACAACCGGCCCGGACTTATTCCCAAGGTACCTTTTCAACACCTTATAGAAGTGACCGTTCCTACTTCCAGGATCGGTCTAGAGGCTTCCACCAAACCAGACGTCCCTTCCGAGGATCCCAGCAGCGAAATTTTCGGCGTTCAAAGTGACTGCCTACACGACGTCCCTTTGGGAGGCAGGCTACAGCGTTTCAGCGGAACCTGGCAGGCAGTTACCACCGATTCATGGGTGCTGGCAACCGTATCTCGGGGCTACGCCTCGAATTTCTGCAAAATCCTCCTCACCAGTTTGTGGCTTGCCCTGTCCCCAGGGATCCCACAAGAAAGACTCTCTTGGAACAGGAGATTTTGCATCTCTTGGATATTTAGGCAATCGAGCCGGTACCGTGCAGCCAGGTGGGTACGGGGTTTTATTCACGGGTGTTCCTCGTACCCAAATCATCAGGGGGTTGCAGGCTCATCTTGAACCTCAAACGTCTGAACCAATACGTTGTCTACCGAAGGTTCAAGATGGCCTCCCTCCGTTCTATCCTGGCCGCCATTCGGCCTGGGGACTTCCTTACTACGGTCGACCTGAAGGAGGCCTATCTGCACGTCCCTATACATCCGGCGCATCGTCAATTTCTTCGATTTTGCCTGCACAACGCGCACTATCAATACAGGGCAATGCCATTCGGCCTTTCATCGGCCCCGCGCACCTTCACGAAGCTCTTGGATGCGCTGATGGCAAAGCTACGATCCCAGTCCATCCGGATCCTTGCATATTTGGACGATATTCTCCTTCTGTCCGGCGACCGGAGAACAGCACATCGGGAGTTGCAGACCACGTTGACCTTACTACAACACCATGGCTTTACGGTCAATGTGCCGAAGAGTCATTTGGTGCCTGCGACCAGGCTCACCCATCTGGGTGCAGTGATAGACACGGTTTCCAGAAAGGTGTATCTCTCCACAGAGAGGCAACTCAACGTGTGCGCACTGGTGAACAGGCTTCAACGACACCGGAAAGCCCCATTGTCCCTACTGTCCAAGGTGCTGGGAACACTGGTGTCGTGCGTGGACATTGTACCTTGGGCCCGTTACCACTACCGCATGCTTCAGTGGACCTTACTCCCTTACCAGTGGCGGCGCCTAAGCCATACACACCGGCTGATCTCCGCGGGACAGGAGCTACGATCCTCCCTGAAATGGTGGAGGTCCTCGGCGCTGCGTCAGGGCTCCCTCTTCGGACACCTTTCATATACCATTCTTACCACAGATGCCAGCCTCCTGGGATGGGGCGCCCATGTCAACTCCCAGGTGACACAAGGGTTCTGGACACCCCAGGACTTACGACCCGTCAATATCAATTTCCTGGAGTTGCGGGCTGTCCGTTTGGCACTCCAGGCCTTTTTACCCCTGCTGGAGGGGCATCATGTTCTCGTCCGCACGGACAATGTTGCCACCAGGGCACATTTAAATCACCAGGGCGGGACGCGGTCACTCAGACTCATGACAGAAACTGTCCTGCTTTTCGACTGGGCGGAGATTCACCTTGCCTCTCTACGTGCGGAGCACATAGCGGGAGAGGACAACCAGCAGGCGGATTGGCTCAGCCGTCAGGAACTGGATCCGGCGGAGTGGAGACTTGATCCCCTTCTTTTTCAGGAAATTGTCCATCGCTTTGGGGAACCAGCGGTGGATCTGTTTGCCACATACCAAAACACCCAGCTCCCAAGGTTCTACTCCCGGTTTTCATCACCGGGAGCCGAGGGAGTCAATGCACTTCACCTTCCGTGGCCAAAGACACTACTCTATGCCTTTCCCCCCCTTCCGCTTCTCCCGAAGGTGATAGGGAAAGTTCTCGTGGAAGGGGCAGACATAATCTTGTTGGCACCACATTGGCCGCGAAGGCCTTGATTCGCAGACCTCATGGGGCTCTCTGTCTCCCCACCGTGGAGGATTCCAGACGACCAGATTTCCCTCAGCCAGGGGTTTGTAACCCATCCGAACCCACAATGGTTCCATCTAACCGCTTGGCACTTGAGGGGGACAGTTTAAGGAGTTGTCAACTTCCGGACAACGTGATTGCCACTATTCAGGCTGCTAGACGTCCTTCTACGACCCGACTTTATCAGGCGACATGGGCCGCTTTCACATCATTCTGCTCCGCCAGACATTTGCAACCTCAATATTCTTCCGTTCTTCTGGTTCTGGAATTTTTACAGACAGGTTTGGACAAGGGCCTAGCGCCAAACACGTTGAGACGACATGTGGCGGCATTGGCAACTATTATAAAAAGAGAAGATGAGGGCCCCTTGGCCCATCATCCATGGATAAAAGACTTCCTAAGGGGGGCTACAAATACACACCCTCCTCCGGTTCGGCGTTTTCCCACATGGGATTTGACTTTGGTCCTCCAGGCCCTCACAGGACTCCCCTTTGAACCCTTGAGGACAGTGTCGTTACGTTTCCTCTCTATTAAGACAATTTTCTTAGTAGCGGTTACCTCGGCCCGGCGGGTGTCTGAATTGTCTGCCCTGTCGGTTAGACCGGATTTGTGTACCTTTTATCCGGACAGGGTAGTATTAAGGTTAGACCCTATATTCGTCCCCAAAGTTAATACTCACTTCCACAGGGCTCAGGAGTTGATATTGCCGGATTTCTGTGCCAAGGGCGACCATCCTTTAGCACTTAAGTGGCACAAGGTGGACGTCCGCAGAGCCTTGAAACTGTACATCAGACGTACGAAGGCGATACGTAAGATTGAGGCCTTGTTTGTGTCTTTTAGTTCCCTTAGACTGGGTCTCAAAGTCTCTTCCAACACCGTTAGTCAATGGGTGAGACTATGCATAGTCGAGGCTTACAGGGCGAGTTCGACCAGCCCACCTACTGGAATCCAGGCACACTCGACGAGGAGTGCGGCGTCATCTGCGGCTTGGGCGACTCAGGCGCCCATTGAGGATATCTGCAGAGCTGCAACTTGGACTACGCCCACGACCTTTATTCGTCACTACAAATTAGATACCTTTGCTTCGGCGGAGGCGGCGTTTGGCAGACGGGTGCTTCAGAAGGTGTGCGAGGACACGCAATCCATGGTTCAACAGACTCCCACCCTTGAGCACTGAACTTGGGTATATCCCATGCTGGACTCTCCTTCCAGAAGCATGGGAGAAGAACCGTTGAACTTACCTGAACAGTCTTCTCGATGCTCTGGAAGGAGAGTCCATACCCTCCCTGGAACCATGGGGAGTTTTTCGGTTCAATTTCTTGTTCTGATTTATGATGTTCAATAAATTGTTATTGTTCTTACCTTCGTTTTTTAAAACTGACTCCTTGGGGCAGCAAGGGGGCGGTATCTAATTATTATGTATTTATGTTAATTTGAAACTCAGTCCTACCAATAAGACTAGAGCTAAACCCATGCTGGACTCTCCTTCCAGAGCATCGAGAAGACCGTTCAGGTAAGTTCAACGGTTCTTTTGGTTAGTTGATTGACTTGATGGAGTTGTGGTTGTGATTCGTTCGTTGACTAGGGCTAGTTTCCACATGTCTGATAGGGTTAGGGTTATTTTACTGAAAGAGTAGTAGATCCTTGGAACAAACTTCCAGCAGAGGTGGTTGGTAAATTCACAGTAACTGAATTTAAACCTGACTGGGATAAACATATATCCATCCTAAGATAAAATAAACGAAATAGTATAAGGGCAGACTAGATGGACCACGAGGTCTTTTTCTGCCGTCAATCTTCTGTGTTTCTAAACAAATAAATAATAAAATAAACAAACATCTTCACGTAATATTCAATACATGCCAAGTTTACCCGCGTGTTAATTGTAAGCCGTCCATCACTACGCTCTCTCACGGATTCAGACGGATATGTGATCATAAACCTGACGCATTGAATTCAAACAGTGCCATTCTCGATCGTATGACCAAACCCACATAGACAGCAGGCCAAAAAAAAAAAATGACAGAACCGAGCCGGCTAGGGTTGAAATACTGTACAAGCAGAAAAATAACGCCACTTCCCAGCAGGCCTTTCGCATCCGGCTGCCTGCCGGGGTCACGTGCTGCCCCTCCAGAGCTCGTAGTCCGTTGCAAAGGACGAGTCCCTGGTTTAAGGCGAAGGTGAATGGAATCGGGCCGGCTGAGCAGAAAAGAGGCTTTTGGCCGTATACCTGCTGCCAATAAAGTTCTCATCCAAAAAGGGAGGGGAGTTTGGGGGGGAGGGAGGAAAGAAAGCACGTCAAGATGGCGGCTCCCGTGTCGCCCTTGGTTACTGGGCGCCGGCTGATAAACGCTGCCATCCGACCCGCCGTTTTCGTCCTAACTTGCTGGGCCCCGCGGAAAGGTTAGTGGCGCTTGGGTCGTTAGGACGTAACCGAGTCAACCCGCCATTTGTAGGAAGGCTCAGCTGGAAGGTCAGCTGTCATAAAACGACTCCCCTGGTTCTCAAGCCCTGGTCAGCGACTGTCACGACTCCCAGTTTAAAGGGGAAGCTAATGCGGCTCGGCTTGCTTTCCTGCGCTTGAATTGCCCGGCATCGGCCTTTTTCAGGGAGGTGTAAACGCGTGTTCCGAAGAGGAACGCTGAGGAGGGTTTTAAAGCTTCTGCAATGTCCGTGAAAAGTTAAGAACAAAGTCCGGCTGTTCTGCTAACGCGCTCCGTTTGAAAACATACAAGGAAGGGGGGGCCTTCAACCGCGGCAACTTTTTAAGACTTTGTGGACTTCAACTCCCAGAATTCAAGGTTCCTTCCAACTCTTGTTAATCTAATCGAATTTCCCAGCCAGACTGGAAGCTGTCGCTCGGGAATTCTGGGAGTTGAAGTCCATAAAACAAGATTTCAAAGTTGCGGTGGGTTGAGGATAAAATCCTTTGGCCTAATGGTTTTTTTTTGGGGGGGGGAAGAATTTTTTTTTCCACTCCAATCACATATGCAAAATAACATACCATCAATCTTAAATTGCATTACAATAATTCATTTTTAAAAAATTTGGTATACATAAGCCATCCAATGCTGCCTCCTTTACATTTGACATCTGGACAAAAATAGTTACTCAAATGTCTTATATGAATTTAAAAAGCTATTACACTTTTTAAGCTGCTTCTATTCTAATCACATTTAATCATTTAGGCCATAGTGCTTCAATCTTCTCCATATATCCTTAATATCAATTACATGTACTGTATATTTCTTAACCTTACTTTTATAATAGTTTGCCTTTAATAAAAAAAGAAAAGAAACCAAAAAAAGAGATTTCCCCCCCCCCCCAATCATATCCACTAAATCCTAAAGGCCTGAGGATTTTATGCCCCTTTTAGGATTGTTCAATTTTATTTCTCATTTGAAGAAGAAATGAATGATTTATTTTAGGGGTTTAAATTTTTTTTTGGATTGTTTTTAATTGTACACCACCCAGAGTCCGGAAGGAGTTGGGCGGCTTAAAAATCTAATTAATATTATACATATATTTATTTATTATATTTATTAGATTAGATTTCTATGCCGCCCTATTCCTCAGACTCAGGGCGGCTCACAACAAAAGTGAATACATATCATTTGAAAATCTAAAATTAAAACATACTAAACCGCCCTTTCTTAAAAAACCACCCACTCACATTCAATTAACCAACCTATACATTAATTCACCGGCTGGGGCAAGTTGATGGTGTTAATGGTCCCAAGCCTGCTGGCAGAGATAGGTGTTTAAACTTTTGTGGAAGGCATACATACATACATACATACATACATACATACATACATACATACATACATTTGCAATGGAAAGTTGATTTAAATCTGTACACACTAACAAATGTGTATATTGATTATTCCCTGAGAGTAATCAAATGTCTTTTTATGCAGCTTGCCAATAGGATGTTGTACAGCTCTGCACAAATCCTTATTATGCCCCCAGGCAAAGAGAAAACCCTACTTCAGGTGGGTCTTTCAAAGCCCTTCCAGATTTATTTAATCATGTTAACTAAATTTAGTTATGTTAACATCAGTGAATCAAAGTTTAACACATGAACCAGGAGGTTTAAGCAAACCATATTATGTTTTAATATGTTGGTTTTGTGACCAAGTAGATTAAAAAAAATACTTCTGGGTTTGGACTGAGCATTGATGTCAAAGCATTCAGACCTCTGTGGATTTTTTTAAAAAAAATCATTAACCTTTATAGTTGTGAAACTCTTGTCATAATGGAAAATTTGTTCAACATCAGGAACTGCTGGGTTATCTCTAATGAGGCTAAGTAAGGATCTGTTCATTCTGTATAGCCCAGAATTGATTGGCATGCAGAAAAAAAAATAACCCCCTCCATTTAAGACTCATCAGTAAATCTTTTTATTGGCAAATGGGAAGCTTCAATGCTGAAGTGAAGAGTGTTACACTGATGAATTCTGCAGCCTGTATTTTACTATCCCAAAAATGATGTACAGGAAAACATTCTTATCAATTAACATTTTCACAAAATATTGATGTACTTTGCAGCTATTTTGGTGAAATGTCCAGGTTAACAGTTGTCAGATTATACGTACAAATGATAAATACATATATTCAAGCATGCTTTATTTCAGGGGATGCATTTTAAAAATGTCTGGGAAGTTATAAATTTGCAAGCATAGCAATAAATCTTATGTGCTATAATTCAGATTCAATGCACATATTGTGATTATGGAATAAAAACAGTATCTGCATGTATGATTTTGTCTTGTAGTTAACATAGTCTTGTTAGTAGATACTGCTCTAGGAAATTGATGCCCTTTAACTGACTTGGATGTGTACTTTTCTATGGTTAATTTTAATTTGCACAAATATAAAGAATAATTTACAAATCACAGAAGTATACTTAACTTTCTACATAGGGAAACCTGTTAAATAACAAATTCATTTTCTTTCCTACCATAGCCAAGATTTGGACAGGCTGAATTCCATCCTACATAATTTGTTTGAACACATAGTCAAATAGATGTGAACAATTTGTTGCTGAGTTTAATAAGAATATCCTAGGCAAAAGAAGCCATTTTAGTTTAATGGTGGGAAGAGAATATGTAGAATATTTTAAAATCCTTGAATGATTGTTTTTGAGTTATTTTTTGAATTATTGTTTTCAACAATTAGCATTAATTATTAGCATGTATTAGCCTTGAATTATTGTTGTCTCAACTGTTTTTGAGATTTAGATTAATTTAAAGGAAGGAACATTAATTCAAAATCAATATAATCTTATTCATTGTAATCTTATGAATTATTTAGCCTTAGAAAAGATGGTAATAGTAAGGGAGGTCCTCAAAAATAACCACTCAAAAACTTTCAATAAAGTTATTAGTTATTAATGTAAAAAAAGTGGGGGTGCGATGGCTCAGCAGTTAAAGACATAGAGCTTGAGAGCTCGGGTTCAAGACCTGAGGAAACAGATGAGTAGTGCCCCCTAGAGTCAGACGCAACTGGACAGGGGAAACATTTATTTTTATATGAAAAAGTAACAACTCTTGTTTTCTAATAATATATAGAATATTGATATTTATGTGTTCATCCCTATCTTGTGGTGTCTTAGAAAATATCCATCTCAATGGCCCAATGAAGGACAGCATATATTGTATATATCGGTGTTTCCCAACCTTGGCAACTTGAAGATATCTGGACTTCAATTCCCAGAATTCCACAGCCAGCATTCGCTGGCTGTGGAATTCTGGGAGTTGAAGTCCAAATATCTTCAAGTTGCCAAGGTTGGGAAGCACTGGTGTATATCAATCTGTAGTTGTACATTCAAAGTGAAACTGATGAATGTAGCTGAATGTAGTGCGCTGAATATGTATTTAGTAATGTTAAATGTTGAAAACCCTTTTTACTTGCATGCTTGTGATGTTCATGAAAAGAAATTTGTACAGAAATTTGTACAGAAATTTCTGGCCATGCAAATACTGCATATTATTATGTACTGCACTTATTGAAGCTGATGGGTGTTCTATTGTGTGTTTAAGTTATATGTAGAAAGTAGTCTTGGAATAGTAGCAAAATTAAAGTAAAGGTTGTTATTTATGTCTCATGTTCTTCTGAATGGTGCAGAAGGCTCACAAGCTATTTGTTAATGGGGAGTGAATTGGACTAAGCTAGTGTTTCTCAATCTTAGCTGCTTGGAGATGAGTCGACTTCAACTCCCAGAATTCTGGCTGGGGAATTCTGGGAATTGAAGTCCACCCATCTTCAAGCAGCCAAAATTGAAAAACACTGGAAAACATAATGATTAGCTGATGACTTTAAGAGAGCCAGTTTGGTGTAGTCATTAAAGTTTGGTATTTCGTACAGCTTTAAAAACCTACCTCTGCCGGTGGGCATGGGAGCCGTGAGTCATAAGACTGTCTCTGGCCGTTACTAGATATGATTGGATTAATGTGTGTCATGTATATGAGATCTTTTAAAATGTGTTTTTTTAGTAAATTTTTGTAAGTAAGTAAGTAAGGAAGGAAGGAAGGAAGGAAGGAAGGAAAGAAAGAAAGAAAGAAAGAAAGAAAGAAAGAAAGAAAGAAAGAAAGATAGATAGATAGATAGATAGATAGATAGATAGATAGATAGATAGATAGATAGATAGATAGATCTTGGCCAAGAAACCAGGAGACTGTAAATTCTAGCCCCACCTTAGTCAGGAAGGCCAGCTGGTAACTTTAGGTCATGTTGAAAGAAATGTCTATCTGGGTTCACTTTCAAGTGGGGAGAAAGACACCAGAAACATGGAAGCTATTTGGAACAATGGTTTAATGGTGGACAGGATCACATGGTTTGAGATCCTAGCCAATCAAGCACATGAGTAAAAGAGAGCGCGGTTTATACCTTCTCTTGGGCTTTGAACTTGCTTCTTGTTCCTGTGAAGTTGTCAGACTACTATGGTGCCATGTAAGGGTAACTTTGGTTTTCTTGAGTCCCAGGCTTGATTGAATCTTGCTAGGTGATGATGTGATGAAAATGGTTTTGGAGAATTCCCATTATGGCTGAGAGCTTTGTCCTGGTTTGGATCTTGAGTGAGGGCGAATCCTATCACCCTGGAGCTGAAGGCCTTTTGTCTTAAAGATAAGATGGTCCAGTCTTTCTGAAGCTATTAACAAAGGTGGGCACTGCTTTCAAGAGCATGTTTCTCCTTTTTTTCATCCTGGGAGCTATAATATTCTGCCTTTTTAATATTTCCTAGAATATTTCATTCTTCTAGGAGAAGGGTGGATGCTAACTTTCTATAGCCAGTTAGTCTCTCTCATTCCAACCCACTTCACAGGACTGTTGCTGTGGAGAAAATAGGAGAAGGAAAGTGTATTAAGTATATTTGAGTTATTTATAAAAATAATAAAAGTGGGATAAAAATAAACCAGTGAGCTTTGTGGCCCAAGGGATTTAATCAGTTTCTCATTTCAGCTCACTAACTTATTATATAAGAATAAGACTGACCCTTTTAGTGTTTTTTTTAAAAAACAGTAAATAAATATTTCTCTCGTGTCACACAGCATATACAGTTCAGATAGCAGAGAAAGCTGCCGGCGGTGGGCTATCAGATGCTAATTCGAAAGCCTTATTGCTTTGCAATGGACCTTTAGAACATTATGAATTCCTTACCAAAGTGGAGCAGCTGAGGAGTGATGAACAGCAAATGAAAGTCATGAAGTGCCTGCAGAAGCTACACGAAAGTCTGAAAGGCTACAGCCTCAGTCCAAAACACATATTCTCAAAGGTAAAGTTCTTCCATTAAGCATTTTTACAGCAGTTTTTGTGTCTGGTTCACATGATTTTTTTTCTAATTTGATTGCAACAGCTCTGTAAAACAATGTTTTTTAATTATCCAACTTCATGCCTAAGATGCTGAGACTGAGAAGATTAGACCAAACATCACGGCTGAGTATCAGAAATAGTAATGATTATTTGATAGCATTCAGGGTAAAATAAGATTGATATTTTTTTTCTCCCCAATGCAATTAAATTTAGAAAATTTTATTGATTGAGATATATTTGAGATCTGCAGCCTACAATATACAGTGTTCCCTCGATTTTCGCGGGGGGTGCGTTCCGAGACCGCCCGCGAAAGTCAAATTTCCGCAAAGTAGAGATGTGAAAGTAAATACACCATTTTTGCCTATGGACAGTATCACAAGCCTTCCCTTAACACTTTAAACCCCTAAATTGCAATTTCCCATTCCCTTAACAACCATTTACTCACCATTATTACTGGTATTCACCATTGAATAAGACACTTAGTGATCCTGATATTTATAAGCATAATTATTTATTAACAATAATTATTTTTTTTGTTATTTATTTGCAAAATTTATTAGTTTGGCGATAACATATGACGTCATCGGGTGGGAAAAACCGTGCTATAGAAAAAAAACCCGTGAAGTATTTTTTTAATTAATATTTTTTGAAAAACCGTGGTATAGGCTATTCGCGAAGTTCGAACCCGCGAAAATCGAGGGAACACTGTATTCAGTTCCTAAATAAAACAGACTTGGAACAGGTTATTAATAATAATTTACCAATGTTTGGTAGAATAAAAATCAGTTTCCACTGCTCTAAACTTGAAATATACTTAAGTGATGTGTTATTATTTACCTGAATAACACTGTTCATTGTTGTGTCTCCAAGAATGCACACATTCTATAGATGATTTTGAATTGTTTAATATGTGTGGCATGGAAGATAGTATCCTGTACATACAAAGCAAGGGTGGGTTCCATTTGCTTCGGACTGATTTGCCCAAACCAGCAGTGACTCGCTGTTGATGTCACAATGACATCACTGAAACGGATTGGTCAGTGCCTGTCTGCAGGTGCCACCATCTTTTTAATTTTTTTAAAAAAATATTATTATTTCCTTCTGAGCATGCACAGAAGCTGAGTTCCGGCACTTTGCATGCAGTCGCCATCTGTTTTGGGGCTCTGTTTTTTTGCCATGTGGTGCGGGAGGAGGTGAATCGGGAGCAAGGTAAGTTAAAACCCACCCCTGCTTCTAGTGTCCCCCGCGCCGCTTTTGGCTCCCAGGGAACTGTAGGGAGGCTTGTTAGGCTCAAAAGGAGTGGGGGTGGTTTCAAGGAAGAAAGAAAGAAAAAATGTGCACGGAGTTTGAGTTGAGAGCTTATTATAAGTGGCTGCTAAGCTATGCTCAGACTAAGTTAATCATCAGTGTAGCTCTAAGAATGCCAGATGAGCAATGGGCATTCAATTCAATTCAATTCAATTCAATTTATCAGATTTGTATGCCGCCCCTCTCCGAAGACTCGGGGCGGCTCACAACAATAATAAAAAAACAATATAACAGTAAACAAATCTAATATTAAAAGAAAAGATATATAAAACCCCAACAATTAAAACCATACAGCACATACATACCAAACATAAAATATAAAAGCCTGGGGGAAGTGTCTCAGTTCCCCCATGCCTGGCGATATAGGTGGGTCTTGAGTAATTTGCGAAAGACAAGGAGGGTGGGGGCTGTTCTAATCTCCGGGGGGAGTTGATTCCAGAGGGCCGTGGCCGCCAAAGAGAATGCTCTTCCCCTGGGACCCGCCAAACGTCATTGTTTAGTCGACGGGACCCGGAGAAGGCCAACTCTGTGGGACCTTATTGGTCGCTGGGATTCGTGCAGTAGCAGGCGGTTCCAGGGGTACTCTGGTCCATTGCCATGTAGGGCTTTAAAGGGCATGTTCTCAGCTTCAAAACATCTGACTTTTCTTCCTGCTACTCAAAACCTTCTGGGGGTTCTTCACAGGAAGGGAGAAAGGGAGAGATGGATGGAGGAAGAAAGAGAGAGAGAGACAGAGCAAGAGAAAGAGAAAAAGAGAAAGAGAGAAATAAAGGGAGTAAGTAAGTGAGAGAGTGCGAGAGAGAAAGGAAGAAGTGGAAGGAAGTACCACAAACCTGCCACTAGACGTGGCTTCAGAAGACACTTTGAAACAGCACAACAATTTAGGACTGGAAGATATCTCGGAGGTCATCTAGTCCAGTCCCATGCCGCAGCAAGAAACCTTACATTGTTTGGATTATTTTGGTGCCTCTAAGAGAGAGGAAAATTGCCAGAAAGGAGAAGGAGTTTACTAGGACAAAGCTGCCATGCAGAGGAAGGCAGAGATAGTCCTTAACTTATGACCACAAATTAGCCCAAAATTTTGGTTGCTAAGCAAGATCATTGTTGATTTTCACCCCATTTTACTCAATCCATGACATTTCCTCGCTCTGACAGTGATGTGTAAGCTAGGGAAGAACATCTGAAGGCATGTGTAATGTTCTAATGTACAGAAGTTATGGTTAAGTGTCTGGCAGAAATTTGACTCTGCAGTAAGTGAGGTTGAATGTTTAGTTTTAGAAGAGCACTCTGTGTGTTTGTGTGTGGGGGTGTACTTACACATACAGTATATATAGTGGACAATGTATCTTTATGTGTGCCTGTGTGTAATATATATGTACATATATGGCATATATACATTGGATTAAATAGGATATTTTGGATGTTCAGTAGTAATAAATAGACAGGTAATTGTATGTTGTTGAGGCCTTTGAGGCGAGGAAAGGCCAGGCACCCTAACAGTAACCCTTGACATGAGCGACATCAGGTTGGCCATGCCCACCCAGTCACATGATTACCCAGCAAACCCCATCCAGTCACATGACCACAAAGCTACTCCCACCCAGTCACATGACCATCAAACCATGCCCAATGCCACATGACCCTCAAGCCATGCCCACAAAATAAGCCACGCTCACATAGTGGTAGTTAAAAATAATTGGAACCCACCCCTGCTACAAAGAGTTCTTTGTTAGAAAGTGGCAGAGGTAATCTGCCGGCAATCATATGGTAACCTGAAGAAAATAGTTCAGAATTTTGTGCTTTGCTGTACTTATTCTGGTTACTTTTAACATTTCTTTTCAGATGAAAGCCTGCAAGTTTTGTTCCCTGGTACTAGACTTGACAGAGGAAAACATCAGTTTAAGATTAATATCCATTGATTAAAAATTAACCTATATGATAATGTGAAAGAAATGAACATAAGGCCAGAAGTAAGAATATTAGGTAAAATCGATGCGATTAATTGGGTAGAAATTAGCAGACAAAGATGGTGAAGGTGATGGGCCTATTATGGTGAAGATGATGGGCCTATTAGATAAATGGTCTATTTAGCATTGCCAAACAGTAATCAACACTGTTGCTGGATAAATTGCAGTTCTTGAATAGAAACATAGAAACATAGAAGACTGACGGCAGAAAAAGACCTCATGGTCCATCTAGTCTGCCCTTATACTATTTCCTGTATTTTATCTTACATTGGATATATGTTTATCCCAGGCATGTTTAAATTCAGTTACTGTGGATTTACCAACCATGTCTGCTGGAAGTTTGTTCCAAGGATCTACTACTCTTTCAATGAAATAATATTTTCTCACGTTGCTTTTGATCTTTCCCCCAACTAACTTCAGATTGTGTCCCCTTGTTGTTGTGTTCACTTTCCTATTATAAACACTTCCCTCCTGAACCTTATTTAACCCTTTAACATATTTAAATATTTTGATCATGTCCCCCCTTTTCCTTCTGTCCTCCAGACTATACAGATTGAGTTCATTAAGGTTGCATTTTGAACCGTAGGCCCTTATATGTAAAAAACCCAGACCTTTTCAAGATAATTTTTAGAAAATCATGGTTTAAAAATACCATTGCAGATACCCTAGGAATTATTTTTGAACTTTAGAAAAAGCATATTGTTAACTTATTTTTGTTGGGAAATCGGCAGCAGGCAAGCTGGAGGGATCAAAAGGAATTAGCCCTGAATCATTGCATAGTTGCAAGAAACTTAGGAATACCCCCAACCCTGCAATTTCATGTGACTTTATCTGTTTTTACCCATGGGAGGGAGAGCAATCTAAAAAGATTTTTCTATTACAGGTAGGATACAATATAGGTCAGTGATGGCGAACCTTTTTTTCCTCAGGTGCCGAAAGAGCGTGGGCGTGCGCTATTGCACATGCGTGAGTGCCCACACCCATAATTCAATGCCTGGGGAGGGCAAAAACAGTTTCCCCTGCCCCCCCCCGGAGGGCCTCTAGAGGCCAGAAATGGCCTGTTTCCCAACTTCTGGTGGGCCCAGTAGGCTCGTGTTTCACCCTCCCCAGAGTCCAAAGGCTTCCCTGGAGTCAGGAGAGGGTAAAAATGCCATCCCCCATCCTCCCAAAGGCTCTCTGGAAGCCAAAACGGCCTTCCCAGAGCCTCTGTGCAAGTCACAAATTAGCTAGATGGCACACATATTCATGTTGGAACTGAGCTAGGCTCCGCGTGCCACCTGTGGTACCCATGCCATAGGTTCGCCATTACTGTTATAGGCAGTCCTCGACTTACAACTACAATTGAGCTCAACATTTCTGTTGTTAAGTGAGACATTTTTAAAGTGGGTTTTGCCCCATTTTACGGCCTTTCTTGCCTCAGTTGTTAAGTGAATCACTGCAGGTGGTAAGTTACCATATTTTTCGGAGTGTAAGATGCAACTTTTACCCCCCAAAAGAGGGTGAAAATTTGGGTGCGTCTTATACAAGGCTGGGGTGGCATAGCAGGTAGAGTGCTGTACTGCAGGGCACTGAAGCTGACTGTAGATCTGTAGGTCAGCGGTTCAAATCTCATCATGGTTGACTCAGCCTTCCATCCTTCCGAGGTGGATAAAATGAGGACCCGGATTGTGGGGGCAATATGCTGGCTCTGTTAAAAAGTGCTATTGCTAACATGTTGTAAGCCGTCCTGAGTCTAAGGAGAAGGGCATTATAAAAGTTGAATAAATAAAATAAATAAAAAATACACCGAATGGCCTCTGCCTTTCAGCAATTTACTTCCTTGCAGGAAACAGTGCAGAGCCTGATTAGCACAAGAAATTGATTATCAGCCTCCTGACCCACAGCTGATTTAGCATAGGCAGGCCACCTGCTGGAACCTTTTGCGACCTTCTGACAAGCAAAGTCAACGGGGAAAGAAAACCATGTTACTAACTTAACGACTGCAGTGATTCACTTAACAACCATGGCAAAGAAAGATCATAACATTGGGCAAAATTCACTTGCAACAAAAACATTGGGCTTAATTGTAGTAAGTTGAGGATTATCTGTATATCTGCACTAATTGCTCTCTTAAGTGTTAAATATTTTTCTATGAATGATTTTCTTACACTTAGAAGTTGTTTCCATAAATTGTCATATGTGTAGCAGAAAAGTAAAAAAGAGTAGAACTAAGATGGGGATGAAGAAGAAGGGAAAGTAATTTTCCAGAGAAGGAGATTCAAAGAGAAAAGGAGAACGATGAAGAGTCATGGACTCATCCCAAGTAACCACTGGGATATGAACAAGCGGGATGATACCTCCTGCCTACCAGACATCTGGAAACCAGCCCTCATTAACAAACGTATCCCAGCCATAGAAACTGAAACCAGACTTAGAACACACATTGCAAAACAACCAAGTAGCCTGCAAGCTCCAACTACTCAGGATATCACCCCTAATCTACAATCATTAACTAATCAGCATACCTCAGTTAAATCAACGACCCCAGGTGTTACCCCACTGACTCACCAGGAAGTTTCTACACAGCAGGCAATTGCTGAGCCATCAAACCACACCCAGCCACCAGTATTTATAGAAGGAAGGCAGCTCAGGTCTCGCTGTGTTCGCCCTAGAACAAGGACAGAAGCACCAGCCTGAAGATGACGAGTGGGACCTCGTCGAAACGTCACCAGAAATTTCTAAATCCTACACGGGAAGAAACTCGAATATACCAAGCCCGTCATACCTGTACCCGTGAAAATCTACGAAAACAAACATACACACACACACACAGAGTATATATACAGTAATCCCTCACTACTTCACGGTTCATCTTTCACAGATTCGCTACTTCACGGGTTTTCAAAGGGGACTTAAATCCATTAAATCCATTGAAAATTTTAAATCCATTAAAAATTCATAAAATTCTTCTACAGTACTACTGTACTCTATTAAAGAAATTGGTAGGATATCACATGTAGTTCCAACTGAAAAACTATTATTATTATTATTATTATTATTATTATTATTATTATTATTATTATTATTATTTATTAGATTTGTATGCCGCCCCTCTCTGCAAACTCAGAGGCCATTATAGAATGACTGTTTAATGCAAAGGGTGGGTTTTAAAAGTCTAAATACTCGTTAAATACATACAAAAATATCTTTCCTCTACTTCAGAGGTCCCCAACCGCCGGTCCGCGGACCGGGACCGGGCCGTTGGGGTTTTCCAGCCGGTCCGCGGCGCCGCTGCCCTCCCGGCAGAGGACATTATGCAGGACAGGGTGGGGCGTCGGGCAGGGCGGGGAGAATCAGGAGGCTCCTTTGGCGGCTGGGGGCTGCCTGGCTTTGAGTTTTTGGCTGGGGGGGAGGACTTAGGAAGGTCCTACTTCTCCCCCCCCAGCCAAAAACTCAAAGCCTATCTGCTGGATACGGGCGATGAGTGGGACGAGCGGCGCCGAAGCCGGTGGCTGTGGCAGCTGCTGCAAGAGGCTTCCGCGCCGCTCTGTCCCACTCATCGCCCGTATCCAGCAGATAGGCTTTGAATTTTTGGCTGGGGGGGGGGAGAAGTAGGACCTTCCTAACTCCCCCCCCAGCCAAAATCACAAAGCCAGGCAGCCCCCAGCCGCGAGGTGCCCCCTCCCCTTCCCTTTCACACGCAGCTTCGGGCCCCCTGAGCGTGTGCAGAGCGCCCCCAGCGCCGCTCCAGCCGAGAGACCCCTGCCCTCCTTTTTCCCGACCGGACGGAGCCCGCCGGGGGGGGTCCCACGCGGGGCGCCCCCTCCCCTCCCATGGAGCCCTGCCCTGTTTGGTGCCCGCTGGCCGGGCAACGGCCTCCCTCCCTCCCTCCCTGCCTCGTGTTTGCAGAGCTCCGCCGGGCAAAGTTCGGACGCCTTCTGGGCGCACGCACACATCCACACCTCCACCCCCCCCCGGGAGGAATTCGCCCCCTGCCCAGAATTGGCCAGCCCAGCAACGCTGCCCTGCTCCCTTCGGAGGTGCGGAGAGGGCGGGGAGAGGAATTTAACCCCGAAAGTGGCCGGGGTTGCGCAGAAATTCCCCCAACCTTCGCTGGTTTCGGGCCAGGGAAGAGGGGGCCGTGTTTACCTGGCTGATTCGGGGATGAGATACCACCAGGAGCTCCGCAAGGCTGCGTGACTTGGATTGGCAAGTCCGAAAAAGACCCCCGGGATGGGTGAGTGGAGGGAGAGGGAGAAAGAGAGAGGGAGAGAGGGGGAGAAAGAGAGAGAAAGAGATAGCAAGAGAGGGAGAGAGAGAAAGAGAGAGGGAGAGAGGGGGGAGAGAGAGAGAAAGAGATGGAGAGGGAGAAAGAGAGAGGGAGAGAGGGGGGAGAAAGAGAGAGAAAGAGATAGCAAGAGAGGGAGAGAGAGAAAGAGAGAGAGAGGGGGGAGAGAGAGAGAAAGAGAGGGAGAGGGAGAAGGAGAGAGGGAGAGGGGGAGAAAGAGAGAGAAAGAGATAGCAAGAGAGGGAGAGAGAGAAAGAGAGAGGGAGAGAGGGGGGAGAGAAAGAGATAGCAAGAGAGGGAGAGAGAGAGAGAGAGGGAGAGGGGGGAGAGATAGCAAGAGAGGGAGAGAGGGAAAGGGGGGAGAGAGGGGGGAGAGAAAGAGAGGGAGAGAGAGAGAGGAGATAAAGGAAGAGGAGAGATAGAAAGGGAGAGAAAGAAAGAGGGATAGAAAGAGAGTGAGAGATGCTCAGTGAGCCTTTCTTTGAAGTTGCCTTTCTTTCTTTCTTTCTTTCTTTCTTTCTTTCTTTCTCTTTTGCTCTCTTGCTCTCTTGCTGTTTCATTCTTTTTTCTCTCTCTTTCTTTCTTTCTTTCTCTTGCTTTCTCTCCTTCCTTCCCTCCTTCCATTTCTTTCATTCCCCCTCTCTATTTTTATTTCTCTTTCATTCTCTTTCTTTCTTGCTTGCTTTCTTTCTTGCTCTTTTTCTTTCTCTCTTTTACCTTCCCTTCCTCTATTTCTTCTTTTCTTTCTCCTTCCTACCTTCTTCCCTCCCTCCCTTCCTTCAGTCTTTCCTCTCTTACTCTCCCCTTTCATAAGTTTCCTTGCTTCCTTCCTCTGTTCCTGTCCCTTCCCCCTTTCTTTCTTTCTTTCTTTCTTTCCTTCCTTTCCTCCCTCCATTTCTTGATTTCCTTTTCCTTCCTCCCTTCTTTCCTCCCTCATTCCCTTCTTTCACTCCTTCTTCTCTTACTCTCCCCTTTCACCCCTCCCCAAAGAAGGTAAATTTCATACATAATTGGTATGTCGCAAAATAAAGTAGTTTTAAAATGGCGGGGAGGGGGCCCCCAGACACTTAGGCTGTATGGGGCCCCAAAATTCCTGATGGCGGCCCTGGCTCCATCCCTCCATAACCCCACCCCCATATGACCAAAGCCCCCCCCCCCCCCCACCGGGCCATGGAAAACTGGTCTAGCTTAAAGCCGGTCCCTGGTGCAAAAAAGGTTGGGGACCTCTGCTCTACTTCACGGAAATTCATTTTTCACTGGTGGTCTTGGAACACATCCCCCGTGAAAAACGAGGGATTACTGTATATATATAATAAATAAACCACTGAAAAGATGGTCTGTTTACATGTAGTTTCTGTATCATTTTCACCATAGAATTCTTCAAAATGCTCAACCTACTGGGCTTGAAAAGATATTAAAAAGAATATTTAGGGGTTTTGTCCTTTCCAATTTCCCTTATTGTGTGCTTGATCAACCAAAATAATATTTGAGCTTCTAAGCAGCAGAGCCGGCTTTGTTCTTTTAATGCAGTAGTTGAATTGAGTTTGGAAGCTGTAGTGACTTTGCGATGAATATATCATGTTGTTTTCCTATTTTGCTTTTATCCAAGGAGAATAAAATATAATTATTTTCTTAATTTGCAGCTTTTCACAAGACGTAAACCTCCAAAAGGTCTTTATATCTATGGTGATGTTGGTAAGTTGAAAGATTTTTACTGAAACATGGCCAATTTTGTTTCAGCATATTTGCACACTTTCCCAGATTTATAGCTGGCTAATAAGATAACTTTCTTATCCAATGACAGCAGTGATTTTAAAAAGAACAAAGCAACACCCCCCCCCCCCCCAGGCTGAGCTACTAATGACCTGCATTTAGTTCCTTAGACATTACAGAGTAATTCTCAGAGCAATGCCAGGTAATGAAATGGATCAACACAGTGTGTTTTGTGATATGAGATCCCTGGACTATGTGGAAGCCTTGATTGCATATGGCAGGGAGGGCACTTGTTTTGATGCCCTTGTTATGTGGAAGGGGGATGTTAGTTGAGTTGAATACATGGTCTGACCGAAAAATAGATTTATGACTAATCTGTTTTTTTTTAAAAAAAAGAACGGAGATATTCTCATTTATTTTCAGTGAATAATGTTCAGTGTATTTCGGGTAGAAACAATAATTGCATTTGTCAATTTTGATACAGATTCATCATAATACAAATGATCCTGCCCATGTTAGTTGAAGTCTTGCTTCCAAGATAATGATTTTGTACTGTTCAGATCACGATTATGATTTCATTAGCTCAATGCTAATGAACAGTCATTACTGTAATCAGTACATAGTGTTTTAAATTAACAACCTGTTGGCTATGTGTGTTTTTATTTGAAGGCACAGGAAAGACAATGGTGATGGACATATTTTATTCTCATCTACAAGTAGAAAGAAAAAAGAGAGTCCATTTCCATGGCTTCATGCTTGATGTGCATAAAAGTAAGTTTAAATCTTTCTGGTAGAATACAGTATGTTGCAGGTATCTTCCGTGTTATCTGGCATCCTGTTTCTTCTTCATTCTTTGTCTGGCGCCCTCTGGAAGACTGTCAGCTGAAAGCCAAAAAGAAAAGAATTAATGTAGATTGTATGGGGAAATTTGCAGCCTGATTTTTCAGTTAGAATAAAGCTGTCTCGCAATACCCCTAGAAATTAATTGAAGAGAAAACATTGAAGGATTTGAGTTAGTAGGCTTCATTTTCCTTGAGTAAGTAGCAGTGGACAGTCGGTCACTCACTTTTTAATTCATAGGTACTTATTTGCATGATTAAAAATTCAGAGCATCTGCTGGAACGTGGTGGTATGTGGTCTTTTGACAATTATATAAAGAGGTTGAACAATATTGTGAAAATACCTAACCGTTTTACAATAGTCAGCAGAAAGTGAAGAGTGAACTTGTGTTATAATGTATTTGTTGGTCTTTCAGTTGCCACAAGGCCCTGATTTAAAAGATGAATAGTAAAAAGATGTTATGTCAAATTGAGGGTGGAACAGGTAGGAAAAAGTAACTGAAAGAGAGTGACTGATTTACACCAACTCCTGTATATATACACACACACACACATTAGAACAGTGTTCTGACTATTGGCTGAATTGTTGTGATATCAAAAAATATTTACATATATTTTATCAGCATTAACAAGGGAAAAGTTAGCATGGACAAGAACTTTAACTCTTCCTTCTCTGTGCCAGAAATCCCCCCCCCCCCCCCAATAATGAACACTCCAGTGAACTTCCTCTTTGCAAAATATACAGTTTTTGGGCATAATACAGGTACAATATAGTAAATGAAATAGATGGTACAATATATATGTGGTTCACAACAGGTGACGATTCAGTTAATTATTTTAAAACACAAAGATCTTCTATTTCCCATTATATTGACTTTCAGTCTTTAAAGCTTCCTAGTCTTTTGTAAGCTTTCTCTGTTTCTCCTTTATTTCCTTGTTCTCATTTCTTTATATTTGCCCTAGTCTGTTAACTTACTTTGTTTCTCAATGTACAGCAATCTCAACATGTGCTTATTCTTCCCATCACCCATTACCTCCGACTTATGACTGTAACTTTGTTGTTTGTATCCTTACAATTTATATTGACTGTTTTCTAATGTGATTTGATTCTTATTTATACCCTGTGACTATTATTATGTGTTGTACCTTGTGATTCTTGCTGAATGTATATTTTCTTTTAATGTACACTGAGAGCATAGGCACTAAGACCTATTCCTTGTGTGTCCAATCACACTTGGTCAATAAAGAATATTCTATTCCATTCTATTTTAAAATATAGAGAGAAGGAAACCAAACTGAATAATATATATTGTTGGATAATATCTTGACCCCCTTTATGATATTCTCTATATATTGCAAAAAATGAAAAAGCAGTGGGATACTGTATGAATCAAGGACACCCACTGGAGGAAAAAATGCTTTGCAGTTGTCACTGTTTTTCTTAAAATTGAAAGAATGGAATTAACGCAGAATTACTGCGACAAAAGTTACTTCTATTAGATTGCAGAAGCAACTTCTGTTAGATTGTAGATTGTAAGGGTGACACCAAAATATAATTGTATATAATTTTATTCTATTTTATATATTTATGTATTAAATTAAATTAAATTGTATCTTACTTTATAACTGTTGTATTTAATCTTATTTTAAATTGTTTGTATAAGGTTTTATTAGTGTTACGTGTTTGAATCTTTTTGATATGGCCAATAGGCTAATCAATACAGCTATCATATCATATCAATACTTCTATTAACATGTAAATATAATTTTTGTTTTGAGTCTATTTCCAACATGTTTACTAAGTATCTTGCAAAATGTTCACTTCAGGAATACATTGCCTTAAACAGAGTCTGCCAAAACGAAAAGCTGGCTTAATGGCTAAAGCATATGATCCAATTGCTCCTGTAGCGGATGAAATAAGTGAGGAAGCTTGTCTCTTGTGTTTTGATGAATTTCAGGTAAGTAAGAATATATTATAAGAGATAAACATTCCTCTATTCCTGAAAAAACCCCATGTCTGGTAGCAATATTTTGTATGGTTATTAACTTTCTATACTGTAGTGGTTTTTTTAAAATCTTCTCTTATTGAAGCATTTATTTATTCGTATACACAGAGCAGCAAAATTTGTCACAGTTAATATGATATTGAATGCATAAAATCTCAGATGCACGCAGATAGTATTGTTATAAGTGCTATCTGCTAAACTGGAATCTTTTTAAAAAAATATAGTCTTGTTTATACTAAACTTACTTTCAATTTTAAAATACAGTATTGTTTAATCATACATTCTGCATATTCAACACACACTATATACCTAAATAAGTGTGTCTCTATATTATTAGTATAGAAACATAGAAACATGGAAGATTGACGGCAGAAAAATACCTCACGGTCCATCTAATCTGCCCTTATAGTATTTCTTGTATTTTATCTTAGGATGGATATATGTTTATCCCAGGTATGTTTAAATTCAGTTACTGTGGATTTACCAACCACGTCTGCTGGAAGTTTGTTCCAAGCATCTACTACTCTTTCAGTAAAATAATATTTTCTCATGTTGCTTCTAATCTTTCCCCCAACTAACTTCAGATTGTGCCCCCTTGTTCTTGTGTTCATTTTCCTATTGAAAACACTTCCCTCCTGAACCTTATTTAACCCTTTAACATATTTAAATGTTTCGATCATGTCCCCCCTTTCCCTTCTGTCCTCCAGACTATACAGATTGAATTCATGAAGTCTTTCCTGATAAGTTTTATGCTTGAGACCTTCCACCATTTTTGTAGCCCGTCTTTGGACCCGTTCAATTTTATCAATATCTTTTTGTAGGTGGGGTCTCCAGAACTGAACACAGTACTCCAAATGTGGTCTCACCACCAGCGCTCTATATAGCGGGATCACAATCTCCCTCTTCCTGCTTGTTATACCTCTAGCTATGCAGCCATGTTGACGTATTTTATTATGCATACACATACTGTACATATGGACATGCACATATACATGCCTACATACACACACCATTTGTATTACCCTTTGTTCAATTGAATCTTTGCTTTAATAGTACAGTTTGCTCCTGCCATCCATACTTTATCCACATTCTCATAGAATCTGCCTTATGTTGCTCCAGATTAAAATTGTCAATGTAAGCAAAGATTTAATATGTGCAGGTAACCTTCTCAATAATCAAAACTTCATAGGTTATTTATTTATATTATTTTAACTATTTTCTTTTTAAAATAAAATGGGTTAATTAAATCCTACAAGATTTAGACATTAAAATCATAAAGCAGCATCCATTGTAACACATCATCATGACCTGGCCTCAGATATATGAATGTCCCAGTTTTGGGGAATGTACAGAAAAGATCAGCTGGTTAGAGAAATAATGTGACCACTATCATGGGATTTAGTATGGACATTTTTTGATTTGTGGACAAAACTGCAAGTTACTTTTTGATATATCAAACCTTTATTTAAGAGGAAGGAAATCGCTATGTAGAAAAAAATTGGGACCAAGCAATGCTTAACCCATTCTGTGCCCTGCGACATTGAAAAATAAATGACAGACAATGGGGAAAAGGCAAATTTATAGAAGAAAATGACATCATGAAGCTATTTTGGCTAAGTCCTAGGAGAAATATGAGAAATAAAGTAAAATAAAATAAATAAATTCGTTGGGATTATTAAAAAGGGAACATCCCAGTAGAGCGTAGTTTTTGTGGAGGTAAAACTTTCCCTGCAAAATTTCCAGACATTGTAATGTATGTGTGTGTGTGTGTATGATTGTGCATATGCACACTTTTGACTCAACTTTTTTATTCCTGGCAAATGCTTGGATTAATGCTAGTTCTAGAAGTGGTTTGCTATTGCCTCATTCCTAAGGTTAAGAGAAAGTGACTGGCCCAAGATCGTCCAGCTGGCCTTTTTTCTAAATTGGAACTAGAACTCACAATTTCCTAGTTACTAGCCCGAGGCCTTACTCTCTATACCAAACTGATTCTCTCATTTTACCATTGCCATTTAAAATGTGATGTCCAATATTCTGGTTTTCTTAAAATCTCAATTATTATGGTCAGTACTGATACTTACTAATTTTTCTTGCATTGCAGTCATAGAACAGTATAGAATATTTTTGGAAGGAAAAGAAAATAGTTGTGTTTGAGTAATGAATGCATTTCTGAATTGAAGTGCATTCTTTTTTCTATATTTAATGAAGTATTACCATTTCATAACTTCCCTTTTTTTTAGTCTTTTTAATATCGTGGATGCATCTTTATGCTTTAAAGCTGAAAGCAGGATTCTCCTCTGCGTGCTTGGAAAGTCCAAACATGGGGAACAATCAGAGGGATTGTTCTCTGAGCTTATCCAGGAGAGAGTCTATACCCTCTTCCAATATATTCCTGGACAATATCCAGAGGCAGTGGAATCAGCTAGCCTCTATCTCAGCCCCATCTTCCTCAGATAGGAAGCTTTATGGCTTCGGTGCGGAACTTGAGGAGCTCTTACAGTTCCCTGCAGTAGATGACCCTGTCTCTAATTTGCTCTCTTTAAAAGTACTCCCTGCTGAGATTTCAGAGGGGTTGAAGTTGGAATAAGATTCCAGTGTTACTTGAACAATATGCTTGGACTCTCCAAGCAGCACACAGGAGAAGGAACGTTGGCTTACCTGAACATCCTATGTGTGCTGCAGGAGATTCCAAATTTGCCCTGGCTACTGTCAAGGTCCTGGTTTGGCGAAATCAACATCCTCTATCTGATGGAGGTCTACACCTTCATTAAAAAACTGAACTTGATGGAGCAGAGAGGGCATGGTCAGATGTTTCTTAACTCAGTCCCTGGGCAATCTGACAGAATTTAAGCCATGCTTGGACTCTCCCTCAGCGCACACAGAAGGACGTTCAGGTCAGCCAACGTTCCTTCTCCTGTGTGCTGCTTGGAGAGTCCAAGCATGGGATATACTCAAGCTTAAGTCTCAAAGGTGGGAGCAGTCGGGTCCACGGTAGCTGAGGTGGAACAAACACTCCGTAGTACTGTAGTACTGCAATTATTAGTTGACAGAAAAAGTTTTCAGTTTGGTTTCAGTTTGGAAGTTTAAGAGGCCTTGATCAGAGCTCTCCTTTTTGTTGGTTTGACATAGTCATGAGGAATTCTTCCCACTTCTGCTCTATGGTATATCACTATATTTTTTCCCTACTTGGCATGTGAAAATTCACAGCTGGGTTAATAATAATCAAGGTGGCACAAGGCAATCAAATGTGTTTGTTTCCTGACAGGTGATAAATCTGTTGAGGAGTTCATCATTAAAGTCCTTATAATCCCATTGTCTCCCTAGCATATCCTGCTACTGAGCTACAGGCCACTTTAAATGACCACTAGAGAATAGGGAATATGATAAGTATCTTGAATTAGCCAAAAGCAAATTACACCAGTCTAGCCTAATTTCCTCCTTTGATACAAAACTGGCATAGTGGGCTATGGAGATGTATTATGTGTAATATACCTTGACTTTAAGCCTTGGATACTGTTGAATGGGTATCTGAGGTAAGCTTTGGAGTGAATAGCCAGCTTGTATTAATGGACTATCACAAAGATGAAATTTAATGAAACATAGTTTTAATGAATTACACAGATGAGTAGATATTTCAAAGGTAGTGATGGTAGACCTGAATTTTTGGTAAACTATACTGATAACAGAAACAATATTAGATTTTTCTAATAATACAAAAATCTATTAAAAGAAATAAACAAGCAAAATATTTCATCTTGTACTTAACAAATGCAAAGATAAAAAATAATTTATGCCACAATGGCTATCAGGATTCATTGTCTGATTTTTAAAAAGCTTTTCCACTCACACATTTTGGGAGGTGGAAATTTAAAGCCTAGAATTTACCCTAAATTTCCCTTTGGTATTGGCCATATTTTTATTTATAGTTGAATTTACTCTGGAAGAGGTGCCTTTTTAAGTCCTCTTTTCCCAGGTTCAAGACAATTACTCCTATAAAATTCTTTGCAATTTAGCTTTGTTTTCTTTTTGCTATTTTCTTGCAACAATGACTTTATCACACTTCACAATGTACAACCTTTCTCATTTTCTTAGCAATAAATTCTTTTATGTACACTGCTGAAAAAAATAAAGGGAACACTTAAACAACACAATATAATTCCAAGTAAATCAAACTTCTGTGAAATCAAACTGTCCACTTAGGAAGCAACACTGATTGACAATCAATTTCACATCCTGTTGTGCACATTCAACTTTGTACAGAATAAAGTATCCAATGAGAATATTTCATTCATTCAGATCTAGGATATGTTCTTTGAGTGTTCCCTTTATTTTGTATATTTTTCTCATCTACAGCATTTTTATTTCTCATTCTTCATTTTTTTCATGCTTTCTATGAATATAAATCCAAACACTTCTGTAACACACTGTAATATGATTCTTTTAACTTTATTTCCTTTTATTCACTTTCCATTTTTGTTGATAAATTAATACTTAATAATAATTATTAATAATTAATAAATCCTATCCCCCCCCCCCCAATAAAACATTCAAACATTCTCTTC
The DNA here is from genome assembly GCF_031021105.1 of Erythrolamprus reginae. Classification (NCBI taxonomy): domain Eukaryota; kingdom Metazoa; phylum Chordata; class Lepidosauria; order Squamata; family Dipsadidae; genus Erythrolamprus; species Erythrolamprus reginae. The sequence continues at coordinate 298,095,446 of NC_091950.1, forward strand.
TAGTTCCTTAGCTCAGCTCAGCTTAATACAGCTCAACTCAGGTCTCCTTCCCTTTCCTTCCCTTGCTTCCCCTCCAACATATGTCTCAGATTCATAACCTGAATGTGGAATTTCAAAGAATATCCATTCTTATTACTACTTACATCTCTGTATGGCTCAATCATTTTACTTTCTCATCTAATTTTCATCCATTATTCACGTCGCCCATCAAAATAAATTTTCCACTGAATTGCATTCACGCAAACTGTTGCACATTTTTTTCCTAGAACTTATCCCTATTTAATCCTTATCACTTTTTATTGGAGTGTTAAATTCCAACTAACAACCTGTGTGTTATGTCTCACAGTTAAAACAATCTATCCATCTGATTGGTTCTGAGCGGCCGCCGGCAGTGGCCGGTAATTGGTTGAGACAAATGCCGCCAAAAAATAAATGGCTATCTCACTTTTCCATTGTTTAAAAAAGTATAAATAATGGAACGGTTTGTCAGCACGGCTTGTGGAGTTTATGTAGTGTTAGTTACTGGTTATCGTTACAGCTCTTGTTCAATAAAGACAATTTTTCACATATATACATTTAGACCCTTCGTTCATAATTAAATATAATCCTGAACTTATTTGAATGTATTCATAAACTTTACTTTAAAAGAACAAACCATTATTACTCAAACTTATTATTTTCCTCACATTTTTACAGAAACACAATGTATCTACAGTATTTCCTCTTTTAAAAAAATATATATAGTATAGTAGGTCCCTGACCTAAATGAACTGAAGCGTCATTAAACTTTGCATTATTTAAAAGTAGCATAAGATATAACTCTGCTGTTCTGTCTTCCCAATCATGCCAAAGTTGAATAGCTGTGGAGTATTTTTTCAGATTCTGTAGTCCAGCAAGCTAGTATTTTTGTGATACTTTTCTTTCACTGGTTAAAGACCAAAACATGATGCTTCATTTTCTCTAGTTTGAGTATTTGTTGCTGGATATTGGTAAGATATTCTGAAAATGCATTAAAAGCATTTAGAGTATTTATTTACTCATTTGTTATTTTATTTAACTATTGATAACTTTGTTAAGCGTGGCTATTGGGGTGTTTTAAAAAGAGAGATTTGTGCATTTGGACCTGCTATGTCAAATTTCTTCTTAAAATTTGTGCTTTGCCAAATCTGAAGCCTTGAATTTGCTTCAACCGAAGGCAATTGTCTGGAGTAAAGCAGTAATGTCATAGTTCCATGGGCAGGGGTAAAACAGGTGGCACTGCTCACAGTCACTCATGCCCTCATCACCTCGAGGCTCAACTACTGTAACGCTCTCTACATGGGGCTACCTTTGAAAAGTGTTCGGAAACTTCAGATCGTGCAGAATGCAGCTGCGAGAGCTATCATGGGTTTCCCTAAATACGCCCATGTCACACCAACACTCCGCAGTCTGCATTGGTTGCTGATCAGTTTCCGGTCACAATTCAAAGTGTTGGTTATGACCTATAAAGCCCTTCATGGCACCGGACCAGAATATCTCCAGGACCGCCTTCTGCCGCACGAATCCCAGCGACCAGTTAGGTCCCACATAGTTGGCCTTCTCCGGGTCCCGTCAACTAAACAATGTCATTTGGCGGGACCCAGGGGAAGAGCCTTCTCTGTGGCGGCCCCGACCCTTTGGAACCAACTCCCCCCAGATATCAGAGTTGCCCCCACCCTCCTTGCCTTTCGTAAGCTCCTTAAAACCCACCCCTGTCGTCAGGCATGGGGGAATTGAGACTTTCCCTCCCCCTAGGCTTATAAAATTTATGCATGGTATGTTAGTATGTATGATTGGTTTTTAAATTGGGGTTTTAAATTAACTTAAATATTAGATTTGTTTACATTGTATTATTATTGCTGTGAGCCGCCCTGAGTCTGCGGAGAGGGGCGGCATACAAATCTGATTAACAAATAAATAATAAATAAATAAAATCTGAGGGCATGTGAGGTATTGTCCTATGTCAGCTCCAGCATCCATGTTCATTCTGGCCAACTGATTTTCGGCCTTTCAGAGGGCGGGAGGAAGTTTCCAGTCCTGAAGTCTGGGGAAGGCGAAAAACAGCACAATGGGCCTATCAAAAGTTCAGAAAACAACTTCCATTAGACCCGTAGGGCCTGTTTTTCACCATCCATAGGCTCTGGAGACTTCAGTGAAGTCTGGGTGCACGCGCAGGGGAGAGAGCGCAGGGGCAGCATCCTTGGAGGGAGGGCATTGCGTTATGGGTGCGGGGATGCGCATACTCACCCGAGCAAAAAAAGGTTCACCATCAATGCATATATAGTTAGTCCAAAAATGCCCCTCTCTAAGGTGCTTTCTTTCAAAAGGCATCCAGTTTTCATTTGAAAAAAAGCACTTTTGGGACAACCGTGACCTGGACGGCTGAGAAACTCCATAGACATTTGCCCCTCTTTAGATTCAAGAAAGAGAAGCAGGGCTGCAGTTGTATGGCAGAATCTGAGTGACTGGCTGGTGCTTTTGGTATCATTCCTCCACCCTTCCCACCCCCTCTTCCCAATCCCCAAATAGTGTTGCATTAAAATAGGCTTATCTTTTTAAGAAACGAAAAGGACCAATTCTTTTTTTTTTAATATATATTTATTAAATTTTTCCTTTTTTTAAAAAGTACATAATCATATTTACAGATGAATCTACCTCGTATATACATTCCTATCGACATTGTCTTCTAATTACTGTTAGATTTATTGATGTTTTATTTCAATGCTTTTGAGATTCTTTTTTTTGTCCATTGGTACCATTTTGTCCAGGTTTCATAATAGTCCGATTCTTTTCGATTATTAAGTTCCATTGTCCATCTGTCCATCTCTGCACAGTCGTATATTTTCTTGATGATCCCATTGTCTTCAGGTATTTGCGGATTTTTCCAGTTCTGTGCAAATACAATCCTTGCAGCTGTTGTAATATGCAAGCTTAAATATTTTACATTTTTAGAATAGGTACTTCTCATAATACCCAATAGAAAAAATTCTGGCGTATATTCTATTTTTGTATTTGTTATTTGACACTACCAATTATTTATTTTTTCCCAGTATTTTCTTGTCTCTGGACATAATTCTTTATTTAGCACATGAAATCCCCCATGGGCACTTTTCAAGATAAAATGATACCCAGCCTTCCGGCAACACTGTGGGGGCTAATGGTCTGTACCAGTGATGGGCTACCAAAATTTTTACTACCACACTGCGGGCGTGGCTTATGCATTTTGTTTCAATATCTTTCAGTGCAAATTGGGTGCTCCGGGATGGAGCTCCAAATCTTGCTACCGGTACTGCGTTCCTGACCATACCCATAGGAGCCCATCACTGGTCTGTACCAACCTCCAGTTCACACATTATGCACATCTGTCATTGCAGAGAACACAGCTATTCTCCCAAAAGACCTTGACTCTCTTTCTGATTGGTCTATCACCTGGCAGCTCAAAATCTCAATCAGCAAATGCTCTGTCCTCCACATCGGCAAAAAGAATCAAAACTTCAAATATAAACTGAATAATCTTACAGAAAACCCCCACTCGGTTAAAGCCCTCGGAATACTAATATCCAATGACCTGAGTGCCAAAGCCCACTGCAACAACATCGCCAAAAAGGCTTCAAGAGTTGTCAATCTAATCCTACATAGCTTCTGCTCCGGCAATCTCACACTACTTACCAGAGCTTACAAAACTTTCACAAGACCCATCCTCGAATACAGCTCATCTACTTGGAACCCATACCGCATCTCAGACATTAACACCCCCGAAAATGTCCAAAGATACTTCACCAGAGGAGCCCACCCGAAACACAGTACCTCACGAAACTAGACTTATAATCCTGGGTCTAGAAAGCTTAGAACTAAGACGCCTTGAACATGATCTAAGTATTGCCCACAAGATCATATGCTGCAACGTCCTGCCTATCAACGACTACTTCAGCTTCAACCACAACAACACAAGAGCACATAACAGATTCAAACTTAATATTAACTACTCCAAACTTGACTGTAAAAAATACGACTTTAGTAATCGAGTTGTCGAAGCATGGAACTCATTACCTGCCTCTGTAGTGTCATCCCCTAACCCCCAACATTTTACCCTTAGACTATCCACAGTTGACCTCTCCAGATTCCTAAGAGGTCTGTAAGTGCACCAGTGTGCCTTCCGTCCCCTGTCCTATTGTCTCTCCTATAATTCTCTATATATCTCTCTCCTATTCCTGTATCTTTTCTTCTATTCTTTCATTGATATATCTTATACCTATATCTTTTCTTCTACTCTATCATTGATACACCGGTATTTTACTACGAGCATATTATGTAACCTTCATTATGTTTTGGACTAAATAAATAAATACAGTAAATAAAAGAAAATAAATAAATAAAATGTGAAACTCAGAAAATCAAGCTTATGGACCAACTGTGAGTCCTCCTTTTGGTTGCACTTCAGACATGAAAGAGCTTTATTTTCATATAAAATAGCAGAAAAAGAGTGGTTGGGCTTGGGATCCAGGATACTTGTAAAGAGTAAAGTAATATTGTTATAAACTGTAAGCAGTGCTTGCAAGATAAGCAAAGAGAACAATTTTAAATACTTAGTAGGAGCAAGTTTCATTAAATGCAGGGGGACCTCTGAGTAAAACATGTCTAAGATTGCACTGTTACACTGCTGTTTTTGTGATAACACTAATTACTTAAACATACTTACATTTACTATTCATTTCCAAGAAATTGTACCAATCAGAGGATAACTGGGGTTCAGGTACTTAGACACATACATTATTTAGATTTTTTTTTAAAAACTTATGTGAGAAGAAAGCAGCTCTAGGTCATACAAATCTTTTCTCTTAAATGCAAATGAAATTTCACCATTCTCTCCATTGGCAGACGTCTCTTATTGGTAATTTGTATTTTTTTCTTTTGTTCACATCTATAATGAATGCTGAGCACAGGCAGAACCTGAGCTTTGAGATGCTTTCACTTTTGTCTTCCTCTCCAAAGCTACAGAGAGGATCAAACGTACATAAATTGGCATTCAATATACCAAATGACTCTTCCCTTTAAAAAAAAAAAATTACGTAACTTAAAAAATAATGATTTTTGATAGACAAGTAGATTTAAATTCTGCAAGAGCAAAACACCAACTATTTCCTTGTTGTGTTTTTTCCCAGTCGTAAATCTTTCTCTATTTAATGTTTCATCAAAATGGATACCTGTTTTTAGCTACCTTTCTGATTTTGTTTTTGTTTCTTACTGACAGACTCAGAGGCATCATATTTTAATTTGTTAGATTGCACTTTTCTTCAGGGCTTCTCCGTCTACACTTAGAGTTTATCTGCCTGCTCATTCTAAGAAAATAGTCAACAACCTAAAAGATGTACAGTGGTATCTTTACTTACGAACTTAATTTGTTCCGTGACCAAATTCTTAAGTAGAAAAGTTTGTAAGAAGAAGCAATTTTTCCCATAGGAATCAATGTAAAAGCAAATAATGCGTGCGATTGGGGAAAGCACAGGGAGGGTGGAGTCCGTTTCCTCCCAGGAGATTTCTAGAGAGGCCCCATGGAGGCTTCTCCCCGCCTTTTCCAGCTCTTTTTCCTCCCAGGAGATTCCTAGAGAGGCCCCACGGAGGCTTCTCCCCGCCTTTTCCAGCTCTTTTTCCTCCCAGGAGATTCCTAGAGAGGCCCCACGGAGGCTTCTCCCTGCCTTTTCCTGTTACAATTTTGAAGGCTCAGGCTTGTAAGTGGAAAATGGTTCTTGAGAAGAGGCAAAAAAAATCTTGAACACCGGAAGTAGAGGTGTTCTTAGGAAGAGATACCACTGTATAACTTGATTTAGGTAGAGCGGTTTCCAAAGGCTGAAGCATAGAACAACATTGTGTAGAAGTCTCCTAGGTATGGGGGGGGGGGGGGAGGGAATAGTTGGAATAGTTGGGGGATGTTTTTTCTCAGCTTGTTTTTATCATGTTCCTTTTTTATATTAGTAGTATTCATTGGTTGTGAATTTACATATTTAAGTGAAGTTCTGCATATAATAAAATTAGTGTCTTTAGCACAGCTGTAATAATTTGAGGAACAATAAGTGGGGAAGTGAAAATCCTCAGACAAAAGTTTCTTTTTGTCATGAATTGTTGCTTCCCCTTCTTCATTTAAGAGAGAGAGTGTGTGAGTCTCTGTGCAGAGAGAGAATGATTTGTGTCTGTGAAGGTTAGAAGAGGCTGACTGTGCTGGAACTGACTGCAGTGCCTTTTTGATTATTCATGGACAGTAATAGAAGGCACTTAAAAAGAACAATGAAATTGCTTATTTTTTTGTGATGGGCCATCTGTTGAATTGTTTTGTGTAACAATCGCACAATAGTATCTATGTCATATCATTCTATTTTCAACAGCAGCTGATGATGTATACTTGGCCACTTGTCCCATTTTTTCTAAAAAGTCCCGTGACCATTTAAAGTCACCTCTGCGAACCTTTTCTGGAAAGGTAATAGAAACGTAGAGCAGCTGGTGTGTATTTTCTTTCCTGATCTTCTGGCAGGTCTGTGTAAATTGTGTTTCAGACTAAGGGGCTTTTAAAACCTTAAACCTCTTTTTCTCCCAAACTGGAGTTTTTAGAATAGAAGTTCACCAGAATTGTTTAGCAATCTGGAATAAAGACTTGTCTTGAGAAAAGATTGCTATATACTCCCTGCTTATTATTTCCTGGCCGACCCACATTTTTTTTCTTCAAGTGACAACATAGAATCTTTTGCCTTTGAACCAACAAACCTCTCTTTTGACTAAAAACAAGACGGGGGAAAAACCTCTCAAAGCAAATTGGATGCAGCTTTGTCAATTGTACAAGTCAAGTTCTGCTTTTGACAATAATAGCATTGTCTTCTTCAGGTCACGGATATCGCTGATGCTATGATTCTCAAACAGCTTTTTGAAAACCTGTTCCAAAACGGTGTCATCGTTGTAGCTACATCAAACAGGCCACCAGAAGGTAATAATGAATACTATGCTGTCCCTGGCTTTTTCAAGGAAAGTACAGTTAAGGTACCTTAAATTGACTGTCCCTATGATCTGTGTCTGTTTAACATTAGTCTCTTCTACCAAGTTTGCACTTTTACATGAAGGTCTAACTCTGTGTCATAGAAACATAGAAACATAGAAGTCTGACGGCAGAAAAAGACCTCATGGTCCATCTAGTCTGCCCTTATACTATTTTCTGTATTTTATCCTAGGATGGATATATGTTTATCCCAGGCATGTTTAAATTCAGTTACTGTGGATTTATCTACCACGTCTGCTGGAAGTTTGTTCCAAGGATCTACTACTCTTTCAGTAAAATAATATTTCTCATGTTGCTTTTGATCTTTCCCCCAACTAACTTCAGGTTGTGTCCCCTTGTTCTTGTGTTCACTTTCCTATTAAAAACACTTCTCTCCTGAACCTTATTTAACCCTTTAACACATTTAAATGTTTCGATCATGTCCCCCCCTTTTCCTTCTGTCCTCCAGACTATACAGATTGAGTTCATGAAGTTTTTCCTGATACGTTTTATGCTTAAGACTTTCCACCATTCTTGTAGTCCGTCTTTGGACCCGTTCAATTTTGTCAATATCTTTTTGTAGGTGAGGTCTCCAGAACTGAACACAGTATTCCAAATGTGGTCTCACCAGCACTCTATATAACGGGATCATAATCTCCCTCTTCCTGCTTGTTATACCTCTAGCTATGCAGCCAAGCATCCTACTTGTTTTCCCTACCGCCTGACTGCACAGTCATACGTTACATTCTTTCATGGTTTCTATTAAAAAATAATAGACATGATATTAATATCATAACATGATATTAATGTGTATTGAGTGGGATCTAAAGTGGTCAGTTATAGATAAGAAAAACTGCACGTTCAGAAAGTTGTTCTCTGTTAGCATGGTTCTCTTTTTCTGAATGAAAGTCCCTCCAGTTCCTGGAGTAGTCAAAAGAAGATTCAACTACTTTTTCCTTAAAGCCTTCAAGATTCAATTGTCTTTTGAAACAAAAAGGTAAGAAATAGAAGTAGCAGGGCAGAGTAGAGTAGTTAGAGGAAGAGCAACAGAGTTAATGGTATGTAGCTTCTCCCTGCACAAAGGAGAAGGAAAGCGTGTATTGCCCTTAACTCCTTAAAAGAAATATAATTAATTTCACATAGGAAAAAGTAAATTATGATAGAAAAATAGCACAATGAATGCAAAGTATTATATAATATTTAATCTGAAGTCAATAATATTTATTCCAAAGCAAGTACACAGAAAGATGCAAAATGTGTGGGGATTTATATATTTAGATATGTTTTGTAAATTGCCTCTGATCACAGCTATAAGCCGCTTGGGCCATTCATAATAATAGCCAGTGAGAATGCAAGAGGAAATAATAACAGAATCCATTTTCATTTTTCTCATGCAGGATTATTCTTTCAACACTCTAGTCCACTTCAGTGGACTATACCATAATATATTGTTTAATGATTAAGATGACGTAAAACTATCATTTTAAAGTGGTGTCCTGTTTGCTGATGACTAGAGTGGGATGGGAACCCGTGTTCTTTCAAATGTTATTAAAATACTGTTTCCAGCATGCAGATAATTAACTACTCATTCAAACTACAGTTTGAAGTTATAACGGTACTGAATAAGTGGTGGTTATGACCAGTCCTTAAAGTTCTAGCCATCCTAGAAGCCCTGCAGTCACGTGATTGCAAGTTGCATGCTGGACAATCAGCTTTCACAATGGTTGAAGTATCCTGTAGATCAGACCTGGGCAAAGGGTGGCCCGGGGGCCGGATGTGGTCCGCCTGCTGTCTGTGACCGGCCCGCGGGGGTTGGATGGATGGAAGGAAGGAAGGAAGGAAGGAGAAATGGAGGAAGGAAGGAAGGAGAAATTCTCTTTCCATGCCCTTTTGCAAAAGTCCAATAAATGCTCTTTTTTAAATTGTTCATTGGTTTCGTTGGCCTTTCCAAGAAATTTAAAGCAACCCCCCCACCCCACCTCTCAGGGGGAAAAGGGGAGGAGGAGGAGGAGGAAGAAGAGGAATCCAAAGCTACTTTCAGGCAAAGCCTCCACTATGTTTTCTCAACTGACAATGTAGGTCAGTTGAAGAGAGGCAGCTGAAAGGAATATTTTGAAAGAGAAGTAAAGAACTGCCCAAGAGCAGAAATAAAAGGCAGAGAAAATCAGAGAGACAAAAGCTTCTCTCCATCTGAAGAAGGAAGGAAGGAAGGAAGGAAGGAAGGAAGGAAGGAGGGAAGGAGGGAAGGAGGGAAGGAGGGAAGGAGAAATGGAGGGAACAAGGAAGGAAGGGGTAGGCAACTAATTTATAATTATAATATAATTATAATATATAATTATATATATAATAATATAATATGATATGATATGATATAATAATAGAATAGAATAGAATAGAATTAATATAATAGAATATATAATTATAATATATAATTATAATTTATAATTATAATATAATTAACTCAGTTCTACCCAATAATATACAGTATTGGGTAGAACTGAGTTAATTATATTAATCCGGCCCTCTAAAACCATCCCAATTTCTCATGCGGCCCCATGGCAAAATTAATTGCCCACCCCTGCTGTAGATATACACATTTGTGACTCCCCTGTCCACTTCCCATAAGCAAAGTCAATGATCCCCTGGGGATCTCATGCCTTATATGATGCGTTGGCCTGCACTGTCATGCAAGGTGTGAGTGGCCTGTTACGCTTGTGCAATGCCACTGTGCCCACCTGTGCCCTCTTTGTCATCTAGAAGTAGCCATCTCTGTGTTCCCGCTGCACTGACCATCTTCATACCATCCCTTGCCCGGCATTAGTGATACCTCCCCCTCCCAGCCTGACCATGCCTGTTCTACAGAGGCCACTTAGCTGCCTGCTAATCTGCTTGAAAGCCATCCTGGAATTGCAACTTCTGCCAGCTTTCCCATTGATTTTTCTCATTGGATGCCAGAAGAAGTTGCGAGGAGGTCCTCTCTTAACAACCACGATCCTTGCTTAATAAGGACAATGGAGAGTGCTAGGATTGCTTTCGCTAAGTGATGGGATTACGTGATGTTACACTTTACAATTGCATTGCTTAGAGGTGGAAATTCTGGTCCCAGTTACCATTGTTAAGTGAGGACCACCTGTACCTCAGTTTTGATCTTCTTGATTCAGGTTGTTGAAATCTGAAGGGCTTCCCCCTGAACAAGAACTAAATACAGTACTCATATGTTTGTAAATCAACAGCTGCTACGTATCGCCGGTTGGAAACCCTACTGCCCAAGCAGATTCTATGTTATTCTACTTGATTTTTTTTTAGCCTATGTAGCTTTACCATCTCAATTAGATTTATTTCAAAAACCTTAGAAATATTTGTATTTACATTTTATATTTCAAATTTGTATGCCATTCTTAAAACCATGGTTTAGTAATTGAGTCCGATCATTAAAAATAAAATGATGTGTTATCTTCATCAAACTGAATTATAACATGTGTGTAATTATATACATTGAATTGTGCTTTGAACATAAACAAGAATCATAATAGTTGCTGAAGAATTGGCATACAGTAATGCGACCCTAGTGCTTCATTTCTGCCAAGTGACAATGCCGCTGTTTTCTGTCTATATGGTACTGAAACCTATGTATAAAGCCATGCATCACACAGCAGAGGTTTTTCAACCCAGGTACCTCGAACGGGCTTGCTTACGTATCCAAAATCTGGGGACCCGTGACTCCCATGGAATTGAAATTTGACAAATTAAAATAAACATTTTATGACATAAAATTATCATTAAGCATTTTATGACATAATATAAAAGTCATAAAACATTTATTGTAGTTAACTCCTGATGTTTCAATGTGAACTACAATTCCACATGGTCTACTTTCAAGGCAGACTCATCTTGGAAAAATGTCCTTGAATTTTGAAGATGGGTCACGGGTCGTCTAATAACAGCTACATTTGTTACACTCGAATACAGAGGTCTTCAAACTTGACAACTTTAAGATTTGTGGACTTCAAGTCCCAGAATTTGCAAGCCTGCATAGCTGGCTGGAGAATTCTGGGAGTTAAAATCCACAACTGTGTTGCCCACTCCGCCTCTGCATCCCATTTTTGCAAAAGATGGGCCTGTTTTTTTCCAAAAATGCAGTGTGCAGAAGGTTTTGGAGGCCTGAAAAGTGCTCCCGGGGAATGGGGGAAGGCAAAAACACCCGTTTTTGTGAAAAAATGGGTAAAAAATGGGTATTCCTTGCAAAAATGGGGGCATTTTTGCCTTCCCCCAGGCCCCAGGAGTACTCTGCAGACTTCCTAGACCAGTGATGGCGAACCTATGGCACGGGTGCCACAAGTGGCATGCAGAGCCATATCTGCTGGCACACGAGCCGTTGCCGTAACTCAGCTCCAACATGCATGTTTTTGCCGGCCAGCTGATTTTTGGCTTGCACAGAGGCTCTGGGAGGACATTTTTGGCTTCCAGAGAGCCTCCGGGGGGATGGGGGAGGGCGTTTTTACCTTCTCCTGGCTCCAGGGAAGCGTTTGGACTCTGGGGAGGGTGAAACACAAGCCTACTGGGACCACCAGAAATTGGGAAACAGTCTGTTTATGGCCTCAAGAGGGCCTTCCGGGGGGTAGGGGAAGCTCCCCAGGCATTGAATTATGAGTGTGGGCACTCGCGCATGCACGATAGCGTGCACACACGCTCTTTTGGCACCCAAGGAAAAAAGGTTCGCCATCACTGTCCTAGATCCTCTGGACATGCCAATTTTGAAAAAAAAAAAAAAGGTGGAAAAACAGGCTGTTTTTTCAAAAAAACAGGGTTTGCAGAGGGTTTGGAAGACCTGCAGAGTGCTCCTGGAGGCTGGGGAAGGCAAAAACGCCAGCTTTTGTGAAAAGCAGGATGCGCAGAGGGTTTGGAGTGCTTGCAGAGTACTTCTGGGGTCCGTGGTATTTATAGCTCTGGATACCCAATTGTTGAAAACACTGTCTTTTCCAACTACTTGTACAGACACAAAGACAAATTTAAATGAAGTATTCAACCCTAAACAGTCCTCTCTGTAGTCTGTACTTAGAGCTGTATTATAAAATATCCTTTTATATGTTATGTTGCCCTGTAAATGAATAGATTATAAGCAAAAAAATTGAGATCTAATCTGCCTACAGCTATTCCTAGAATCTAAGTCAGTGAAGGGCTACCAAAATTTTTACTACCACACTGTGATCGTGGCTTATGCAGGATGCCCTGCATTTTCTTTCAACATCTTTCAGTGCAAATTGGGTGTTCTGGGGTGGAGCTCCATTTTCGCTACCCCACTGTGTTTCCCCCCATCTGGGCAGCAGCCCACCCCTGGAGACAGTGTGTCCCAAATAATGTCTTCGGAGAGGGGCAGCATACAAATCTAATAAATTATTATAATTATTATTAATGTACCAAATCTAGTAGGTGATGATATTTGGATGCTTAATTGATTCAAATTAAGGATATATTCCCAAGTCTTGGAATGTGGTTTCTATTCCAGAGGTCAACATGGCTATCAAATCCCTGAGAATATAGGTTGACCTTGATTTAAGACTGGTGGCTTGGTGACTATTCAGTTACAATGGACCTCTCTGGAGATACTTACTACCCAGTTCCAAAGTTCCAATAATAATCCTTCCCTCCCATTCACATGACCACATGTTGGATACTCAGCAGTCAGCCCATGTTTAATGGCCATTTGCAGCATCTCATGATCACATGATCACAATTTATAACAGTTTTGCTGAAAATCAGCATGCATTTCCAGTTTTCAGCAAAACAGGCCCATAATGAACAATGATTGACTTTATGACCACAGTGTTTGCTTAACGACCACCACAAAAAAGGTCATAAAATGAGGTTGGTGATGTGAGTGAGCCACTTTATAATCATCATGCCTAATGACCATGATTGGTAGATTCTATTTTGGTCAAAAGTAGAGGACTACCTGCAGTAAGTAGCTATGTAATTTCACTTTTGTTTTTTATTGGCCAGTTTGAATTACAGTACTTGTATTTTGCTGCGGGATTGCAAATAAGACCTACCAAGTGTATTTTATATTTTATTGTTATCTATTTCAATTTGCCTTTTTGGCCTATTTATTTTTATGGTAATGAATTGTTTGGTTGGAAAAGTTAATTTATACTGTACATCCCATGTGTGGACGCTGCTAGTTTTGTCTCCACCCAAGGCATGAGTATAGACAGATGCCTTGGATGGAGACAGAATTACCAGACTTTCTTTCTGAATGTAAAGATTGTGCTATTACAATGCTGCATGCCATTTTAATTATTTATTTGTTTATAGCATTTTTGCAACAAAAAAAATTGCTACAAAATAAAGAAATGATAAAAAATTTACATTAAACACAATTGCATTTTCCATTTTTTAAAAGAAAATTTGGTGCTGTTTATATCTTGGAGATAATAACTTTAATTTTCTTGTATGTGACAGTATCTCCCTATCCATCTCTGATACGTTTATAATATTAACAATTGTATTGAAGTTGATATAATGCTTCTGCTGTCAATCATATCAGTTTTAGATTGGAATGAAATTAACAATGTATTTTTTCTCTTTTTGGTGGTCCTTGAGTGTAAGCAATATAATAATAGAGAATTTTAGGAAAAGGACATAGCAAAGATAACACAATATGTTTTCTTTCAGATCTCTATAAAAATGGGCTCCAGAGAGTTAACTTTGTACCATTTATTGCTGTACTAAAGGTAATAAATATATTTTAAATAACTATTTTTTTAAAAAGTTATTAAGCATTAGGGAAAAACTGAGAAGAAGGAATAAAAAGTAAAATATAGATGAATAAACTAGGAGCTATAATAGAGATAAAATTTTCAAGTGTAACATTACTAATAAATAATTGAATGTATTATATCACTTTAGAGTAAAAATAAATTTTAAACCAAAAATGATTATCAAGAATTGTGTATGTATGAATCATAATTTCAGTCCATATCTGTTCTATTTTTGACATCTTGTAAAATGAAATGATATTTTCTGTACATTGAGAAATCCACATTTTTGATGTACTATAAACCCATGTATTATTTTTAAAAGGGGACATTAATTTACCTATCAATGTTGATTTCCATAACTTAGTAAACCATTCTTCCTTTGATGGGATCAGATGATCTTTCTGGTAAAAATAATATAATAACCTTGAAGCATTTCTTTTTCTTAACATGGCACTGTTTTTGCTTTTTCATTTTTTTGTTGGAGAACTAACTTTTAAAAAGTTACTATACTGAACATGGTTCCCTAAATCCGTGTTTTCTTGTTAAATGCAAAACAAGCAAGGGGAAAATAATTTATATGACTATAGGGTTGATTTGACGCATGGCTAGATTGTGGCTTCCCAAATTTCATTGGCTACCTCTGTGTTCAAAAAGACTATCATGAATGAGAAGGGGAAATTGCACCAGAACAGGTATAGATAGTCCTCAATTTACAGCCATTCTTTTTAGTGACTTTTACAACCATTGCAGCATCTCCATGGTCACATGACACCAGGACACTGTAACCATCCTAAATACATGCCAGTTTCCACATTTTGATCTCCATGGTCATGTGATCAAAATGTGGAAACTGGCATGTATTTAGGATGGTTACAGTGTCCTGGTGTCATGTGACCACTTTTTGTGACTTTCTGACAAGCAAAGCCAATGTGGAAGCTAGATTTACTTAAATAATCATATCTCTAAATTTAACAACTCGAGTGATTCGCTTAACAGCTGTGTTGAGAAAGGTACTGTAAAATGGGACAAAACTCACTTAACAACAGAAATCTGGGGTTCAGCTGTGGTTGCAAGTCAAGAACTAAGTACATTCAGTTCCAATTCATTTAAATGAGGCTTCATAAAAATTCAGTGTAAACTCAACAGGGTCTTCCAGAAGTTTACAATGCCTTGCATTGGATTCTTTAGTTACTGATGGCTGGTATCTATTATAATAATCTAGTATTTCAGTACAGTACAGGGACTTTTTTTTACTGCTGATATTCAGTAATGTGCCTATGAAATATGTATACGGTGTGTATGTGTGTATGTATGTACTGTATATATGTATTTATGTATTTATTTACATGTATACAATGATTTTGATCAGTACAAAAATATAGGTAAATACTGTTATATAGGAAATGGCATTGCATTTATATATTTAAATTCTTTCTTTGAAAATTAATGAGATTTGAAAATGCTTTATTTGGTTGAATCATCTCCATATAAAGTAAGCGAATAAAGAGATAATATTTTTAAATAAGTGCGGAGCTTTTCCTACAGTTGAAGTAATCAGCAGCACATGATTTCTATAGATGATATAAATTTATGAAATTGTGTAGAAGATGCTAAAGTCTGCAAATATGCAACCACTTTTGTATTAACTGAAATCAGTAGGGCATCTATTTTCTGAGTTAGTGTATTAGCGTCAATTGTCATCTTTCATTTGTGGGACACAAATAAGCCATCTCTGCTTTTTTCCCTTTAAATTTCATGTTTTGTGGTCTGTATAGTGACCTAATCTCACTTGAGCGCTGGCTATTCTTGAGCTTCTCCTACATTTCTTATTGTCGATTAAGTAGTAGTAATGCAGCTGCATATTTCCCTGGAAATGAGTTGTGTTTCATTTTATGAAACTTGTCTGAATAAATTTAAGATTAGGTTATTGAGTTGTTTACAACAGTGCTGGCTTTATCCCTGCTAAATTATTATTTTTATGGTCTCAAACTTGTTGGTGATAATAGAGTATATTTAACTACCGGTACTATTCGGCTGGGTCAAAAATGGTTCTTTTTACAGCCTGACAAATTCTGAGCCATTTGAGGGCAAAATCACATCTTTTAGCATCGGTGAGAAAATATAAAATGTTTCTGATTGTGTGTTCTGCCTTTGTCGGGCCACCTGTGTAAGGCTGAACAAATTTGTTTCTTCTGATTTCTTTTAAAAAGTCATTCTGGTGATTAAACTGATTTGTCAGTTAATTCTGTTCTAAGGCGGCGATAGCCTAGTAGCTTTCAGTACACTGAATAGTTTATAGTTGCTTTTGTGGTCAGTGTCAGCACCCTGACCTCTGCTAAGCTGTCACCTGAGTCAGAATTCCTGGGATTAAGTCTTTGATATTGTGATGTCTTCACTTATCTATTGACTTTTTCAGGGCTGAAGATGTTAGGCCTTTTGATTTCTTTCTTACGGAGAAGCCAAGCAAGTCTTCAATAGAAGCCTTTCTTTCCCAAGCTGTGGCAGTTGTAGACTCTGCCTTTCTCTTTTCTCTGTATTAATTAAATGGATTACTTTTGGGGTATACAATGCAGTTCCGTTGTTGGGAATCACTGGGCTTAATATAATAATAAAAAGGGGGCTCTGTGTGTCTATACACATGCAGGCATATACTCATGAATATAAGAAAATGCTAGAATAGTTTTGACTTAGTTCCACATTCACTGCATAGCCCTGTTCTGTGACTGCTTTTAATGTGATTTCATCTTTTAAAAATTTGTCTGAAAGCATCTGTGCTCTAGCCTACAAAATTGGAACTCAAGACTTTCGGTTGGTCCTCTAAAAGGCTTCCGGGAGAATGGGAATCAAGAGCACATTGAATGCATTTATTTGTTTTCTCTCTTCTAGAGCCAAAACACAAATCAAATATTCAAGAACCAGGCAACAATTTTAAAAAACATTTGGATTGAGTGAAGTTATTTTGAAACTATAGAAAAATAAATTGCGTCTGTATGTAAGTGTGTATGTAAGTGCCATTTTCCCCATTGTTTGACCATTCTTCATTTTTCAAAACAAATTATCACCTAATGTTAAAATAATTGCGGCAAACTCTTAACACATTCTCTCCCCTTTTTATTTTAATATTAATGACTCCTTTAATCCTGCTTCAGCAAATTAACTCTTTGGTTCAAACAAGTTACGGACATTTTGGAACAGCTACCTAATAGTGTTTTCTTCAGGTATTTGAGATGTACAGTATTTGCTTAATTAGTACTTTTCTTTGCTTGTTGTACAATGTGAAATAAAGCTGAGCCCCGTCTTTCTTTATAACCCATTCCCCAAAGTCTCAGGCAGTTAATAAAGTTTATACGGGCTTTATCACAAGCTCCAGGAAGGTCCACAGAGAAGAACATTAATCCAATAAACATGAAAAAAAAAAGCATCAGAAGAGAAGCTCCTGAAGAAGAAAAGTATATCATTGGCAATTATCTTCATGCAGAATTGTTAGAAAATTGCCAGATTAAGAGAAAAGAGTCTTCGAATTTAGCGGCTAAATTGTGCTTAAGAATAATGGGAATAGTTTGAACCTTACGTGGTGAATATTCAAAAAAGCCACAACTGTTTTCTTCAAAGACTTACTGTGGAGCTGGACGGACAGGGCAAGAGGAGGTTGTGAGAAACCCAAATAGCAAATAACGGTGGTGGAAAGTTGCGGGAGTGGGGGGGAGGAATAGATAATTAGGTATAATTAGTGTGTATGAATTGTTGTCTCCCTGCCCTTGGCTTGAATAAATTTGGAAGGAACAAATCCAAGTGGCAAAACTGCTTTGATGTAAGAGGAGTCATTGTGGCTTGGCAGCATAAAGGCAGTGTTTTATACTTCTTTCATAATGGTTGTGATACAGAAAGGCTGAATGCAGTGTGCACCCCCCCCCCAACACCCCCCCAACACCCAGTCTGCTTTACAGCAAGGACTTTTGGATTCCCTTGAAACAAAATGCAGCAGAAGTTTTCAGTTGTGGGTAATGAGGCACCGGACCTCATCAGAGTTAAGCATAAGCCATCCTTAGCCTTTGCTTAGACCTTAATCACTTTTGTATTGTGGGAAAGCTAGTTTCCAAAATCAACACGTCTTTCTTCATTATTTTTCCACCCTTCCTATTTGAATCTTTGGCAAAAGGGAAGACAAATGAAGAAAAGCACAAATCCAAGATAAAGATTGGAAATCTAGTGGGAATATTTCATTCTAAGTAGAAGTACATCAGAATAGTGTTATTTACATAGCTGTACTGTATTTATATCTTTTAATGTCTCATGGTTTTATTCTAACATACACTTTTTACCATATTCACTTTTACTTATTTGAATAATGTTAAGAAATCTGAAAATAGATTTCTGTTTGCTCCTTGTGTGAAAAATGTGAATAATTTTATGGATAATTAAAATATCCCATCAAAGATCAAGCTTTGATTTACATGTTGTACCTGAACAAAAAAGAAAAGTCCAAAGCAATCTTGAAAAAACAAACTATTTTATAGTTGCATTTTTTTGTTTTGTTTTTTACATTGCAAATTTTACAATCTTTGTCAATGTATTAATTGCTATTAATATATGCTTCTGTATAGGAACAATTAGCAAAATAGCCAATTAGAATTAGAAACTAATTCAAAAGCTAAATGTATTCAGCTGAAATTCCAGAGAACAACACTGTTTTGGAAAATAAATATTTTTCATTCTGTACAGATCTGTATTATTTTAATATATAAGGAATAAATCAATTAGTGGTTCACGAAATTTGAAAACTTTCTGCAAATATCAGGAAATGCTAATATCATTTGATTAGCCCATAGAGGACTCATCCTTTTTCATTTTGTCATCAAACTCTGCAACTTAGCACATCAGATTGCTGTGTATCTTAGCTCAAAGATTTAATCCATTTAGGATGTCTTATTAAATTTCTGGTATTCAAAAACATAGAACTAAACAGTTACGTTAAGGAATGCTATGAGCTTTTCAGTATGAGCTTGCCATGCTTTAGAGTTGCTGTTATTAGGAAAAGGAAACGAGTGTTTAATTTAACCCTTTGAGGGCTTATTATATAGAACAAGTAGCCTTTTGTACTTGAAGTTGTACACTCTGAAAAAAGCAACACCTGAATATCTCTGAAGCTTGGATAATTATGCCCAATTGTGTTTTTGCTGGTATAGGTCACAGGAAATTCACTTGGGGTAGAGTCTGTACAAAGCTAAGATATATGCAGATTTTCTGTTGTTGGATTGTGTAAAAATTATTTACTGTTAATACTTGCATAAAGGTTAGAAAGGTTGATGAAGTGATATTTAGTATTGCTTTACTATTCACTGTGTGTCAGGATGTAATTATGACTGATTCATGGAACTGTCTTCGGAACGAACCATCTTTATTAAAATGCTGATCAAGATAAGAGCTGACAGTAATAAAGAATAGAACATTTTAGTCTTGTTGCTTTTCAGTGATTGCTAATTACCCTAGAGGTCATGTATAGTACCTGGGAGGATTCATTGACATTATTTTCTTTTAAGTCTGCTGTTTGAACAACATCAGAACATGAAGACAAAGACTAAGTGCACATTGAACAATAGTTTGACCAAGTTTTTTATTTCACAAAATGCTGGATGATTCTTCTTTTTCAAGGGGGGGGGGGGTTACAGAAATGTATGTTCTCCTGAGAAGGGAAAAATCTTTATTTTAAAGAACTTTTACCTTAATTATATCCATCGCAGTCATCACAAGGTCAAATGCATGAAGAGGAAACAATATATTTCAACTCTCCTATTGTTTGTTATGAGCAAAGCATAACATAATCTTTTTCCTATGACTTTGGTTTTCACTTAAATCAGAATCTTTGGTCTTTTGATTATATTGAAAGATGCATTTTACCTCCCAACATACACACTCAGGCTGAGCTTTTGCACAGCGTATGCGATGTGTAGAATTGAAGTGTGTGGCCACCAGCTATGTTTTAAGTCTAAAAGAAAGAGAAGACTTAAGAAAGATTCTCAGGGGTTAGATTATTTGGTAAAAGATATGAAAGGCGGGCAATGAGGCAATCAGTGGATTCGATTATCTAGTACAAAACATGAAGGGAAACAGAAGGAATCAACTGGATCCAGAGTCCTATTGCACTGTGTAAATTATCGTACTTAATAGTATACTCAGGATGTACTACTTAGGGAAAGAAAGGGAGGAACAGTATTTGTAAATCCCACTTCCTTCAGCAGTCCTCCATTCCAAGGCTTACATGATTTAAACAATTCTAGTGATGGAAGAAAGGTTTTTGTTTGCAATAGAATTTTGTTGGATTTTATCCAATTTGTTTGGTCAGAAATACTTAAAACTCAGGAGGTATAATAGGAACGTGGTTTGAATCATCTTACTTGAATGTTTGCATGTTATTTATATACATACACACACACACACACACAAACACACATATATATATATGGGAAGAGCCTTCTCTGTGGCGGCCCCGGCCCTCTGGAACCAACTCCCCCCAGAGATCAGAATTGCCCCCACCCTCCTTGCCTTTCGTAAGCTGCTTAAAACCCACCTCTGCCGCCAGGCATGGGGGAATTGAGATACTCTTTCCCCCTAGGCCTTTACAATTTTATGCATGGTATGTCTGTATGTATGATCGGGTTTTTTTATAATAATGGGTTTTTAACTGTTTTTAGTATTGGATTATTGTTATATGCTGTTTCATGTTGCTGTTAGCCGCCCCGAGTCTCTGGAGAGGGGCGGCATACAAATCAAATCAAATCAAATAAATAAATAAATGAATAAATAAGTGTGTGTGTGTGTGTGTGTGTTTATTTGTCAAGCATATACAAAGCAGTAGGTATTGGTATAAACATAAACATTAGCAAGGTACACTGTAGGTATGGGTAAATTAGGCAATAGGACAATAGGGCAGAGACATTAGGCGCAATGATGCGCTTATGCATGTCTCTTACAGACCTCTTAGGAATGGGGTGACGTTGATTGTCTAAGGTTAAAGTTTTTGGGGTTTCGGGAAGAAACCACAGAGTCAGGTAGTGTATCCCAGGCATTGATTATTCTGTTGCTAAACTCGTATTTTCTGCAGTCGAGTTTGGAGCAGTTTACACATACGTTTGAATCAATTGTGTGCTCGTTTATTCTTGCGGTTGGAGCTGAAGAAATCATTGACAGGTAGAACATTGTGGTAAATGATTTTGTGAACTACATTTAGGTCCGATCGAAGGTGATAAAGTTCTAGGCCAGTGATGGTGAACCTTTTTTTCCTTGGGTGCTGAAAGAGCATGGGTGTGCGCTGTCACGTGAGTGACAGCTGTCACGTGAGTGTGCTGTCACGTGAGTGCCCCCACTGATAATTCAATGCCTGAGAAGGGCAAAAACAGTTTTCCCACCCCACCAGAGGCCTTCTGGAAGCCGGAAACAGCCTGTTTCCCAACTTCTGGTGGGCCCAATAGGCTTGTGTTTCACTCTTCCCAGGCTCCAAAGGCTTCCGTGAAGCCAGGGGAGGGTAAAAACGCCCTCCCCCATCCCTCCAGAGGTTGCCTGGAAGCAAAACATCCCCTCCCAGAGCCTCTGTGCAAGCCAAAAATCAGTTGGCCAGGACACACATGCACGTTGGAGCTGAGCTAGGGCAACAGCTCGCGTGGCAGCAGGTATGGCTCCACTATGCCGCCTGCGGCACCTGTACCATAGGTTCACCATCACTGCTCTAGGTTATCTAAGTCCAAAATGTCAAGTCTGGTGGAATAAGGTATTCTGTTGCAAGCAGAAGAAGGGAAAACTCTCCTTGTGAAATATTTTTGGACTCTCGATTGTATTGATATCTGATAAGCAGTGTGGGTTCCAGACAGGTGAGCTGTGTTCAAGAATTGGTGTAGCAAATGTTTTGTATACTCTGGTTAGTAGATTGATATTGCCAGAGAAGACGCTACACAAGATTAGATTAATAACTCTTAGTGCCTTTTTGGCAATGTTGTTACAGTGGACTCTGGCACTTAGGTCATTAGATATGAATACTCCAAGGTCGTTGATAAAGTGAGGGTCATCTATAAGGTCGGGTCCTCCAAGTTTGTGTTTTGTGTTTTGATTATTTTTACCAATGTGTAAGATAGAACATTTATTGGTTGGGATTCGAAGTTACCAGTTGTTTGACCATTCTGATACACGGTCAAGGTCTTTTTGAAGGGTAGCAATGTTGTTAGTGGTATTAGTGGTATGACATCGTCGGCAGAGGATGCAGTTGCTTGTAATATGAGCACAGAAGTCATTTATGTAAAGTATGAATAGTGTTGATCCTAGAACACTGCCTTGAGGGACACCACTGTTGACTGGTGCAGGATTTGATAGGGCACTTATCTGCTTGACAAGAATGCAGTTATCCAATCATGAAGGGGACTTTATACTTTATAAAGTATAAAGTATACTTTATACTATATGACTATATTTTTTGGCTTACAGGATAGTAAATTCAATAAATGTTATTTATTCCCATGGCATATAATTCCAGTATTTCCCATATATTCGGAGCCTTCTTGATGTGTTGATTTGCATCTTACATTAAGTTCAAGTTAACATTGCCCATGATCAAAAGTTAGGGGAACTCTAAGCCCGTTCCTAGAGTTCCTAAAATGTCCATAGAGGAGTAGGTTCCCTTTCCTTTCCTTTTCTTTTAATGAAGTTTGACAAATCTGATTTATATATTTAATGGAAAAACGTACTGCAAGATCTAAATTAAATTCTAATGTTATTTATATTATCTGTACTTTCTGTTACTACTTTTAGAAATCAAGCATCACTGGCCACCAGGTTTTCAAGTCTTCTTTAAAAGTGTATTTGAAAAACTGTAAAAACATAATTGATTTTTTTTTCTTGAAATACAGTAGGTGTGCTGCTGCTGTGCTAGCACTGTTATCGTGTGCTGATTCACTTCTGGAAAACTTGACTCTGCGCACATTTTAGAGTTGCCAAGTTGGAAAAACATTGACATAGTTAATATTTATCGCAGAGTCTCGGGGACACAATCTAGAGACTAGCATGAGAGGGACAGCATATAAATCCAATCAATCAATCAATCAATCAATAAATAAATAAATAAATCTGTTTATTGTATATAATTATGGAAGGAATGCTATTGGATCCTTCAGCAGGCCAAGTCTTCTTTCCCTTGATGAATCAAGACATTATACCACAGCACTGTTGTATCTCATATATTGCAACATAAAGGAAAAGCTTTCTGTTTATACACTGCTCAAAAAAAATAAAGGGAACACTTAAAAAACAGAATATAACTTCAAGTAAATCAAACTTCTATGAAATCAAACTGTCCACTTAGGAAGCAACACTGATTGACAGTCAATTTCACATGCTGTTGTGCAAATGGAATAGTTGTGCAAATGAAATATTCAATGAGAATATTTCATTCATTCAGATCTAGAATGTGTTATCTGAGTGTTCCCTTTATTTTTTTTGAGCAGTATATATTTGAAAGATGTTTGTGTTTCTGCATGGTCAGTGTAACCAGGAATGTGGATTTTGTGATGGGACTTAACTCATTTTCTACTAATATCCCAACACTTTAAAAATAAATAGTCCATTGAAAGCCACTCTTATTTTAGGGAGAAAAAAATAAGTCAATAGCAATATTAGTGCAATATTAACTTAAACACCACTTTGTTTATTACTCCTAACACTATTCTACCTTATTTAAGATGAGCGGAAAGCTTTATAAATAAGTTTTGTCTTTTAAAAGAAAAGACAATAAGAGTTTTTGGGTACACTTGATGTGTGCGAGAGAACTTTAACCATCCTAATTAAATTTTAGAATATGATCGAACGACACTCATGCACATACTATGCTATGTAGAAGTAATAAACCAACACCCAATAATTTGAATAGCTGAATAATTCATAGCCTTAAGGCTAAGTGAGGTAAGAAGTCACAGTTCATATATGTGAAACTGAAATTGTTTCTTTGGCATTATGTGCAGCTCTACCGTTTGACTATGCTACGAACTCAGAGGGGGAAAGTGTGGGCTTTTAAACACTATCAGATAAAATACAATCACATCAAGGTTTTAATGTAAACCAACTATGTTAGGATTGTAGCTTTGAAAATTAAGGGCAAAAAATACAAAGACTCCCCTTAAAAGTTCTTTAGCTGTTGATTAGGAATCCCTGATGGTGATTAGTGAGTATGGAATGCAATCATGCCTGTAGGTTTTAATCAGTTCTACGATGGAGAAGTCAGTTACCCAAAGAGAGACCCAATTAATATATGTGTTGTTTCTGTTGGATGTATTATTTTTAAAAGTTAAAAAAAAGAATAGATGGCAGGAAGATACACAATGAAGTACAAATCGGAGCAAATTTTGAAGAAAATATCAGCTTTTTAGCCGTCCTGAGTCTTCGGAGAGGGGCAGCATGCAAATCTAATAAATAATAATAATAATAATAATTATTATTATTATTATTAATAATAATAATAATAATAATAATAATGATAATAATAATAATAGAATAGAATAGAATTCTTTATTGGCCAAGTGTGATTGGACATGCAAGAAATTTATCATTTGTGCATATGCTCTCAGTGTACATAAAAGAAAATATACATTTGTCAAGAATCATGAGGTACAACACTTAATGATTGTCACAGGGAACAAATAAGCAATCAGGAAACAATCATTATTAACTATTATTGATGTTTTATATTTTTGCTGTGAGCGGTCTAGAGTCCCTAGGAAATTGTGCAGCATAGACATTGAAGGAATAAATAGAAATAAATAAATAAACATAAATCATAAGTATACAAGCAACAAGTTACAATTATACAGTCATAAGTGGAAGGAGATGGGTGATGGGAATGATGAGAAGACTAATAGTAATAGTAATGCAGACTTAGTTAATAGTTTGACAGAGGTAAGGGAATTACAGTGGTACCTCATGATACGAACCCCTTGTGATACGAACATCTCGAGATACAAACCCGGGGTTCGGAAATTTTTTGCCTCTTGTTACGAACTTTTTCCGGCTTACGAACCCACCGCAGATCGCAAAATGGCAGTCCGCTGGGCGCTGCCGCCCGGCTGTCACCTTTTAAAACAGCCGGGGGGATTCTCGGCGTGAACCCGAACCCGAACTTTTCGGGTTCGGGAGGCCACCGAGAAGTGCCGCCGCCCGGCTGTCACCTTCTGAAATAGCCAGGGGGCTTCTCGCCGTTCTCCCGAACGCCAAACCCAGAAGTTCAGCAAAGGTTCGGGTTCCGGAGGCCACCGAGAAGCACCCGGCTGTTTCAGAAGGTTACAGCTGGGCGGCGGCGGCCGGCGGAGCACCGTTTTTGCAATCGGCAGCAGCGGTTTTGGCCAATCTGGAGGCTGAAACGGAGGTGGGGAATCCCAATAGGGAATTCCATGGATGGAGCTTTGATGTCACGAAGACGTCCTTCCTGGAGGCCATGTTTTTCGGCCATGTTTTTGGGATTCATGTGGCAGAAAGCGGTTCCGGAGATATTCTGGTCCGATGCCATGAAGGGCTTTATAGGTCATAACCAACATTTTGAATTGTGACCAGAAACTGATCAGCAACTAATACAGACTGCGGAGTGTTGGTGTGACATGGGCATACCTAGGGAAGCCCATGATTGCTCTTGCAGCTGCATTCTGCACGATCTGAAGTTTCTGAACATTTTTCAAAGGCAGCCCCATGTAGAGAGTGTCACAGTAGTCGAGCCTCGAGGTGATGAGGGCATTTATACAGGTTACTTGCCTCCTGCGCTTTTTTGTTGTTGGGAGAACCAAAAACGCAAAGTTACACCTGCAGCATCTAATGAAGAGAAGTAATGCCACTTTTCTTTTTTTTCTCTGCTCAGAATCACTGCACCACCATCCAACTGGATTCTGGAATCGACTACCGGAAGCGTGCGCTGCCAGCTGCAGGGAAGCTGTACTACCTGTAGGTAGAAACTGAGACTGACTCTGTGTTTTATTACAACTTTTAGATGGGGAGGAAAACTGAACAAAGCTGCTCCTGTAGTCAACTGCTATAAATCCTAAAGACGTTGCTCATACCATCAGATAATATTTCCAGGATCTCCAGTAACGTCTTTTTCAAATCTGTGACTGAATTAAGATTAATTAGAAAAGATGGGTGGGTGGGTGGGGGTGCTTGCAGAATGCAGTGACAGATGGTTATAAAGCAATGAATATCCTCTTGCAAAGAGCCTTCAATTCCTTGGTAAATAAACGAGCATTGTAGTAAAGTAATTATTTATACAAATAGGGGCTCATTTACTCTTTGGTGTTAACATTTGGGGATTCAAAACTTGGTCTTATTTTGACAGATGATCTGCTTGTATCTAGGATGTTGATTGACTGCAGAATTCTGCATTTCTGATAATGATAAAAATGAAGCTATAATACAACTATCAGTACCATTTATCTGTATAGCTCTGATTTCTTCTTTCCCTAATGATAGTTTACCCTCAGAGCAATTTAGGAATACAAAATATATGTGATATAAAGTTGTTCCAACATCTGAAATGGAAAGTGGTTTTAATCAAGCCAATAGAAAAATAAATCTTCTTCTGGCTTTTATTTTGGAATTGTTTTGTACGACTTTAAGGATTTTAAAATGTTGTGCTCCACTAGTAAAAAGAGCAGTCCCAGTCCAACTCTGTATTATTTCCTTTGGACTATCTATACTACTATTTAAATATCCTACAAACCTATATTTTTGGTGAGCAATAAATAAGTACCATTAATACAGGTAGTCCTCGACCTATGAGCATTATTGAGTCCAAAATTTGTACTGCTAAGCGAGGCAGTTGTTAAGTGAGTTTTGCTCCCTTTACAACTTTTCTTGCCGTAGCTATTAAGTGAATCACTGCAATTGTTAAGTTAGTAAAATGGTTGTGAATCTGGTTTACACATTGTCTTTGCTTGTTAGAAGATTGTAAAAGTGACTATGTGACCCCAGGATATTGGCAAAATAGGTATGAATCAGTTGTCAAGCGTCTGAATTTTGGTCACATGATCCTAGGGATCTTGCAATGGTTATAAGTGTGAAAAAGGATCACTTTTTTTCAGTACTGTTGTTACTTCGAACAGTCGCTAAACAAACCATTGTAAGTTGAAAATTACATGTATTTCCATCTACCCCACCAATGTATTTCCCATAGTAGAATTTTGGAAGGAGTCATTTTAAGATATGCTGAGGTTAGATTAAATCTTACTACAGTGAAATATATATACTGTAGATGCTTGGGAGAAAGAATACATAGAACCAGCATTGCATAGGCAAGAATTGCAGGATGCTAATTTTAATCTAGCACTCCTAATAAATATATTTCTTATGTATATTTTGTCCCAGATCTGTTGCGATTACAATTCCCAACAAGCACGAGTTTTATCACCATGAGCCCGAAACATCATAGTTCACAAACATAATTTGTGTGCTCATAAAAGGCTGCAGTAGTAAGGAACCATGAATGTGATTCTACCCTTAAGAGCTAGGAGCCAATGTGACGTTGTGATTGCGATGTTGGACCAAGACAAGGGATATACACATTCCAGCATACCCTCAACAATAGAGGCCCCCACTATTACTATTAGTTGACTTTGGGCCATAAACTTCCGTTTTATACAGTCAATTTGGACAATAGAATAGAGTAGAATAGAATAGAACAGAATTTTATTGGCCAAGTGTGATTGGACACACAAGGGATTTGTCTTGGTGCAATTTGTCTTGATGGTCTTTTATCAAAAAGGCTAGCCCAGTTCAGGACAGTTGTCTAAGTTTGCATAAAGGGTGACGTTGAAACACAACTTCTAGCTCTACCAATGGATGTCCCAGAGGCACTTGATAGAAAATCTGGCTTGGAAATTTCAGCAGCTGCTGTTAACATTTTAAATTTTGAGCATCTTTTAAATTTTAAGCGAAGTATTACATACTTTATTTATTTTTAATTGGTAAAAAGAACTATAAATATTGGGTGACTTTCTATTAAAAGTAAAAAAAGACTTATTATTTTGATAAACTCCTTGAATATATCAGCTACTATATTCAGAAGTGTTATAGATATTCTAAAATGTCTTAGGGTTGTAATCTTGATTGAGGTTGACTCAGCCTCCCATCCTTCCGAGGTGGGTAAAATGAGGACCCAGATGGTTGGGGGCAATATGCTGACTCTGTAAACTGCTTAGAGAGGGCTGTAAAAGCACTATGAAGTGGTAGATAAGTCTAAATGCTAATGTATTGATTCCGGACTCCAATAGCCAGCAGAAGAGAGATCGGTTTTACTCCAATCTATTTCAAGTGTCGCATGCGTTATTAATACACATCATTCCAAAAGGTTCCCCCTCAGATGTCAGATAGCTTTTACCTTTTTTGTAAGATATAAACAGGCTCTGCCTGTCTCATTGTGTGCATATATCGCATGGATGGCCTTGCCTGCATTGTCATATTAATGGAGACAGCTTGAAATGTGGAAGTCTTTCAATGAATGTAAATAAAATGAAATTATCTACCTGAGAGTTAATGTTCTCTGCTTTTTAAGTGAATGCTAAATCTAATGTTTGTATTTACAACATAACATCCTGTTCGTTCTCTCTCTCTCTCTGTCTGTCTCTCTCTCTTATATGGGCAGAAAGCTAAGCAAGCTCAGGCAGCTGTTTGATGTTGGCTTCAAGTGTTATTAATTTCATATTCTATTATTCTTTTCACTGTAGCACAAGTGAAGCTGATGTGGAGGCTGTCATGGATAAGTTGTTTGATGAGCTGGCTCAAAAACAAAATGATTGTACGTAAGTTAATTTCTCTTGAAAGAGAATACATTTAGAACACAATGCCCAATCTCCACTGACCAATTAATAAGTTCTACTGCTGTATATGGGTTGATGCCACACTCAAGTGGCAGTCATTGTATCAGCATTTTGTCTAATTTATGTGTTGAATCATGTGCTATTATTCATCAGGCTATGCATTTCCTATCTGTAAGAGATGAGTTTTATAGTAATTATCCAGACAAGATTGAGTCTTTGTTCATGTTCCCATAGTAACTAGACCAAGGATTTTAAAAGTACAAGGCAGAGGACTGAGAGTGAATAAAGCATGTGGAACCATTGCAGACTTCACATTTGAAGAGCTGTGTGACAAAGTGAGTACACCATCAAGCCTGGTTGGGCTTTTCAGGTCTGTTTTGATCATATCCCTGCTCCAAATAAGCCTTCTGATCTCCTTTGAGTTGATAGCAACCGCCAAAACTGAATTGCAAAGTAGAACTATAAACACTAACAAGATGAAAAAGCAGGTACAGGATGTATTCTCATCAAAGTAATCGGCGATATTTAATGTCAGTGCCTTTTTTTTTTTTTAGAAAAGAGACTGTTGATGTATTAACACCTCAGACTTAGCCGTTTTTTACCTAAATCTAAATTTATTTGTGCAATTTATACGCTGCCCAGTTCCAATTGGACTCTGGGCAGTTTAAATGTTTAGTTTTCAGCAACGGACAATATTTTCAAGAAGGAAGGAAGGAAGGCTCTTGAAGCTTTTTTTTTGGTTTGTTTATGAAAGCATCTGACTTTGTGAACAATATGTCCCGGTTGTTTAAAGTGAGTGGGCAGTCACAAAAGGCTACAATAAAACCTCTTTGGTGAAGTTAAAGGCAGAAACATTGCTTGAACATACAGAATAGTTTCATATTTTGATGGAACAGCCAAAGGACAGAGAAATTAATAATATTCATACTGAGCCCTGCCGATGTGAATAATGACCCTTCTTCCCACCTGCACATCATGCTAGGCAGTTTGTGTGGTTGAATGAACCTAGAAATTATGATTTGTAAACCATGGCTTATTCAGTAAAACCATCTCTCTCTTTGGCTAAACTCACCCCACTCCCGAGTTTCCTAAAGTTGCTTACAACTCACTTTTACATTGTCTTAATCTCCCTTCAGACTGCCCAAATTGAACCAGTATTTGGAGACATTTAGCAGGGTTAGCTGGAATATAGCAATTTCAATTGTCCTTCCTTCCTTCCTTCCTTCCTTCCTTCCTTCCTTCCTTCCTTCCTTCCTTCCTTCCTTCCCTCCCTCCCTCCCTCCCTCCCTCCCTTTCTTTCTTCCTTTCTTTCTTTCTTCTTCCCTCCCTCCCCTCCCTTCCTTCCTTTCTTCCTTCCTTCCCTCCCTCTTTCTTTGTTCCTTCCTTCCTTCCTTCCTTCCCTCCCTTCCTCTTTGTTCCTCCCTTCCTTCCTTCTTCCCTCCCTCCCCTTCCTTCCTCTTTGTTCCTTCCTTCCCTCCCTCCCTCTTTCTTTCTTCTTTTCTTTCTTCCTTCCTTCTTCCCTCCCTCCCCTTCCTTCCTCTTCCTTTCTTCCTTTCTTCCTTCCTTCATTCCTTCCTTCCTTTCTTTCTTTCCTTCTCTGGAAAAGGTTCTGGATATGCAGAAAAAGTCCTTGTCTCAGGGGTGAAATGTTGCTTGCTCAGTCCAGGTCAAGCGAACCAGTAGCGAGTTGCCCTGTGTGTTTGTAAGCTCAGAAATAGAGGGTGACATTTTCTTTAAATTATTATATACATACTATTTTTAATAAAAGTGTTAGAACTGAAAGTACTAATTGAAATTAATAATAATATGCCACATTTTCTCCCTTGTGAGAATGTGATCCTTTCCTGTAAGTCTGCTGATATTCAGTTTCTGCTATATATTTTTTTAACTTCATAATTATATTTGGAAACTTACCCTGTTAATACAATTCAGACTCCTGCCAATCTGTAGTTTAGTGTAAATTAACCGGACATATATGAACAAACTTAAACAGGCTTCAGTCATTTTGTGTTTATATGCCAGAAGGACCATGGAAACATCCACTTTTAAAATCTCAATTCTATCTATCAAATTCTGATCTGGAATATTTCTTTATAAGGGCTTGTCAGAGCAACAGTTCCATGTTTGTTTCCTTCAGTCATAGTTACAACTAATCACAGTTACTTAAATTAAACTTACGAATCTCTGATAGATGAGAGCATTTTAATCTTTCTCCGGGTTTCATAGAAAAAAAATTGAATGTAAAAGGCCAAACCTGACAGTGGCTTGACATCATTAGTCATGGAGTTCCAAATAATTATGTAGGAAACTATATGGCTGCTACATATATTTATTATAATAATAAAAAATGTTTTTTTGCCCATAACTACATTTTTTTCAACAACTTAACAGCTAAGTTATTATGGTCACTAAAAACTAGTGTTTTCATATCAAACCCATTGATTTAAGGTTTTCTTCTGTGTGTGTAATTTAATTTAAAAGCTATTAATCTATGTTTATTACAAGTTTATCATGATCTAAAATATAAATGAAGCCCACATCTGAGATTTTAAAAGAAGAAGCCCGGGAAAATTGATAATAACACCCTTCTCTGTACTTTGTCTACTTCTTTAAACAACAAAATGCTTGAAACTGTAGTCTGTGTAGCAAATACTGCCCTCTGATGGCAACAATAACTTTTTAATATAATTACACGAGCAGATTACTGTTCCCCTGTAAGAATAGGATGAATGTATTGATGCAAATTTAGTAATGATCTTAAATATAAGGGAACCAATACCTCTTCATTTCCTTTTTTCCCATTTATAAACACTTCTTCTATTAGTACTATTCTACAAAAGTGTACAGTTTTTAAAAAACAACAACACAAGCAGATATGCATTTCTTCTCCTCCTCTCTCTCTCTCTCTCTCTCTCTGTGTGTGTGTGTGATTTATAAGTAATAGGTTAGAAATAGGATGGGAAAGAGATAGTTGCTTATGGTAGAGAGCTAATAGTAGCCAATCAACCTCAGCCAAATGTAGGCTCCTCTTCAGTAGATAAAGTGTTTGTTTTAAGTTTATGCCTATCAGTCATCTATCAGGGATGCTTTAATCTGGATTCCCAAATTGTGCTGTTTTATTGGTATTAAAGAGGGGGAATAATCTAAAAACTGAGCGCTTGTTCACCAGTTACCTTAAATAATGCATCTAGAGCCCTCTAGTTAAGCTCGTGCTTAGAGTAAATTTTTTTAAATGCATTGTACAATTATAGGAATATTTTCATCATTGACAATAATTTTGAGATGTTTATGATTGCAAAATCAATACAACTGTCTCCAAATTATCTGTCCAAATGATGATACTGGAGATGCTTCTTACAAAATTAGTTTGCAATATTCAAATTAACCCTTATTCTTGCCATCTTAACAGAAGTAATTAATTCTATTAGATGTAATTAATTCTCTAATTATTAAATTATTATTATTATTATTATTATTATTATTATTATTTATTAATTCTAAATAAAATAGAGATCCATTCTAAATAATATGGTGGAACTTCAGAGTACCAGAATCAATCATTGCCTTGCCTATTAGAACAATATGTAAGTCTGGATGTACAGCCTTTCTTATCTCTAAATAAATAGCACAGGACAGATTTAAGAAATAGTAGTACTTCCCTCAGTATTCTGTTCTTTTATTATTTTTTAAGCTGATGGTGCTGTTGATGAATAATTCCACTGCAAAGGGGGAGGCTGTCACTTTTTTCAGATGTAAAAACACTCAAAGCTATCACCATCCTAAAATGGCACTAATAGAAAAGTGTCTATTGCTCATTATTTCCAAGAATGCTTTAATATATACCTCTAAAAATAACTTGAACTGAGATAATGACAGTTGTACTTTGTTAACTTGGCAGTTAAATTGAAAAAGGAATCACTTAGATTGTAGGCTGAAATGGACTAACTGATGAGGCTGAATTGCCATAAATGAATTGGAGTTAGCCTAATGTTAATAAAACCCTCCATAATAAGGATTATCAGGAGAAATGGCTACAACAGAGTCTCCAATCATCCACCTTTTCTATGGTAGCAAAAAGATAGGAAACCAACTTGTAAATCACAAACGATGCAGGAAAGCCAGCAATTTCTTTTCTCTATTAACATCTGAAAAAGTTAAAATGTCAAACTAATTTAAGTGTGAAATATAAATAGGGGCTAGCCAGCAAGGACTGGGAAGGACAAGCATAATGATGCAAAAGTCTTAATATCAATTATGATTCCCATAATTGTTATCTTTTTTAAAGAGTACACATACATTCATTTTCTACAGAGTGTTACTGACATAATAATTCCAAATATTAGTAAAGTAAAACTCACTGTGTTAGTCAATGTAACTATTACTGCGTAAGGTTGCTGGTTTTATAACTTTGCCACACCCAGAGGCCCACATTATAAGACGATGGAACAATGTGTCATGCAATCTCCTCTGAAATTTGAATTGGAAATTTACGTTCAAAGAAAGTACCTGAATTGCACTGAACATTCAGGTCAAATGCATTGGCTATTTACGTAGCAAATTACATGATTTAAGAAATATTTTCTCAAACATAGGCACTAGAATAGAATAGAATAGAATAGATTTCTTTTCTTTATTGGCCAAGTGTGACTGGACACACGAGGAATTTTTCATTGGTGCATGTGGTCTCAGTGTACTTAAAAGAAAAGATACATTTGTCCAAAACCAAGAGGTACAACACTTAATGATTGTCATAGGGTACTAATAAGCAATCAGGAAACAATCAGTATTAATATAAATCTTAAGGATACAAGCAACAAGTTACAGTCCTACAGTCAGAAGTGGGAGTCAGAAGTTTCTCTCTATTAAAAGGGAACATCATGTTCTTCAAAGAGGTGATATTTTCATAATAAAGCACACTCCCATTACAAGCTCTATACAGCCTACAATAGCCTACTGGGCTAATCCTTCATAGGAAACAAACTCCCGGATTTCAGATAGCTTCAGAAACTTGTATGGTTCTGAAGAGTTGTGTTCCAGAGCGCTCTCTCTCTCTCTCTCTCTCTCTCTCTCTCTCTCTCTCTCTCTCTCTCTCTCTCTCTCTCCCTCCCTCCCTCCCTCCCTCTCTCTCTCGTCTGTCTATCTATCATCTATCATCTATCTATCTATCTATCTATCTATCTATCTATCTATCTATCATCTATCTATCTATCATCTATCATCTATCTATCTATATCTATCTATCATCCATCCATCCATCCATCTATCTAGTAGGTATTTGTAATATACATAGATATAACATTGTTTATATACATAAGATAGGTACTGATAAGAGGGAACAATTGGACAAAGACAGTAGGCGCTTATTCCCGCCCCTTTCTGACCTCTTAGCAATCCGGGGACTTCGGGAGGCCTCTGCGCATGTGCAGGGGGGCAGCGTTAGGTTCCTAAAGGGGATGGCGTTCCAGTAGGAAAAATTGAGCTGCACATGCAGTTCCGTGTGACTATAAGGCAGGTGCGCGCGCCCAGCGAGATTTGGCGCGCAGGGAGCCAAATCTCACACGAGGATACTTGTGCTCTTCAGATTTTGCCAAATTTTGGCTTTTTTTTTTTCTTCTTCTCTGCATGTACGAAAGCAAAGAAATCACCAAAAACCATTGAAAACACTCATGCGCGAGCTTCCTCGTACTCCAGAATCCAAATCTTGCACGGGCGCGCCCACTCACCCATTGGTTACCCAGAGGTGCGCACACAACTGCACTGTAGTGGCAATGACAGGGATCTTTTCCCTGGCCTGTTGGGCTGTTTTTGCCTTCCTAAGGCTTCAGGAAAGCCTGTGGATGAGGAAAAACTGACCAACTTCTCCTACTGGAAGTTTGGAAATATCCACAGGCTTCGGAGGTTAGTTAGTTAGTTAGTTAGTTAGTTAGTTAGTTAGTTAGTTAGTTAGTTAGTTAGTTAGTTAGTTTATTATTTAGTTTATTATTTAGTTTTTTATTTAGTTTTTTTTATTTAGTTAGTTAGTTAATTTTTTATTTATTTATTTAGTTAGTTTTTTATTTATTTAGTTAGGTTTTTTTTATTTATTTATTTTGTCCAATACACAACAGTACACAATGAAGGCTATAGAGGTTATACTCAAGTAAAATATATTAGAGAAAGAATAGAAGCAAAAATGGCCTCCCACCAGACTCTCTCCAGAAGGCCAAAAATCAGCTGGCCAGCGCACGCGTGTGTTGGAGCTGACATAGGACAATGCCTTGTGTGCCCTCAGCTATGGGCCCGTGTGCCACCTGTGGCACATGTACCATAGGTTCACTATCACCGCCCTATATTGTTTCAGACAAATGACTATCCAATCTCTTATTAAAAATTGTCCGTGTTGAAGCACCCACTACTTCTGGAGGCAAGCCATCCCATTAGTTAATTGTTCTTACTGTCAGGGAATTTCTTCTTAGTTCCAGGTTGTTTCTATCCTTGATTAGTTTCCATCCATTGTTTCTTCTTTTGCCTTCAAAGATACTGCTCAAAAAAAAATAAAGGGAACACTTAAACAACAGAATATAACTCCAAGTAAATCAAACTCCTGTGAAATCAAACTGTCCACTTAAGAAGCAACACTGATTGACAATCAATTTCATTTTGTTGTCGGCACATTCAGCTTTGTACAGAACAAAGTATTCAATGAGAATATTTCATTCATTGAGATCTAGGATGTGTTATTTATTTTTTTTGAGCAGTGTACTTTGGAGAATAGGACCGCCTATATACATTTTTACTTTTTGCTTCAGAAACGGTTGTAGAAGGGGAGCTGTGTTAGTCCAGGGATGTCCAAATAAGATTCTGGTGAGGTAAATGATGTTTTGCTATCCTTTCACCTTTATTTTCCTTTCAGGCTTATCCTACTTTATTACAGTATAGATATAGAAGTAAGGGGAAACCATGTTCTTAATCAATTAGAACAACATATGCATGTTTATCAAAATCCATTCTCCCTCCTCTTCTGAGGGGGAAACAAAATGGAAAAGCCTTTGATTGATTAGGACAAGAAAAGCTAATTTTAAACAGAAAACAACCTTTTTGTTGCCTTTTGAACTGTAGCTGTCAATCTATTGATTTCCCGTTTCTTATTTTCCATTTCAGCCTCTTGGAGCCAGTGATTATTTGGAAATATCTAAGAATTTTGATCTGGTTTTTCTTCATAACATACCTCTCTTTACAATGGCCAAAAGAACCCAAGCTCGACGCTTCATCACTCTCATTGATACTTTTTATGAAAAAAAGGTAAGCGTTTGGTCTGCAGGTTTCTTATAAGATGAATGCATCTTGAATTCTTTTGGAAATGCTGAATGTTAATTAATAAATTAATGCCTGACAAAAAGCATCAGCATATATCCATTGATCCCATTTTGTTGCTATTAAAGCCTTGACTGTTAAGATTGATGTGTTGCCTAATTGAATTTAAATTGCTGCATTTCCTCCTTTAGCTGCCAGCTGCATTAAAATTTACAATGGCTCAGCGGTTAAAGATACCGAGCTTGTCAGCTGAAGAGCTGAAAGCCCAGGTTTGGGAAACAAACTTTGCAGAATGGTGTGAGCTCCCATTTATTTGCTCCAACTCCTGCCCACCTAGCAGTTTTAAAGCATGAAAATGCAAGTAGATAAATAGGTACCATTTTGGTGGGAAGGTAGCAGCATTCCACGAACTTTTGACATGCAGCGATACTGGCCACATAATTAGTGATGGGCGAACCCAACGGTGTTCAGGTTCAGCAAGTTTGGACGAACTTTACGCAAAATTCGGCCGAACCCGAACCGAACCCAAACGGGGAATCCCACCAAGAGATTCCAGGGGGCGGAGCTTTGACGTCACGTATTCCGGCAGGTTGCTAAGGACGCCAAGGTGATCACTTCCTGGATTCCATGACGTCAAGGCTCCGCCCCCGGAATCTCTTTGTGGGAGGGATTCCCTAGCTTCTTCAAAGGGAGGTCTTCACGTAAAATAAACATTGTTATTTTTACGAAAAAGGACGCAGCGGCGCTGCAAGCAAAGGGCGGTCCTTTCACATAAAAATAAACATGTTTATTTTTACGTGAAAGGACCGCCCTTTGCTTGCAGCGCAGCTGCGGTGTCCTTTCACATAAAATTAACAATGTTTATTTTTACGTGAAGACCTCCCTTTGAAGGAGCTGGGGGGGGGAGCCTTGACATCACCAGCAGGTTGCTAAGGACGCCAAGGTGATCACTTCCTGGATTCCATGGAATCCAGGAAATGATCACCTTGGTGTCCTTAGCAACCTGCCGGTGACGTCAAAACTTTGAACGCTGAACACGACCCCGAACTTTGCCCGAAGTTTCAAAAAATTTCGTGTTCGGCATACCGAACACTGCAAAATTCCGTACGGACCCGAATTGTGCGGGTTTGGTTCGCCCATCACTACACATAACCATGAAAATTGTCTTTGGACAATGCTGGCTGCATCACCAAGAAACAGAGATGAGCGTAGCATCCTAGATTAACTACGACTGACAGGGATACGTTTAACCTTTTTTTTTTAGTGCTAGATGAGGTCACTAAAGCAGCAACATTGTCAGTGGCTAGTAAAGATTAGAATTATGATAATAAAACAGATGTCACTGTATTTGCAACATAGTGGTTTTTATATTAAACAAATGGGCAAATACAAATTAGGATTTGTAAGCAAAATGTATTGTGTAAGTCTTATTGTGGTCACTTCATGAAATTGCACCTTCACAAAAAGGAAAACTAAACGACTAAAACTTAACGACTAAACAATGTCATTTGGCGGGTCCCAGGGGAAGAGCCTTCTCTGTGGTGGCCCCGACCCTCTGGAACCAGCTCCCCCGAGATTAGAACTGCCCCCACTCTCCTTGCCTTTCGTAAACTTCTTAAAACCCACCTCTGCCATCAGGCATGGGGGAACTGAGACATCTCCCCCGGGCCTATACAATTCATGTATGGTATGTTTGTGTGTATGTCTGCTTTAATAACGGGGTTTTTTTTTTAAATGTTTTTAAATTATTAGATTTGTCTTGAATTGTTTTATTGTTGTGAGCCGCCCCAAGTCTACGGAGAGGGGCGACATGCAAATCTAATAAATGAATGAATGAATGAATAAACGAACAAACAAACAAACAAACAAATAAAACAAAGCTGGGCCCTCAAACGGTCTAAAATATGTATCATAGGAAGTTAGAAAATACAGAGCAGATCAACTTTTCATGGGAGAAGTTCTTGTATTGGTTTTGCTGCAAACCCAAACCCAAACCCTTACAAATAGCAACCTCCGGGGTTGATGAAGGAAACTATAAACAAAAGGTACGTTAGAAATCAAAACTTTCAGACAAACATTTGTACAGATGTACTTGCTTCTAAAATTCCTATAAGTTTGTATGAAAAGATATAGAATTAAAAAATTTAAAAATAAAGCGTGTAAATCAGCCCAGGAAAGGGCAGATCTATGTTCTTCTCCTGAGGAAATAGGAATATCTCAAATAACATTGCATACTAGAATCACAAGGTTCCCCCCTCTGAGCGAAGAAGAGTTCACCCGAATTCATCTTCATCACTTTTAAAGATGACACGGTTTGGAGTTTTAGGATGACTGAAAGAGACAGTGAATTTGCTTCCCGCCTTTCATCACCTAGGCCAGTGTTTCCCAAACTTGGCAACTTGAAGATATTTTGACTTCAACTCCCAGAATTCCCCAGCCAGCAAATGGGAGTTGAAGTCCAGATATCTTCAAGTTGCCAAGGCTGGGAAACACTGACCTAGGCTGCTTCTGAGGTGTCCATGATAACCAGACTTTTTGTTTGGATTTATGTGGAAAAGGGTAGTAAGGACATTATGCTGATTGAAGGAAGTCATGAAGATGTTCATCTGGTGTTCGGCAGTGGAAAACCCTATCTAGATAAACTTTTGTTTTGTTTTCAGGGTATATCAAAAATGTAGATGACTACCACACACACACATTTATCTTGTATGCCGCCCCGAGTCTGCGGAGAGGGGCGGCATACAAATCCAATAAATAAAATAAATAATAAAATAAAATCTTGTTTGCCTGCTTCCTAAGGAAAAAGAGTGACTGTCCTAAAATCACTCACAGCCTATTGCTTCACACCTAAGGTGAATCTTGAATTAACTGTCTCCCTGTATTTGCCACCTTGAGTTGATCAGATATAAAAAAGATAGGATAAACGGTTTAGTTTGGCCTTTGATTTTTTCTTTCTTTCTTTCTTTCTTTCTTTCTTTCTTTCTTTCTTTTTCTTTCTTTCTTTGATCTCCTGCAAAACATTTTCATTTGGTAACCCTGAATCATAATATGAGATGTGGGGAGCACTTCGTCTGTCGAAGAGCCGAAGCACTGCTAATCTATTGAATTCTTTTCTGAATCATTTTAAGATAAAGAAAACATTCAGTCTATTTTGCTGCTGCCTATCATGTCAAATTCATCTGATTAAATTGTTTTAACTGCTTTTGCTGAGAAATTGCACAGTGTTTTGACTCCAGACAATAGTTCTGTTTAAGCCACTTACAGACTTTTTTTGGGTAGCTATTCCAGATTATTTTGCGTGTGCGTGTGTGTGTGTTGATTTATTTTCCAAAATGCACAGCTGAGTATAATGTTAATGAATTTTCCCCAAAGTGATAGTCAGTTTAGAATAAACAACTACTCTTACTTTTAGTCTGAGTTGTGGATCTTCTAATGAAATAGTAATGATAAATGCGGCACTTAGATTTACGAAGGTTTCAATCATGGAAGGAAAATCAGCAATATTAAAACAACTTAAAGGTCCTTTGTATTTAAGCTGATGTTTTAAAAATGTAATGGAAGATATTAAGCTTCACCTTATGTGTGATTATAGACATGCACTTAAATATTTATGCAATCAGGACATATCGATTGAGCATAAATTCTTTTTCGAAAATGTACTGGGAAAGTAACGCATACACACACGGCCACAGAAGCACATCCCGTCTAGTTCAGCAAGGAATGTGGGCCATTTCCGGAAAATACATTTTTTGTTAACTAAATGTCACGCATTGGTTTTAGAAGAACCTTAGCTCCTTGAGTAGCATAGCACTTCTGTATGAACAGATGTCAGAGAGATATTTTTTTAATTAGCAGAACAAAGTGGGATTACTTCTTTCCTCTAATCGTGACATTTAATTCTTACTATGCAAAAAGTGAATTCCTGCTCATACGGAGGAAGCCTAAAATTTATTTATTGGTCTTATTTATTGGTCTTACTTATATGCCGCCCAACTCCCAGAGGACTTTGGGTGGCTTCCAGCAAGTAAAGACAAAGCAAAAAGTTGCCGAAATCTCACATGCATGAGCATCCCCTCACAAGATTTTGCTCCAGGACATGCGTAGGAAGCAAAAACCAAAAATTAAAGAAAAATATGGCGACGCGCAAAGGACGTCCGGTCACAGGCAAATTGCGGCTGCTACTGGTGTGCAATCACCTAACGCACCGGTAGCAACCCATCCCTGATCTGCATGGTAGTAAAAACTACAATAGAGATTTCTTATCTTTCCTGAACACAAGAGAGAGAGTAAAACAAATATTCCGTATATACTTGTCTTTATGGCCCACAAGAACTCTTTAATCAGTTTTTTCATGAACCTACGTTGGGAGAGATCAGTCTCTTTCTGTTCCATGTCAGTTTTCTGTTTTTAAAATGCATTGATAGGATTATTTTCTCCTGTTTCCAGATGAATATACAAGTTTTTTTTAAATGGTTGTGCAAAATTTTGTATTGACGTGCATTTTCCCCCAAAATGGTATGTTTAATTATATTTTATAGGAAATATATATATATCATTTTAATTGCATAAAAGTGGAGAATTACATTGAAATGGGGAGTTGGTCTGATTATATTGTTATCCATAACAACTCACAACCCATTAGATGTCAACATGATGGACAAACATCATTTTCCATACATAATCTCCGAAAATGCAAATGAGTTCTGTTTAGGTCAGAATAAAATTCCCAACATCCTAGCTTCTATGAATAATTCCTCCTCATCAGAGAGCAGTGTACAAGCAGTGTACAATTGGCAGTTCTGTGTTAGCAAAAACTTCAGAAGAGAAGGATTTAGGGGTAGTGATTTCTGACAGTCTCAAAATGGGTGAGCAGTGTGGTCGGGCGGTAGGAAAAGCAAGTAGGATGCTTGTCTGCATAGCTAGAGGTATAACAAGCAGGAAGAGGGAGATTGTGATCCCCTTATATAGAGCGCTGGTGAGACCACATTTGGAATACTATGTCCAGTTCTAGAGACCTCACCTACAAAAAGATATTGACAAAATTGAACGGGTCCAAAGACGGGCTACAAGAATGGTGGAAGGTCTTAAGCATAAATCGTATCAGGAAAGACTTAATGAACTCAATCTGTATAGTCTGGAGGACAGAAGGAAAAGGGGGGACATGATTGAAACATTTAAATATGTTAAAGGGTTAAACAAGGTTCAGGATGGAAGTGTTTTTAATAGGAAAGTGAACACAACAACAAAGGGACACAATCTGAAGTTAGTTGGGGGAAAGATCAAAAACAACGTGAGAAAATATTATTTTACTGAAAGAGTAGTAGATCCTTGGAACAAACTTCCAGTAGACGTGGTTGGTAAATCCACAGTAACTGAATTTAAACATGCCTGGGATAAACATATATCCATTGTAAGATAAAATACAGGAAATAGTATAAGGGCAGACCAGATGGACCATGAGGTCTTTTTCTGCTGTCAGTCTTCTATGTTTCTAAGTACAGTGATCCCTCTATTATCGCGAGGGTTCCGTTCCAAGACCCCTCGCGATAATCGATTTTTCGCGATGTAGGGTTGCGGAAGTAAAAACACCATCTGCGCATGCGCACCCTTTTTTTCTATGGCCGCGCATGCGTAGATGGTGGAGTTTGCGTTCCCCGCCGCCCACGCAAAGGGGAAACCCCGATTCGGCTCCTCGCTGCTGCTGCGCTACCGAGCAGATCAGCTGCTGGGCGGCCGAAGGAACCTTCCCTGGGTCTTCCCCCTCTTGCTGGCGGGCGGGCGAGCGGCGGGCATCAACGAGGAGCCGGGGTTTCCCCTTTGCGTGGGCGGCCGGGAAGACCCAGGTTGGGGGTTGGGGGGGTGCTGGGAAGCCCCCCAGGCCGGCTGCAACCTTTTAAAACAGCCGCGCCGCTTCCCAGCTGAGTCCTGAAGCCAAACGCGGAAGTTCGCCTTTGGCATTTGGCTTCAGGACTCAGCTGGGAAGCGGCGCAGCTGTTTTAAAAGGTCGCAGCTGGCCTGGGGGGCTTGCCAGCACCCCCCCGAACCTGGGTTTGGGGTTCGGGGGGGTGCTGGGAATCCCCCCAGGCCGGCTGCGACCTTTTAAAACAGCCGCGCCGCTTCCCAGCTGAGTCCCGAAGCCAAACGCGGAAGTGGTGTTTTTTTTAATTAATTTTTTTTTTAATCGCGATATAGCGTTTCGCGAAGATCGAGATCGCGAAACTCGAGGGATCACTGTATTACCTTTTCCTGTTGAACAACATAGGAGCATCTGACAGGTAGCTTTTGCTTCTCCAAAATCCAACAAGTGCATCCATAGTGAAACTACTTTTAAATGAGAGGGCGCTTAAGGACTGTGTCTTTCAGACGCTTGGCATATTTATTACAATACCTCCCAAGAGCTAAGAGAAAGAAACTAGCAATCTATTTCCATTTTGAGGTAGATCTCATGAAGACAATATTAGTTGTGTAAAAGAATCCATAATGGTATCATTGTCCTCAAATAATTAGCTTTTATTTTCATCTCAATTTTTTAAAAAGTTTACATGTGTTTTAAATTAACAAGGATCACCTG
This sequence comes from Erythrolamprus reginae, assembly GCF_031021105.1. Classification (NCBI taxonomy): domain Eukaryota; kingdom Metazoa; phylum Chordata; class Lepidosauria; order Squamata; family Dipsadidae; genus Erythrolamprus; species Erythrolamprus reginae. The sequence continues at coordinate 298,137,938 of NC_091950.1, forward strand.
GAACTATAAATTTTAGACATCTAGATTGTTTACGAAAGTCCCAATCGCTTAGCAAAGGAATTTCTTCTTTCTATGGCCCTTCCTGTAAGAACAGCAGAGTAGTATGTTATTGTCATATACTCTAGTCATTTCAGAAGTCCTTGGAAAAAAAGTGTGCTTTCCAAAGAGTGCAGCATTGTTATTAGCCTGCTGCGATTTTTCAAAGGTTAAAGCTGAAAAGATTCCTTGACTGCTACTTGCACATTAGGAAAAAAACCTCCGATTGCTCGCAATTGCTTAGCATCTCTATCCTGCCAGGCAAGTATTTTCTCAGGAATTTTTGCTTTCATTGACTGAAAAATGCTGCACTGTATGGCAAAATGGGTAATAAAACACAATTTGAGTATTGCCCACAAGATCATATGCTGCAACGTCCTATTGGTCAATGACTACTTCAGCTTCAACCGCAACAACACAAGAACACGCAACAGATTCAAACTTAATACAAACCGCTCCAAACTTGACTGTAAAAAATATGATTTCAACAATCGAGTTATCGAAGCGTGGAACTCATTACCGGACTCAATTGTGTCAACCCCTAATCCCCAACATTTCTCCCTTAGACTCTCCACGATTGACCTCTCCAGGTTCCTACGAGGCCAGTAAGGGGCGTACATAAGTGCACTGGTGTGCCTTTCGTCCCCTGTCCAATTGTCTTTCCTTTCTTTCATCTATCATATATATTCTCTTCCTTTCATATATCCTCTAAGTTCACTTTTACCCTTATATATATTACCACATGTCTTTTTTTCTTCCTATGTATTTGTGTATTGGACAAATGAATGAATAAATGAATGAATGAATGAATGAATGAATGAATAAATAAATAAATAAATAATAGAATGAAGCAGGCATTTAAAAATCAATGCAATCCTAGTAAGGAGATTCTAAGGAGAACTGGTTTGCTTTCCAAATGTTGTGGAGCTCTTGGACAGCTGGATCTAAAAGTTTTCATATGTCTGCAGAAGTTGACAAGGATCATACATACTTCTCTGCTTTCTTGGTTTTATCCCTGGGCTGAAAGGGTTTGGAATCTCTCATATGATTTCTCCTGCATCTTAATAAGGCAAACATATTTTTAAAAACTGAATGAAAACAGATTGCCATCTAAATTTGATTTAGTGATGACCTAGAATGATGGCCTGATATATAAATAAAATAATTACCTTTTCGATTGAGTTACAAGTAGCAATTCAGCATCTGGAATATTTTTGTTTCTCTATTTTAAAAGCTATTGCAGAAGTAAGATAAGTAATAAAATATTTTAATATTAAAAGTTATTTGTAACTGAATGATAGGGCCACCTCTACACCTTTCTGTTAAGGCGTGCAACATGTACCACCAGAATCAGAAACCAGTTGTTAAAACTTTCAAAAGTATTCCATTTAAAAACAAGAGAAAGTAAAGAGGGTTGAGAGATTCAGTGGAGAAATAAGAACTCTTAAGTGATTGATCTTCAGCCATTTATCTTTGTTCCAGGTGCGTCTTATTTGCTCGGCATCAGCTCCCCTCCAGAGTATATTTATTCAAGCGGACCATGATAGTGGGTTGGATGAGAAAAGGGTACTGATGGATGATTTGGGGTTAAGCCAGGTAAGCACTATGAACATCAGTGCCTTTGTTGCAAGAGAACATAATTGGTTTGAGGTCTGTGTGCTGGCATTATTGTAAAACAAAAAAATCATCTAGAGGGTCATTCTGTAGCTTTCCTACAGGTTCAATGTAGCATTTTCCCCCTACTGTAATTTAAGATAATGTTATTCCTGTAGCTTCTATTCTATTGTTTCTTTGATATATTTTGCTATGAGTATATCCTCTATAACCGTCGTGTATTGGACAAAATAAATAAAATAAAGATTCATGGATTGGGATCCATTAATGTTCAGAAATCTAAGAGTATATTTCTAAAGCATTGAAAATATTGAGTCAACTGTTACAAGTTGCTCAAATGCAATTCACTGCACTTGTTTTACTCAAGACATTAAGCTTTGTCTCAGTTAGAAGCTCTGTTAGAATAGGGAACATCTATAAGTGTCTTTTTCCTTTAGATTCACATGGAAGAGAGCCAATACACACCACCTCCTACAATATGCATAAAAAAACCAAACAAAAACCCACTGCAAACATTCATAAATATTCATTAATGCGCAATATCTTTTTGTGAATCTTTTACCACCCCCACCCCGATATTAATTGCAGAGTGAGAATTCTTGAGTTAACTGCTGCATATGAAAAATTACTATCAGCATTCCCCAATGTAAATAGATTTCATGGGCAGTAGGTACTACTCTTGCTAAAAGGTTACAAAAGGATTGTTCCTGTCACTCACCTGTGCCTTTCTTAGTGAAGGTCATCGGGGCTGCAAAACTCCAAAATGATACCTATACACTTGGCTTTCTTCAAGAGAGCCTGGGCCCTTATCTTTATAAAGCCTTATACTGACTTTGCACCCAAATCCTACAGTTTGTGGGTACCATTACGCTATTGAATCTAATCTCTTGCTCAGAGGAGGAATTCAAATGGAAACATTCCCAACCGATAGCTGTCTAGCCGCCATTTGAAATCTCCAGGGATAGTTTATGGAGGAAAAAAATCCTTTTTTCAGGTAGGTCAATTGCTACTATATGTGCTTTTGAAACATTGATATGATAAAAATGCCAGACTTACTAGCTTAGAGGATTTTTTAAAAGTGACATACACCGTAACTTACTGACAAAAATCGACTCTCAGTCAGTGGTAAAATCTGATATATTTTTTTACAACTGATTCCGTGGGTGTGGCTTATTATTATTATTATTATTATTATTATTATTATTATTATTATTTATTGGATTTGTATGCCGCCCCTCTCCGCAGACTCGGGGCAGCTAACAACAGCAGTAAAACAGTACAACAAAATCCAATACTAAAAAACAGTTAAAAACCCATTATATAAAAACCAAACATACAACCAAACATACCATACGTAAAATTGTGAAGGCCTAGGGGGAAAGTGTATCTTAGTTCCCCCATGCCTGGCGGCAGAGGTGGGTTTTAAGCAGCTTACAAAAGGCAAGGAGGGTGGGGGCAATTCTAATCTCTGGGGGGAGTTGGTTCCAGAGGGTCGGGGCCGCCACAGAGAAGGCTCTTCCTCTGGGTCCCGCTAAGTGACATTGTTTGGTTGACGGGACCCGGAGAAGACCCACTCTGTGGGACCTAACTGGTCGCTGGGATTCGTGCAGCAGAAGGCGGTGGGCATGGCAGAGGAAGGATACTGCAGAATCATCGTTCCCACCCCATCCTGGGGTGGAAAGATATTGCAAAATCTCACCGCACTCTGTGGGCAACCAGAGGTGGTATTTACTGGTTCTCCAACCTACTCAAAATCTCCATTACTAGCTCTCCAGAACTTGTCAGAACCTGCTGGATTTCACCCCTGCTCAGTATCATTTAGAACCAATGTAATCAATTTAAGCAACGCTATTTCTAATCAAGATTGATAATTGCTAAGGAAAGGTTGAGATTTATTCTTAGATATGATCTAATGGCTTCTAATGGAAATTTTGGATATTAATGTTTAAAATATTTGCATGTCTCCTTAAAAATCCCATCTCCCTTCATATGCTGTACCCAGTGTTTTTGTTTATTTTCTAATGTAGTTTTAAAAGTTTTCATCTTGATGTTTTGTTGATTTAATTAAATGCAAAAGGAAGACAAAGAGGCTCAAACGCTATTGTTCTTAGGGCTGTGTTCCAATTTGGTGGGGGATCTTAACCCTGACATGGAATAAGGCAATTCTGAATACTTTCTAGGCGGGACAAAGACATTTAAGATACCCTTAAACTTCTTTCATGTATCTCCATTTCTCTATACAGTGATCCCTCGATTTTCGCGATCTCAATCTTCGCGAAACGCTATATCGCGATTTTTCCACCCGATGACGTCACTCCTTTCCTTTCTCATCTTTCTTTCTCTCTCTCTTTCTCTATCTTGCTTCTTCCTCTCTCACACTCTCTTCCTCCCTCTCTCATCTCTTTCTTTCCTTCTCTCTCTTTCTCTATCTCTCGCCCTCTTGCTCTCGAGCGGCAAGCGAGCAGCCGGGCGGGCGGGTGAACGGGCAAGCGGCAAGCGAGCGGCTGGGTGGGCGGGTGACGGGCAAGCGGCAAGCGAGCAGCCGGGCGGGCGGGTGAACGGGCAAGCGGCAAGCGAGCGGCTGGGTGGACGGGTGACCGGCAAGCGGCAAGCGATCTTGGGGTTTCCCCTTTGCCTGGGCGGCGGGAAGACCCAGGGAAGGTTTGCCTGGGCAACGGGGAAACCCCATCTTCGGCTCCTCGCTGCTGCCGCGCTGCGAAGCAGATCAGCTGCTGGGCGGCCGAAGGAACCTTCCCTGGGTGCCGCCCGCCGCCCACGCAAACTCCACCATCTGCGCATGTGCGGCCATGAAAAAAAGGGTGCGCATGCGCAGATGGTGTTTTTACTTCCGCAACCCTACATCACGAAAAATCAATTATCGCGAGGGGTCTTGGAACGGAACCCTCGCGATACTCGAGGGATCACTGTATACTTTTTCTAACTTCCTCATTCTCTTTCTCACTTATTCTTACTTCAGCTTATTTTCTTCATCTCTTTCTACCCTTTCCTCAAAATGTATTACTGGGAATGCAACAAAAATGATCTGGACAGGTAGTTAAATAAGTGAAAAAAACCCTAATACCTGATACCCTCTCCACTGTTTCCTGTGTGAAATTTGGGATTTGGCCCCTATAACCATCCTACTTATCTGAAAGGTAATTCCATTCCAGTGAATTGTAAAAAAAGCCAAAAGCATGGATACATTTTTAAAATATATTTATTCGCTCACCACACTCCATGTTAGGTAATGGGAGTTTTATTTAGCCTATGGCATCTACAAGGGTCCCGCAATCACAGCTATACAACATTGATAAAACACATTATACATGCAAACACAAATAAAGCATCAAGAAATACATGTATTTATAAGATAATGGGAGCTGGAGCTTCATTTCCTGTTAATGTTTCAGAAACCAGAGTAAATAGAGATGAGCTGGATACAAGGGAAGCTGCCCTTTGAGCCAAAGATCCAGTTGAAAAGTGGTTTGATGGCCCATGTGTGCTCCTCTTCATTATAGACTGTCCTCATTTGGTGATCACAATTGGGACGGGCAACTGGATGATTGCGAAGTGAAGTGCTTACTAAATTCTTTACGCACCTATAAAGGTCATAAATGCAGGGAGTGACCACAAAGGGTTTTTTTCCATTGCTTCCTAACTGAAAAACAAGTTTGGTTGCTAAACAAGGGTGATCTGTACTAAATAGTTCATTGTAATACTGTGCAGTGGAATTTCGTTACTGAGAATCAGTAGCAGGTGGCTACCAGAACGACCCACACCACAGCTCCGGTAGCGAAAATGGAGCTGCTCGCGCATTTCTGTGTCCCCTGCGTGTGCGTGTCCCAGCGAGATTTTGCATGAAAGTTTAAAAATCGCCAAAATCTCACATGTGCACGTCCCTTCGTGAGATTTTGCTTCCTGCGCATGCGCAGAAGCAAAATCTCGCTTGTGAGCACGTGCACACCAGGGACACAGAGCTCCATGGGAAGCACACTGGTAGTGGCGGTAAGTAGGGAACCCCTGCCTGCTGAGGACCAGTGGTGGGCTGCAACCGGTTTAACAACTGGTTCAGTGATTGCGCGCTTTGTGTGCTTGTGCGCAGCATTCAAAATAGAGCAATTTGAAGCTCAGCTGATTACCCTCTAAGGCAGTCCTGGCAACTAGAATAGTGGAGCCATGGAGATCAGCTGTGTCGTGCGAATCTGCTGAAGCAGAAAGAAGGAAATACAGTGGTATCTCTGCCTAAGAATGCCTACTTACGAACTTTTCTAGATAAGAACTGGGTGTTCAAGATTTTTTTGCCTCTTCTCAAGAACCATTTTCCACTTACAAACCCGAGCCTCTGAAACTGTAACTGGAAAAGGCAGGGAGAAGTTTCCGTGGGGCCACTCTAGAAATCTCCTGGGAGGAAACAGGGCCGGAAAAGGCAGGGAGAAGCCTCCGTGGGGCCTCTCTAGGAATCTCCAGAGAGGAAACAGACGGAAAAAGCAGAGAGAAGCCTCCATGGGGTCTCTCTAGGAATCTCCTGGGAGGAAACAGAGCCTCCACCCTCCCTGTGGTTTCCCCAATCGCACGACTTATTTGCTTTTACATTGATTCCTATGGGAAAAATTGCTTCTTTTAATAAACTTTTCTACTTCAGAACCTGGTCACAGAACAAATTAAGTTTGTAAGTAGAGGTACCACTGTATAGGACAGGATAGGGCAGGTACAGGTGGGCGGGGCCAGCTGATCATCAGAACTACCAGTTCTCCCAAACTGATATAAACTGGCAGCAGCCCACCACTACTGAGGAACCATGCAAGAAGCCCACAATGCCTTTTTTCCCCAAAACAAATTCTTCTATTTTTCTTTTTACGTGTCTCTAGGATTCAGCTGAAGCACTTTCTATGTTTACGGGAGAGGAAGAGATATTTGCCTTTCAACGGACTATCTCGCGACTTACTGAAATGCAGACAGAGCAATACTGGAAAGATGGGGATCGGAGCAAAAAAAAGTTGCAGCTGGAAGGTTAAAAATAAACAATAACTGAAAAGAAAAAGGACTTCAAGCACATTAACTCGACACTTTATGTTTTATGTTAATGTTAAAAAAAGACAGCATTATTTACTGGCCCCCTTTACTGCCAATCTATAGATATAACTTTATTCAGTCTAGCATGAAAAAAATATTGACCCAATAGAACATTTCCTTTTAACTGACGATGATTGGAAAAATAGGTAAAACATTTATTATTGGCCATACCACATTGCCGTTTGCACAAATAAAAGATACAAGGTAGAAACATTAAATGCATATTTCTAATCTATCAATCTCTGTTCTATTGGTAAAAAATAAAATATATAAATGTATCTGGAGTATCCTTGATTTTTAAAAATCATTTTCTTTTAGGTAGCAATTGAAAATTTAATATATATTCACAAAAAGTCCCCCGTGTAACACCAATTCACAGTAATCCACTTTATTTATTTTATTTTTATTATTTATTACTTAGATTTGTATGCCGCCCCTCTCCGAAGACTCGGGGCGGCATACAACACTTGCCACGTGTTATATTTTTCTGCTTCCAGAGTATGTTCAAGTGATACAGTTTCCTATATTATTTATTTATTCATCATATTTACTTTATATAGCCATTTACTTTATATAGGCAAGTGACTCTCAAAACAATCTATAGAAACAAATATTAATATTATCATCCTCTCCGCTAGATTATGGTGGATTGGGCAGATGTAATCCAGAGACTGGATGATCCTTCAAATAACCCTCAGATACATAGGAATTTGTATCATTTTTCCTATTCCTTTTCCTCAACCTCCCATATACTGTCTCTCCTGTTGAAAGACAAAGTTATCTTTCAAATAATTCAAGCTGTCTTAGCTCTTGACAGAGCTATATTCACTGCCAATGCTTTCCCCATAACAGGGAATTTAGCAACATGCTGATACCACTCAACTCCAATAGGGGAGAGATGCTACCATTTGGATTTTTTTTTCACATCTGGAATTTTTATGCCCATGGCCTCCCAACCAGATAAAAACCAATACTTATATTCTGTTGAAATATAAGCATTCAAAGTGTGACATCCGTAGCCAGCAAATGACAGGAAGGGATTAAGCGTGATTAGCATGCTGTAGATTGGCATGACATTACAGGTAGTTGCTCCGCAGCTTTGCGCCCTTTGAATAAAGCAACTCTTTCTGAGCCCTTTTATACATTCCCATGGAGCAATCAGTCCAGACCTGGGAGTGTGCAGCTGTTGCAGGAGGCTAACCCAAGCTTGGTACTTTGTGAGAGAAGGTATTTAATTATTGCTATAATTATTGTGATTGCAAATATTGAAAAATTAGGGACACACCTGTAATATGTGAGATTTGTGGCAGCCAAACACCTCTATCACAAGATTAAAATAATGATTTATCTTCATGCAGATATAAAGGGGTTTTTTTATTTAATGAGTGAAAGTAGTAATATATTACTTTAAAAATGTTTTTCTTTAGAAATCACGGCCTTTAATGTATTATATTTTGGTACTACATTAAACTTACTTCAATATAATTTGGTGGGTATAAATTTAATAACTAAAGAGCAATTTATTCCCCAAATATAGTAACCATCTCTACATTCATCTCAAGCATTCTTGATCCCAATTATCGGAATCTAAAAATATCTGATTCCATTATTTCAAAATTAGTACCTATCTTTTTGTTTCTATTATGTGAGAATTCATATCTTTTTTTCCAGAAAGGCTTTGGAACAACTACATGCAATCATAATAATCACATCTAGGGCATTGTTGCACCTTAAAATCCAACCTAATCAGATGCATGAAGTTTAATCCTAAATTGGGGTACTGTACAATTTCTGTTTTCATTGCAATACATTGACAAGCCAAGTTCTCTGAAAGTTCCAATATTCTTCTTTTCTGTTCATCTTTATTACTCTTTCTGTTTGCTTTGCTTTGTGCTTTAGATTATAAGACATTTGGAGCAGGGAGTCCCTGAATGTATTGTTTGTATAGAAGCTGTGCTATACGTAAATACTATTAACCCCGCCCTGCAATGACTACTAAACAGCAAGTCATATGATCAAGTATTGTTTTGTTACCAATAATGGAATTATGACAGTAGGAGTGGCTTAATCTTATTATCACATGGTGCACTTAGTGGCACATCTTAGCGTTCTTCATTGCTACCAAGTTGCAGTATAAACATTTGAGTTGATTGTTGATTTATTGCCAAAACAACCAAAAATATGATTATACTGTATGTAGGATTAACATAGCCTGACTTCTGAATCTGATCAGTGTCTTGGACAAGAAATAATCTCTTATTCAGTCTTGGAGACCTTACATTTCCTTCTTATCAACAACTGTTCTTACTCTGAGGTTTGTGGAGAAATAAACACTTCATTTTATATTCTGGTCTTGATAGAGATTAGCAAGAATTTGAAGGTATCCTCTGATTTTGAGGATAAAAAGGTTGGTTCAGTAAGGAATTTGATCTTTTTAAAGATGAAAGGAATGGAAGAAGAATAGGCTAAATTGTATTAATTATATTATTATTGTACTTCGTATAAATTAAATGGTGACCAGCATTTTAAAAGGTTGTGAAACTATTAAATAGAAGGAGGAATGATGGCTAATGCGTGACACCAAGAATTCAGCATTTTGTTTTGCAAAAGCTCTGAGTCTGTTTCTGGATGGAGATTATCCATGGATTTGCAATAAACAGAGGAAGAATATTCAAACATCCTTTATTTGGATCGGGGGGGGGTGTTTCCTGTTCCAGTTACAGGAGTGAAAAAATCATTTTCTTTTCCCATGTCTAGATTAAACTTTAAAATGTCGGAATAAAGTCTCCTCTTTGACTTTGTCATCTGCCAAAAGGGAGGAAAATTTATTTTATTTATTTATTTATTAGATTTGTATGCAGCCCCTTTCCGTAGACACGGAAGCAAAGTTGGGGGCCATGGCAATGGCTGCTGAACCTCCTTATTTATTATTTATTTTATTGATTAATTTGATTTCTAGGCCGCCCTTCTCCTGAGACTGGGATTTTATATAAACTCCCCACTTTTCAACTGGCTCACTGGCCAGGCAGAAAATGGAATACCAGGAGAGAGAAGTCAGCTGCTCTAAAGGAGAAGGGGCTGCATAAGCCCCTTGACTGAAACGGCCAGCCTAACTTGTGTGTTTAAAGTAAAATCAAATGCCATTAACCGCTGCGAGAGTTTTTTTTTTTTGTTGGACATTTTAATTTGATGTGATAATTTGAAAGCTCCAAACTTCACGGGAGACTGTTTTAAAGCCATGTCCTTAAAAGCGTCAGGCACTGGAATGAATAAAGGTAATTGAACCCTCTATACACCTTGATGTGTCCAGTTTTTGCTTTCTGGCACCTGGAACTAGTACTGTAGCTCATCCCTTTCTGCCCAAAGCAGTCATTTATCCATCTATCATGATTGATGCTGCTACTTCTTTGCCCTTCCTGTCTGAACAAATAGTTTAAAAAAATAATACCCTGCAGCAAATTGACATAGATTACCGTATTCTAATTGCAAAAAAAATAATATCCTACAGCAAATTGACATAGGTTACTGTATTCCACCCTAAAAGAGGGTGGAAATATTGGTGCATCTTATATCCAGAATGCAGCCATTTTTGCTGTCCCGAAGCCCCAGCCCTGCACCTCATTTTTAGACAGCGTGTCTAGGAAACCTGCAGAGAGCTCCTGGGTCCTGGGAGATAGAAAAAAATGGCACAGTTTTTGCAAAAAATGGGCCATTTTTTACCAGTTTTCCCCCAAAATGGAGGCATTTTTGCCTTCCCCCAATCCCCAGGAGCTCTCTGCAGGCCTAGACCCTTTGCCCACCCCGTGTTTGTGAAAAAATGGATGAAAAATAGCCCATTTTCCACAAAAACGGGGCCATTTTTGCCATCCCCCAACACCCAGGAGTTCCCTGCAAGTTTCCCAGACCATTTGCCCACCTAATTTTTGCGGAAAAGGGTGAAAAATGCCAATTTTTCTCCAAAAATGGGGCTGTTTTTGCCTTCTAATTACCCCATCTAGCATGACTGGAGGAGGAATTCCGGGATTTGAAGTCCACAAGTCTCAAAAGTGTCAAGTTTGAAAAAAGTGTACATGGTTGTAAAAAGTATTCTGCCATACTGATATTTCCTAAATAATTTACTACTACACCATTTGGTTCAGAATACTTTTTTCCTTGTTTTCCACCTCTAAAATCTAGGCGCATCTTATACTCGGTGCGTCTTATACTCTGAAAAATATGGTATCTGGATACTCTGTACCTATTGTATAAAGAAGGGAAGTTTCTTCCAAGAAAAACATGGAAGCATATATGGTGTAAACTGTCGTCTCACTACAATGAAGCCATTTCAATATATCATCATATATACGGTCAATCAGATTTATTCACAGTTAACAAACAAAATCTTTTTTAAAAACTGCATTTATGATTCAGAGCTGCATAAAATACTGAAATAATACCATCCTGAAATATTTTAAAGTTATAGATATTTAAGTTAATGTTCTTAAACTATACTTTCTGATCCAATTTGTAGAATAGCATGCTAAACATTGGGGATATCTACATGCCTAGGCATATGTCGGCATCTAGCACCACCCAGTGTTCATTGTCTACAACAGAGTTTTTACACCTCTGCTGATACTATATATTTCTCTTGAGACTCAATCCAGTTAATATTTGAATAAAAAGCTCAGCCTAGAGCATTGTAATATTTAACTATGATTGTTCTACATCAATGTTTGCTTAACATGACAATCTTGAGACTCCTCTTTTGTGCCTGTTGTTGTCTTCACTAGTGGTGGTGTGGTATCTATGGCGGGGATTTTTGCAACTTTAAAATGTGCTGGTTGGGACATTTTGGGAGTTGAAGTCCACATGATTTTCTTTTGCAGACGCCAACTCTTGAACCAAATGCAGTATCCTGCAATTGCAATTGTCCTTAATTGTCACTTCACAGCGAGATGGGCAGCAAACAAATTTAATAAATAAAAACAATAATCCAGGTTGGACATCTGGCTGACTGTGCGATGAACCATAATAATAAAATCCTAGCAGCTGCAGGAAGAATACCGGATGGTGAGTGTGTAAAGGTGATTACTTATATTGACTTAGAATATTACCACAAAAGTATGTGGTCATTGTAGGTTCAGTACTGTGCCTCCGTGAAACTAAAATGCCTGCTGATTAAGACTGTTAGATTAGAGCAGAAAATGAGTGGAACACCGGAACAATTCAGCACCTTTTTTCTTCTAGTTGGATTGCAATACAAACTGGGCACACGCAGCTCCATTTTTGCTACCGGCACGATGGTGTCAAACGCACCAGTAGGAATCCAATACTGATATCATTCATTCATTCATTCATTCATTCATTCATTCATTCATTCATTCATTCATTCATTCATTTATTAGATTTGTATGCCGCCCCTCTCCGTAGACTCGAGGCGGCTCACAACACAATAAAAACAGTTCCTGACAAATCTAATAATTTACAATTTAAAATTTAAAATAGTTTAAAAAAATCATTTTTAAGCAGACATACCTACAAACATACCATACATAAATTATATAGGCCTGGGGGAGATATCTCAGTTCCCCCATGCCTGACGACAAACGTGGGTTTTAAGGAGTTTGCGAAAGGCAAGGAGGATAGGGGCAGTTCTAATCTCTGGGGGGAGCTGGTTCCAGAGAGTCGGGGCCGCCACAGAGAAGGCTCTTTCCCTAGGGCCCGCCAACCGACATTATTTAGTTGACGGGACCCGGAGAAGGCCCACTCTGTGGGACCTAATTGGTCGCTGGGATCATGGTTCGAGTGTCCCAGGGTCATGTGATTGCTTTCCCTTCTGACAAGGGAAGTCAATGGGGAATCCAGATTCACTTAACAACTAATTTAACAACTACAGTGATTCACTTAACCGATGTGCCAAAAGAAATCGTACAATGGGACAAAACTCGCTTAACAAATTCATCACTTAACAAAAAAACCATTTGAGCTCCATTGTAGTCATAAGATGAGGACTGTCTAGAGTTTGACTACATCATGGGAGGAGCTGCCCTTCAAAATATCTAAAGGGTTGCAAGCAGGGGTGGGCAGCAGGCAGGACGGGTTGGAACACAGTTCCACTGGCGGAAACGAAGATGAGTATGCAGCTCCAGCTGATCGGCGGCTGTCACTTCCTAGATTACTGGTCTCGGCTCGGCTCTCCTTTTTTTCCCTGATGCTGCTGCTGTGTCTGTGCTCCTTGCTTTTTTCCTCTTTCCTCCTTCCTGGCATCGCACAAGCTTCCCTCTCTCCTGCCCGGCTCCCCTCCAGCCTCACACGGCCACCTCCTGCCTGGGGTGCAAGCAGAAGGCATGGGTGGAAGCAGCACTGGCAGCATTTATGCTTTTGGAAGCACCCATTCACCTACCTACCCAGCCTGCGGCAGGGGGGTGACCGAGAAAGGGGAGCGCGGGAAACGCAAAGCAAATTGTCAACCCAGCGAGCGACACTGGTAAGGTTGTAAGTCAAGAACTTAACAGTTCACTTAAACAATGATGATCGTTCAAGCCACTCCCCACCTGGTCACATGGCTGGCAAGCCACTCCTACCCAGTGACATGACCATTAACCCACACCCACAAAATAAGCCACACCCACAGTGTGGCAGTAAAACTTTTGCCTGCCCATTATTGGTTGCAAGTCAATTACTCCTTTTCTGGCTTCTTCCTTTTGTTTTCTCTAGTTACAACTGAATTAATTTGAGGGGGGACACAACCAGTAGAGCGTTCCTACCGGTATAGTCAACGCCATCGTACCAGTAGCAAACATTGAGCTGTGTGCGCAGCTCCATGTCTCTGGTGTGCGCATGCATACGAGTGAGATTTTGCTTCTGCACATGCACAGGGAGCAAAATCTCGCGAGGGGACGCGTGCATGAGATTTCGCACAGAAACAAAAAAAATCGCTGAAATCTTGCACACATGCATGTCCCCTCGTGAGATTTTGCTTCCTGCACACACACAGAAGCAAAATCTCATTCGGACATGCATGCGCGCATGCTGGAGATGCGGAGATGCATGCACAGCGCACCAGTAGCAGCGGGAACAGCAACCCCGCCTGGACACAATCATTCTCTCGGATTCTAGGAACGCTCTCAACAGGCCAGCAGTTAATTTAGCAAAGATCTGTTATATTTATTATTATTTTAACAATAGTTTTTAGCCTAGTTACTATTACAACTGTCGTCTTTTCAATCAATGGTTTAGCACAGTGATGGCGAACCTATGGCACGGGTAACACAGGTGGCACGCGGATCCATATCTGCTGGCACATGAGCCATTGCCCTAGCTCAGCTCCAATGTGCATGTCTACTGGCCAGCTGATTTTTGGCTCACAGAGACTCTGGGAGGGTGTTTTTGGCTTCCAGAGAGCCTCCAGGGGAATGGGGAGGGTGTTTGTACCCTCTCCCAGTTCCAGGGAAGCCTTTGGAGCCTGGGGAGGGTGAAACACGAGCCTACTGGTGTTGTGGTTGGCTCTGGCCCAGCTCCTGCTCCAAGGAATGTGGAGGTGGATGCAGGGGAAACATCAACATGTCATAGGCCTGTTTTATTGCCGACAGAGTCAGGTAGTTTCCTTGGACGAAGAAGGTGGGGGTGACTTGGAAGAGGGGGCTTGGCACACAGTCCAGGAAGCCAATCTCCATTATCTTCGGTCGATTTGGATGAGGAAGTGTTAGACCCACGCAGGCGCAGAATTATGCATCGAAGAGACCAACTGAAGAAATATTACAGGAGATACGAGAGGCCACCTGTGTTTGGGTGGGGCTCCAGTAATTAGAGCTGCTGATATAAATAGCAGCGTGCTGGCTTGGCCGTTGTGGAAGATTATCTGATCGTTGTTCTTCAGGACCATGCCTTGCTGTTTCCAGACTTCGTTGATTTTTCACGACTTTGAAACCAAAGCAGAGCAAAGTGTGTGTGTTTCACTTCGTGGAAGAAGGAGGGCTGTGACGTTCCTGCACAGCTGCTAGCTAAGTACTTAAGGACTGATTAAGGGGTACAGACTACCAGGTTGTTTTGGGACAAGTGCTCTTTGCAATACAAAAAGGGTGCTTTGTTTCTTTTGAATTTTTGTGATAAAGAACATTGTTTTTGAACTTTCAAGTGTGTGTGTGTGTGTCTGAAATTTGTACCCTTGAATTTTTGGAAGACTCATACCATAGAGCCCGGCAGAACAACTGGGCCTACCAGAAGTTGAGAAATAGGCAGTTTCTGGCCTCCAGAGGGCCTCCGGGGGGGTAGGGGAAGCTGTTTTTGCCCTCCCCAGGCATTGAATTATGGGTGTGGGGACTTGTGCATGCACAATAGCACATGTGCACGCTCTTTAGGCACCCGAGGGAAAAAAAGATTCGCCATCATTGGTTTAGCATGTGGCTTTGCTGCTATGCAATTCTTTACCACTTTACAGTAGTACTCCGTATTTTTTTAAAAAAAGTTATTTAATATAATAGGTTGCTAAGTTATATAAAAATGATTTATTTTCATGTTTTATTCAATTTATATCTCACCAATCCTACAAGACAACTCTAGGCCACTTAAAATGTAATGAAACATCTGTTAAACTACTGAAGTTTGCAGATGATACAACAGTGATCGGACTCATTCGAGACAATGATGAATCCGCATACAGACGGGAAGTTGAACAACTATCCTTGTGGTGTGACCAGAACAGTCTAGAACTGAACACACTCAAAACCGTAGAAAGGGTGGTAGACTTTAGGAGAAACCCACCCTTCCACCTCTCACAATACTAGACAACACAGTATCAACAGTACAGACCTTCAGATTTCTAGGTTCTATCATATCTCAAGACCTAAAATGGTCACCTAACATCAAAAACATCATCAAAAAAGCACAACAAAGAATGTTCTTTCTGCGCCAGCTCAGGAAGCTCAAACTGCCCAAGGAGCTGCTGATACAGTTCTACAGAGGAATCATTGAATCTGTCATCTGCACCTCTATAACTGTCTGGTTTGGTGCTGCAACCCAACAGGACCAACACAGACTTCAGAGGACAATCAGAACTGCAGAAAAAGCCATTGCTGCCAATCTGCCTTCCACTGAGGATCTGTATACTGCACGAGTCAAAAAGAGGGTGGGGAAAATATTTACTGACCCCTCACATCCTGGACACAAACTTTTTCAACTCCTACCCTCAAAACATCGCTACAGAGCACTGCACACCAAGACAACTAGACACAAGAACAGTTTTTTCCTGAACGCCATCACTCTACTAAACAAATAATTCCCTTAACACTGTCAAACTTTTTACTAAGTCTGCACTTCTATTTCTACTAGTTTTTCTCATCATTCCTATCACATTTCCTCCCATGTTGACTGTATGACTGTAACTTGTTGCTTATATCCTAAGATTTTTATTAATATTGCTTCTTCATTGCTTATTTGACCCCTATGACAATCATTAAGTGTCGTACCACATGATTCTTGAGAAATGTATATTTTATTTTATGTACGCTGAGAGCATATGCACCAAGACAAATTTCTTGTGTGTCCAATCACACTTGGCCAATAAAATTCTATTCTATTCTATAAATACATAAACATATAAACAGTTTAAAATCACAAAGATCCAGACTACTCCGAGGGTGTTTTTCCACTTTGAAACGTAACCTAGACATGCTTATTAAATTAATTCTCTTAATTGAAAAACACTATTAATATGTTCGCATACACTTTATGTTTTGTTTTTGCAACCCTGGCTGGGAGATCTGTCCACCTCATGAAAATTTCAGAGCGCACATTCGTGACATGATTCCTTACTGTAGTTCAAAGTAGGAAATGCCAAAACTGTAATGTGAGCACCACAATAAGATCAGTGTAGTTCTAAGATAAACAAAAAGCCAGCTGCAGAGGGGAAGAAAAAATGGTAAAAGTTATTCTTGCTAGCCCTGCTCTTTTTTGCATTCTTGCAAAGCGACAATCTTCGTTTGGCTGTGTGGTTCATCAAAACAATAAGCAAATCTGACTTTTTTTTAAAAAAAAAAATGTTCCGCTCGCTATTTTTAGTTGTGGTTTCTTTCACTTCCTTTTTCATTTACATTACACTGTTGTGGTGTGTATGTGTTTTTTTCCTCTACTGCGCTTTTCAAAAAAGGACCACAAACTGAACATCAAAGGATATTATCTTTCTTTAGATGATCTGTGCTCTGCAGGGGATTCCCATCCCCAAAAGGACCACTTTTGTTTCAGTAGAAACAATCATGGCTTCACTTGCCTTGAGACCAGTTCCGACCTATTGCTGATGAACCTATTTGAGTTTATCCTCCAGGATGTGTATGCTTACAAATACTAGAAGAAATACCTTTATCTTAAACCAACAGAAACTTATCTGCACATTTGAAGCAAGCCACAAGATGGCAGAGTCCAATCACTCTATTTCAGGAATGGATGTGTGAAAGCCTGAAGAGATTGTTCGTATCCTTATTTTATCTTGACATTTAGTAGTCCTATCAAGTAGCCTATTCACCCTGGTGGGTTAAAATAGCACGGTGCACTGTTTCTATAAGCAGCAGTGAAGGAGGTAGCCCGACAGCCAGGCTGAATATTACTTTGAGAACAGGTTGCTCTCTTTCAAAACAGACACATTGTTTGATTGAATCTATGGCTGGCCAGGCAAAATCTCTACTTTAAAATGTAGTTTGTAAAAAAGTATTGTATAAAAGTATTGCCTTTTTCTTTCTGATCTTGCATTGCATTAGAATGCTTGGCTGCATAGCTAGAGGTATAACAAGCAGGAAGAGGGAGATTGTGATCCCGCTGTATAGAGCTCTGGTGAGACCACATTTGGAATAATGTGTTCAGTTTAATAATAATTAATAATAATTTATTGGATTTGTATGCCGCCTCTCTCCGTAGACTCAGGGCGGTTCTGGAGACTTCACCTACAAAAAGATATTGATAAAATTGAACGGGTCCAAAGATGGGCTACAAAAATGGTGGAAGGTCTTAAGCATAAAACTTATCAGGAAAGATTTAATGAACTCAATCTGGATAGTCTGGACTGGAGGACAGAAGGGAAATGGGGGTCATGATCGAAACAGTTAAATACGTTAAAGGGTTAAATAAAGTTCAGGGGGAAGTGTTTTTAATAGGAACGTGAACACAAGAACCATGTCTGCTGCAAGTTTGTTCCAAGGATCTACTACTCTTTTAGTAAAATAATATTTTCTCACATTACTTCTAATCTTTCCCTCAACTAACCTCAGATTGTGCCCCCTTGTTCTTGTGTTCACTTTCCTATGAAAAACACTTCCCTCCTGAACCTTACTTAACCCTTTAACATATCGGTGAGAGAAAGAGAGAGAGAAAGAGATTTATACTCTCTCTTGGGCCGCACCTTGGAGCTTCCTGTTCCTGTATAATGATTCTGTGGAAGCGGCTCAGGCAGCATTTATGCTTCTGGCAGCACCCCTTCGCCTAGTCTGAGCCGGGGGGGTGACCCAGAAAGGAGAGAGCGTGGGAAACGCGAAGCAAATTGTCACCCCAGCGAGCAACACTGGTAAGGTTGTAAGTTGAGGATTTAACAGCTCACTTGAATGATGATCATTCAAGCCACTCCCACCTGGTCACATGGATGGCAAGCCGCTCCTACTCAGTCACATGACCATTAAGCCACTCCCACAAAATAAGCCACACCCACAGTGTGGCAGTAAAAATTTTGGTTGCCCATTACTGCCTATACCATTTCAGACAAATGATTGTCCAGTGTCTTTTTGAAAGCCTCCAGTGAATAGAGCATCCACAGTTTCTGAAGGCAAGCTGTTCTATCCGTTCTCTCCTTAGTTCTAGGCTGCTTTTCTCCTTAGTTAGTTTACGACCATTGTTTCTTCTTTGCCTTTTGATGCTTTGGGAAAGAGTTTTGACCCTCTCATCCTTGAAGAACCCCTCAAGTATTAAAACAGTGCTATCATGTCATCCCAGTCCTTATTTTCATTAGATTACTGGACATACACAATTCCCGCAACTATTCTTTGTATGTTTTAGTCTCCAGCCCCCAATCATCCTTGTTGCTCTTCTCTACACTTTTTCCAGAGTGTCAACATCTTTTTTTTTGTATTGTGGTGATCAATAACAACAACATCAGTAACAGCAACCTCCAGAAATTATATCACTCCCCGCTGTTTTGCACATCAAACAAAATACAAAGCAAGGGGGGTGGGAATTGTTTTCCCGGCCTGAAAATTATGCCTAATGGAGGTGGAGTATTTCGCATCAAGAGATTAGGGATTAAAAAAAAATACTTTCAAAAAATATTTTCAACTCATCACATTGGTTTGAAGGCTCTTCTGAGCAACACAAGGAAGACAAATGCATAGACAAAGGCATCGGACCAGAATATCTCCGAGACCGCCTTCTGCTGCACGAATCCCAGCGACCGATTAGGTCCCACAGAGTCGGTCTTCTCCGGGTCCCGTCAACTAAACAATGTCAGTTGGCGGGCCCCAGGGGAAGAGCCTTCTCTGTGGCGGCCCTGACTCTCTGGAACCAGCTCCCCCCAGAGATTAGAACTGCCCCTACCCTCCTTGCCTTTCGTAAACTCCTCAAAACCCACCTTTGTCGTCAGGCATGGGGGAATTGAGATATCTCCCCCGGGCCTATATAATTTATGTATGGTATGTTTGTAGGTATGTCTGCTTAAAAATGGGGTCTTCTTAACTACTTCAAATTTTAAATTGTAAATTATTAGATTTGTTATGAATTGTTTTATTATGTTGTGAGCCGCCCCGAGTCTATGGAAAGGGGCGGCATACAAATCTAATAAATAAATAAATAAATAAATAAAGGCCGAAGTGAAATGCCCCCCCCCCCAAAGATCTGCAGATAAATTGTTGTTTAAGTCTACTTCAGGCAACTCCCAGCTAGCCCTTTTTTGATTTACCACATTAGTTCAGTGTCCTTTTATCTGTTTGAGGTACTTCCCCCCCCTCCTCTCCTTCCTCCTCTTTTGTAAGAGGTTGGCTCCTTTTGCGGCTCACCAAGAGACCTGCCTCTGCCTTGCAAAGCAAGCTGGCGGGTTTCAGAGCTTCCTTCCTCAGACAAAGAAATGTCAGGTGGCAAGAGATTGTCTGCCAAAGGTCTTCAAGGGAACAATGTTACGGCAGCACTTTGTGTACAGTACTGTCTTTGGAACTAATAACCATGAACCCAGCCCTGCCCATGGCTGTTTTCCACTTTGCTCTGGACCGTCACAACCACAGACCTGAGAATTTGGAAGGAAGTTAGCAGAGAGACCTTTACACACAAATCTCTCACACTGGTTTTGTATTTAAACGTCACCTATCTAGCAATACAATTAGGCGTGTGAAACCAGATATGGGAGGCAGCAAAGCTAGAGCTATCCATCGCACAAAGCCCAGCTGGTGGAGTTGCCAGCCTTGCAAACTCTTGGCCAAGAGGATATTTGTTCAAACAAGCTAAGAGCACAAATCTTTGTCTATCATGCCGCTAAGAGTTAACCTTTAGCTCTTAATTGAATTTTTAAAAAAGAGAGGAAAAAAAAGAAATGCCAGGGTCAAAAGGATTTTATTCCCTCCTGGTACAAATGCCCTCAGACATGCCAGCAACACAAGATGATTAAGAATGAAAACGCACTAGTGGATGTACCTTAGCTTTGGCTGCTTAGCCAACCAGAACAGGGCCAGCACTTGTTTTCACAGGCTGTTTGGAATTACAAGGACGAGAAAGTCAACATCCTTATTTTTTTTGTCCTGTCATGAAAAATGTAATCTGTTGATTTTTGCAGAGGAAGCTGTGATTAGAATCAAATTGGTTATATTTTCATTGTAATCCAGAACATTTCCATGGAAAAAAAAAAAAGAAAGCCCGATTGTCGAGATAGAAGGATCTCTGGAATCAGTAATAAGCTCTATAAAAGTCCTAAAATTAAAGGCTAGCATTTCCATTACTGGATGCTTAATCGGAATAAGGTGAGGAACAATCACTCCATTGTCTAATGTTCATAAAGAGCAGATTACTAAAAATCTAAAGGTCAGAAATTTTGAAAGCTATCTGGAACAGGCAAAATGAGAGGCCATGAAATTCTGGGCAGTTTTTAAACCTTTCCCCCCCCCCCCCCTTTATAGCAGTGTAGTTTCATAGCAGAGCATGGGTATTCAACTTTATATATGTTTGAGACAAAAGCACTTCCTCTGAATTCAATTCAGTCAACAAAAGCTTTAGCTTCCCTGTTTCTTTGTAAAAATTCCTTTCTATACTGTAAGGAATACACAAAGCACAAATCCCAACTGAATTCAAGTATTGAAACTTGCACCTAACTCTGTTTGTTCCCTATCTCTTCTTTGTTTGTGCAATCTTATGTGTGTTTACTCAGATGAACAGACTGCTGTGTTACATCGGTGTTACTTCAAATTAGATGTCCTGAGAACTGTGGCTTTGCAATACAATTCTCTATAGAAGCAGCTTCATCTAAGACCCAGGCACTGTTCCCAGATTGCCACTATAATCCCAGGCTTTCATTAGTCTGGGCTGAGCTACGTGGATGAATACCAATCTCAAAACATCTCTTTTTCAAGCTGCAACCTAGACTTTGAACGGTCTCAACTTCTGCTCTCTTTCAGCTGCTAAGCCATCAAACTTCAATGGAGCAGAAAGATGGATTTGTAGTTAATGACAAGTGTCTCTTTCAATGTAGTAACTGAAGAATGGGTGGGGATGGCTGGATATTGATTTTTCGCACTCCCCCATTTATCAACTTGAAGGAGGTCTGACTGCATCACAGAAAGTTCTCAGTGGCTTCAGTGAAAACAATCCTGGGCCATAGAATAGAATAGAATAGAATAGAATAGAACAGAACAGAACAGAATTCTTCATTGGCCAAGTGTGATTGGACACACAAGGAATTTGTCTTGCTGCATATGCTCTCACTGTACATAAAAGAAAATATAGATTTGTCAAGAATCATGAGGTACAACACTTAATGATTGTCATAGGGGTCAAATAAGCAATGAATTATACTTATGCTGCAAGGATTATAAGGAAACCAGAAATATAGGTTAAGAAATTTGTAAAAAGGGACAAAAGGTAATATGGAAACAGAGGAACAGTGCAAAGATGAGGATACAGATATAAGCATGGAGAAATTCATGGAGAAACAGGCATTCCGTGAAGATTGTAATTCTGTGGTCTTTGCCAAAGGGGGCTGCAGGGAGGGATTTGAGGGATTTGCAAGAATGTTTGTGGATATCTGGGAAATAGTGACAGTGGCTGTGTGCAAGAGGTCTATGTTTACTGAGAAGTAAGTCTCACAGGATTAATCAACTGATATCCAGGCACCTACACCAACTCACGGAACAGAAAGAAGGCTTACTTTTGAATGCCTCGGAGTCACTTAGGCTGAGCTCACACATCACACCAAGCCATAAGGAGATTTTTTTTTTTTTGATTTAGCATAATCAGGCTCTGTGGTTGATTATGGCTTAACTTGCTATGTGAAGACAGCCAGTTATTTTGACCAAACCACAATTAAGCAATTCACAATTCTAGGTGAAGTCGTAATTTCACTTGAAATAAGGCAAACGGGTTTTGTTATACTATGAATGTTACTATGGTATGGCAGGAATCTGCTCCTGGGAAAGGTGCAGGTATCTGCCAACTTCTTTTGAAGTTAAGATCTGGATATAAGGCTGGTGCCATTTCTTCTCCTTTGAGATAGGATTCTCTCAGTCTTTGCACTGTTCAGGTCACTGATATGAGAATATTTACTAGCAATTAACAGTTTTCCCTCCTATTTGTTGCAAAAAGTCACAAAGGTAAACAATGACAAAAAGAATAAGAAAAGGATAAAAACAACAACAGCAACAACAACAACAATAATAATAATATACTAGACTTGTATGCCGCCCCTCTCCGAAGACTCGGAGCGGCATATAAAATAACTCTTTCAAATCAATATTATGTTAGACATATAGATTATTCACTACAAAACTCTGCACAATAGGACAGGCTTAGGATCCAGATGGATCTTGACAGACTTGAACATTGGGCCCCAACAAATAACATGAAATTCAATGCAGAGAAAAGGAAAATCCTATACCTAGATAAGAAAAACCAGAGACATACATATAAACTGGGTGAAACCACATTCAATAGCAGCGACTGCGAGAGGTATCTTGGAGTCTTGGTGGACAACCAACTAAATATGAGCCAACAACGTGCAGCGGCAACCAAAAAAGGCAATAGAATCCTAAATTGCATTAACAGAGGGATACAAACTAGGACTAGGGAAGTACTAGTACCGCTCTATAAAGCCTTAGTTAGACCACACCTAGAGTACTGCAATCACTTTGGTCATTACAGTACAAAAAAGATATTGAGCCGGGGTGGCGCAGCATATAGAGTGCTGTACTGCAGGCCACTGAAGTTGATTGTAGATCTGTAGGTCAGTGGTTGAAATCTCATCACCGGCTCAAGGTTGACTCAGCCTTCCATCCTTCTGAGGTGGGTAAAATGAGGACCCAGATTGTGGGGGCAATAGCCTAGCTCTGTTAAAAAGTGCTATTGCTAACATGTTGTAAGCCGCCCTGAGTCTAAGGAGAAGGACGGCATAAAATAAAATAAATAAATAAATGAATGAATAAATGAATAAATAAATAAACAAATAAACAAACAAACAAACAAACCAAAACAAAACAAAACAAATTGAAACTCTAGATAAAGTGCAGAAGAGAGCAACCAGGAAGCTAAGGGGACTAGAAACTAAAACATATGAAGAGAGGTTGCAGGAACTTAGCATGGCTAGTCTAGCAAAGAGAAGGACCAGGGAGATGTGATAGCAGTGTTCCAATATTTGAGGGGCTGCTACAGAGAGGAGGAGGTCAGGCTGTTTTCTATGGCACCAGAAAGCCAGACAAGAAATAATGGATGGAAGCTGACCAAAGAGAGATTCAACCTGGAAATAAGGAGGAACTTTCTGACGGTGAGAGCGATCAACCAGTGGAACAGCTTGCCTGTGGAGGTTGTGAGAGCTCTAACATTTGAGACTTGCCATTTGGCCTAAATAGTGAAGGGACTCCTGCCTGAGTGGGGGGTTGGACTAGATGACCTACAAGGTCCCTTCCAACTCGAATGAATGAATGAATGAATGAATGAATGAATGAATGAATGAATGAATGAATGACATGAATGACGTGAATTTAAGAAGGAAAGAAGTAGAAAACCAGAAAATATAATTTTTTATCTGAAGCATAAAAATAGCCCCAATAGGTTCAACATTTGGTCTTCGAACCAATATACAAATTTATTGTATCTAATAGTGTAAATACAACAGTGTCCAACCCTTCTGGCTCCATGGACCTGCAGTGGTGGTGGCAGCAAGTGGGGGGAGGGAATGGTTTCGCACACATGCTCTCTGCTTGTGCAAATGGAGCTTCACACGCATGTCTGCTGCTTGAGCCACCCAGTTCAAAAGGGCCGTGGATCAGTACTGGGTCATGGACCAGGAGTTGGGGATCCCCAGTGTAGTATATATCTGAATGTCCAACGAGCACATTAACCCATATATTGAAAGTGACATCAATGGTCATCTAAAACTGAGCTGTTATGGTAGTGCAGCTGCAATGTTATTGTTGCATTTATAGTCAAGGTTTCCTCAAGAGAATCTAAATAATATATAGAATAGAATAGAATTTTTATTGGCCAAGTGTGATTGGACACACAAGGAATTTGTCTTGGTGCATATGCTCTCAGTGTACATAAAATAAAATATACATTTGTCAAGAATCCTGTGGTACAACACTTAATGATTGTCATAGGGGTCAAATAAGCAATGAATAAGCAATATTAATAAAAATCTTAGGATATAAGCAACAAGTTACAGTCATACAGTCAACATGGGAGGAAATGGGTGATAGGAATGATGAGAAAAACTAGTAGAATAGAATAGAATATGGACTTCTCCTCTCCACGTATGTTTCAACCTGCAATTTTTTTCCTCCCACTGCTGACAAGGCATATTTCCAGCTGAGGCAATCAATGGCTGGCTTGTCACAAACATCATGTGTTCTCACAAAATCCTGATCACATGATCTTGGATGATAAACACGAGTCAGTTGCCAGGCGTCTGAATTTTGATCATGTGACCATGAAGGATGCTGCAATGGTTGTGTGAAAAATGGTCACTAAATTTCCTGGTCACTAAATGAACTGTTGTAAATTTAAAGGGCCACTTCAGTTAAAAGAAAAACAAAACCAGTAACATCAGAATATATTAAAATAATATTTATCATATTAACCCTGGATATTTTGAATCATGTTTATGCATAATACTAAGCCATATTCACTTATCATGTGAATACTAAGAAATATTCACTTATCATATGAAGTTAAAAAGCCAAGGACAGCTACATGACAACTTATGAAGACCATTATGTGAAGTTAAGAAACAGATTAATCCTGCTCCCCAAAAGCAGTAATGAAAATGGGTTTGCACACAAGCAGCTGGAGCTCCAAAAATAAGAGTGAAATAGGCTCACACTTTTTGCCTTCAAAATAGCAAAAGGTGTTAGATATAGTTATAGACCAAAATTGTGCATGTCTCTAAGGGGAAGATTTCTTTTTGGGTGTTCTAATTCTCTGAGTGGCTGAGACCGTCTTGCGTTTTGAAGGCAATCTACTGGTCTTTTTTAGACAAGAAAAATCTCTGATATATAACCTCACTCAACGGAAAATAACTTAACCTAAGTTGTTGTTTCTCCCAATTGCAAAAGAAGTCTTATTTCTTCTATTTACCATATCTTTCGGAGTATAAGACACACTGGAGTATAAGAGGCTTCTCCCTGCCTTTTCTGCCCTTTCCTCCCAGGAGATTCCTAGAGAGGCCCCACAGAGGCTTCTCCCTGCCTTTTCTGCCCTTTTCTCCCAGGAGATTCCTAGAGAGGCCCCACAGAGGCTTCTCCCTGCCTTTTCTGCCCTTTCCTCCCAGGAGATTCCTAGAGAGGCCCCACAGAGGCTTCTCCCTGCCTTTTCCGGTTACAGTTTCGGAGGCTCGGGTTTGCAAGTAGAAAATGGTTCTTGAGAAGAGGCAAAAAAATCTTGAACACCTGGTTCTTATCTAGAAAAATTTGTAAGTAGGTAGAGGTATCATTGTATTACAAGACTATAAATTCCATAAGTGTAGTACATAACAGGAGTTGTGGCCAAGCATAGAGAGGTAGTCCTTGATTTACAAGGACAATTGAGTCCAAAATTTATGTTGCTAGGTGAAAAATTTGTTAGGTGAGGTTTGTTCCTTGCCGCATGTTAGTAGCATGTACATAACTGGTTGAGTTTGGCAATATATAAAACAAACCAACAATATATGCTTAAAATGTATTGAAACACTATTGTTTTAAGAGTTAGTGTCGCACATTACCATAAGAGGGAGCCAGAAGTGTGATTCTCTCTCTCTGTTATTTCTATTATGTTCTCTGTGACCCCTGTAGAAGAAACTGTGCATTAAATACTGGTTTATGTATTTGTAGGCTGAGCAAGTAAGACTTATAGTATTGTATATGTATTGACTGATTTAACGGTGTATGACTAGGTCTGTTCTTGACTAAGATATTTGCCAAAGTAAATAATATTTTATACACTTATCTTGCTTGTATTATTGAACCATTACTTGTATTTCTGAGCTATCAGCTGGATATCTGCTAAAACTCCACATTTCCTGACTATATGTATCTCTGAAAACTTAGTGATCACTCTGCACACTCCTTAAAAAACATTTGTTAAGTGAATCACTCTGGTTGCTAAGTTAGAAACATTGTTGCTAAGTGAATCTGGCTTTCCCCTTGACTTGTCAGGGGGTCACAAAAGGTGATCACATGACTCCGGGAAACTCCGTCATAAATATGAGTCAGTTGCCAAGTATCCAAATCACATGACTATGGGGGATGCTGCAAGTCATAAATGTGAAAAATGGTCATAAGTCACTTTTTTCCAGTGCCGTTTTAATTTTGAATGGTTCCTAAATGAACTATTCTAAGTTGAGAACTACCTGTACATGGCAATGGGGGGGGGGGGGGTGTCATCAATTTTGGAAAAGATATAATTGAAAAATATTAACATACTCCGCAAAGCAAAGCAGAAATATTTGCCTGACTCCTCTCTGTCCAGATTTACTACATATGTAGAAGCACAAAAACAATGAACAGATTTTATGAGCAATGCTTGTTTAAAAAAATTGGACACAGTCACACACATGTACAATATCACGGGTGGGTTCTAACCTACCTCGCTGCTGCTTTGCTTCTTCCTGCACCGCATGGCCTTGTGGGTGCACATGTCCTTTGCGCACGAGCGCATACGCAGTTCCCAAAAATCCAGAGGGGGGAGAGCCAAAAACAAGATGGCGACTGCATGCACAGCGCTGGAAACCCGGCTTCTACACATGCTCAGAAGAAAGAAAAAAAAAATTAAAAATATATTTTTTTAAAAAGAAAGAAAACAAGATGGCAACCATATTCACAGTGCCGGAAACTCAGCTTCTGCACATGCTGACTGAGAAGAAATAAAAATAATAATTTAAAAAACGATGGTGGCACCCATGACCCAGCATCAACTGAACTGGTTTCATGACGTCATCACCAGCGGGTGAACTGGTCCAAACTGGGAGGAACCCAACTCTGGTACATATGAGTATATTTCTATGTGTATTAAATGTTTTATGCAGAAGGCTGGAATCATGACTCTCTTTCAGTTGTTAGTTTTTAATTGTTTCAGAGATATTATTGTTATACTCTCATTGAGTGATTCAGCATGTGACAGGGTGTTTGATGCCTCCTCCAGAAGATTTTCTACATTCCCTTAGTACATAAAATGATATCACACACAAAAAACCCCCAGAATACAACCTGCATTCAGGACACCCTATGGTCTACATTTCCCAAAGCAGCGTGCCACTATTTTGGAATTTGTCTTTAATGTTCCAATTAAAAGGCTTGGAATAGATTTCCTAACACAAGGACAGGGGAACTCGGAATTAAGAGATCAGACAAACAGGAGCTTTCTCGTTGTCAGATGTTACACTTGAACAAGTAACTACTAGGAAACCACCTCAGCCTGGATGGTTTAAGGCTTCCTTCCTCTAGAAATGGCTTTGTCAACAAACCAAATAGAGGATGCGCTTCTTTCAGCCTTTTGGGCTTGAACATATGTCGGCTTTGAATTACACCCCCACCCCACTTTCCCACTCACTTTGTGTAGACAACCCATTTTAAAAGAACAGATTTTTGCACTTCTCCACCTAATTCTTCCACAACAAATGTTTCACTTATCCTTCTTCCCCCCACCTCCAACTTTCGCCGCGTGTAGGATGATGCGGTCTTGTTAAAGTTATGCCATTAGAAGCTACTAATATCAATCACACTATTCCTTTGCTGCACCAGAGAAATAAAACAAAGCAAGAACAAAATGTTCAAAAATATTCTAGACTTTAAAAAAAAAATGAATTAGAAGAGCAGAACTATTAGCTTCTCAGAAAGCCTTTCTCAGCTTTGCATCTTCTGAGTCTCTGAGAAGACAACAGTTCTGATTTTCTAATAATTAAATTATCTACAATCACAGAGCAGTAATAGCTGAATGCACACATCATACTCAGTAATGGGTTCCTTACCGGTACGGACCACACTCCAGTCGGACGTCTTCGTGACGTCAAAGCTCCACCCATGGAATTCCCTATTGGGATTCCCCACCTCCTTTCTAGCCTCCAGATCGGCTGAAAACGCCGCCACCGATCGCAAAAACGGCACTCTGCCGAGCGCCGCCGCCCAACTGTAACCTTCTGAAACAGCCGGGCACTTCTCGGTGGCCTCCGGAACCCAAACCCGAACGTCTGGGTTCGGCGTTCAAGAGAACGCTGAGAAGCCCCCCGGCTGTTTCAGAAGGTGACAGCCGGGCGGTGGCGCTTCTCGGCGGCCTCCCGAACCCGAAAAGTTCAGGTTCAGGTGAACGCCGAGAAGCCCCCGGCTGTTTTAAAAGATGACAGCTGGGCGGCGGCGCCCAGCAGAGCGCCATTTTGCGTTTTTTTTTCCTGTTTACACGGATTAATCACTTTTACATTGTTTCCTATGGGAAACAATGTTTCATCTTACGATCATTTCGCCTTACGAACCTACTTCCGGAACCAATTAGGTTCGTAAGACGAGGTATTACTGTATGTGGCAACTTTGAACCATTGTTAATCAAATGATCATAAGGTGAGACTATCTGTACTGCCCCCTACTGATAGGCAAAAAAACCCTGCTAGATTTTTTTAAAGTGCTTCTGTGAAAAGGAAAGAAGGAAACCATATACCGGAATATTGTCTTTCCAAATAAGCAATGTCTGCCAAGCACAGAAATGGAATAAGAAATACTACGTCAAAGAAATGAGAAACATGAGATTGAAAATAATGAAAAGGAAATGTATGTATATCTAAGACGTTCAACATGTTTCTCCATCTGTTTCTTTTTTTAAAAAGAAAGAAAATAATTTCTGAAAATAGTTATTAACTAAACTAGTTCACTTCATTTCAAACTTTATACATCACAATCTGTACAAAGCGTGGTACTATGGTAGTTGGTAAATTCACAATACATGCAAGAACTAAATTATGCTTTTCAAACCACATGGCTAATTTCACAAAATCCAGATTATGATTTTGAGTTATATACAAACATGGTCAAGTCACAAACATGACTTGATTCTAAAGGTAGAAGTGCCAACAATGTGATTGGCTTAGAGAAAGAAAAGATTGCAACTGTGAGAAAACAGAGCTTCAGCCACTCTTTGGATGACAAACCTCATGGAAGACCAAATAGTCATGGGATTGAGTTTCTAATGAGGCTTAGTATCAATTTGTACGTGTGCTGCTCATTGTGCCTCCATGTTTATATAAATTTGAATGGCATGAATAGTCCCACTAAGCTCCAATGGAATCATATACTTACAGACATGTTTTTATTTAACATTATTATTATTATTATTATTATTATTATTATTATTTATTAGATTTGTATGCTGCCCCTCTCCGTAGACTCAGGGTGGCTCACAACATATCATCTCTAAATGTAGAAGCCATCAAACAAAACGTTTAAAAAGACAGCCATAATAAAAACATATGCACGGCAAAACAAATAGAAAGCAGAATTAAAATAGCTATCATTAAGTAGAGAAATATTCCAAAATTCTCAAGCAACTCTGCTTGGCACCTAACAGCCAATTAAGTCACAATCAAATGAAATCCCTAGGAAAGAAATGTGAGGCACATGGGCCATCAGGGCATTTATAGAACCATCAATGCAGGAGGGCCAAGAGACAACTGCAGGGACTTCTGTGAATGTCCAGACTACAGCCAAGCAAAATGAACTGAATCCACATATTGCACAAAGTAAGTTAATTATAATCAACTGGCTAGGTTGGGTTCATGCAGTACAAATCATAACCATGATTTAATAAACAAAGGCTGTGTCCCTGAGCCAATGGTGAATAAAACAAACCACATTATAGCTTAGAAAGAAGGCATTTACGAAGCTACCACATGAACATGTTTTCAGTCGACAATGTTAGTGAGAAATAAATGGAGAAAAAAGCTTCTCCACAGATGTCCTCTTGAGTAGCATTAAATACAATAACTTAAGGTAAACTCTTTCTGTTTGAAAAAGTCCAGATGACCTTACAGATATTTTCATATACATTTCTTAGCAAAAGTATGAATGGCATCTGGAAAACTTATTTTTTAAACTTCCCAATTCAGCATGCAGCTGTAGGATTTATCCAATAGTTCCCATCTAACTGCTTTACCTGATCAACTATGGGCTGCTGTCCAATTGGGCCAATTCTTTTCAACAATATATAATTTGAAGAGGTACAAATAGGTTTAATCTTTTGCTTAAAAAGCTGGAAGTCAAACATTATGTACAGCAACAGAGCGACTAAGGTATATTTTATCCACTAACTGAATACAGTTTGCTTCCTGTAAGAATAAATTATACTAAGTTCTTGAGGGTGAACTTTGAGCTGCGATATAATTTCAAAGAAGCCCAAAGAGTGGGGTTTCTGCCAACTTTCCCCACAACTCTTACAACCATCAGCACTGGGCAGTCGCCTCTCATTACCCCAAAAAGAGGAAGGGAGCATGCATACGTTTACCAGCATGCCTTCCGTTCCCTGTACTAATGTTTCTTTCTTACTGGTATCATGTATATAAACATTGTTATATCTTTGTACGCCACCAATACATTCTTGACAAAACATAAATAAATAAATGAGATGTTTATGGACACGAACAAACACAACAGCACGATTCCATGCTCTTGGCTTTATTGAAGTATTGACATCGCCTGTATAAAAAACAAAAAGGAATTACATTGCAACACCAAATAAAGACAAATCACAAAAAGTAATGAAGATAGCACCATTTATCATCACAAAAAGATGGAACAAGAGTATGCATGCCCTACACCAGTGATGGCGAACCTCTGGCACGGGTGCCACGTGGAGTCACATCTGCTAGCACGCGAGCCGTTGCCCTAGCTCAACTCCAATGTGCATATATGTGCCGGCCAGCTGATTTTTGGCTCACAGAGATATTCTGGGAAGGCATTTTTGGCTTCCAGAGAGCCTCAGGGGGCAAGGGAGAGGGCGTTTTTATCTTCCCCCAGCTCCAGGGAAGCCTTTGGAGCCTGGGGAGGGCAGAACACGAGCCTATTGGGCCCACTAGAAGTAGGGAAACAGGCTGTTTCCAGCCTCCAGAGGGTCTCTGGGGGTCGGGGGAAGCTGTTTTCGGTTACCCCAGGCATTGACTTATGGCTGTGGGCACTCGCATATGCACGATAGCCATCACTGCCCTACACATTCTCTTCTGGATGTGCTGCTGTAATGATTGGGGGGGGATAACAGTAATTGAAACTGATAAAACTTGGAGAGGGTGTTGAAAATGAAAGGGACCTCTATACTGTTTCAAAGTCTCCATAATCAGGAAACTGGACACCCCTCTTCCCTCCCAACTAGCTTTTTTTTTCTGGTGCAGCATCTGAGCAAGGTGCATATATGTGGCTTGGTTCAGCTATAGGCGGCGGGGAACCAAAGGGCCCATTCAGTAAGTGAGGTGGATTCCTGCTGCAGGCACCTGAGCCTGCACGTTTCCCTGCGAGGCTTTTGTCCCTCAGAGGCCCTCCATCCCACGTGATCCGCGCAGCCCGGCATGAGGTGATGTGTGCATCCTTCTCTCCCCTCCGATCCGCGGCCTGGAGTTAAGAAGAATGCTCTGTCATCTCGCGGGCTTCGCCTGCACACACGCAACAGGAGGAGGAGGAGGACGCCGATTCCTGGCCAGTTCGTCTTATTCCTCAAACCGGAGAGGAGCCGCTGCTACGGGACAAGCAAGCGGGGCTCTGCGGCGGCACCGTTCCCGTCTCCCATTTCGCCGCCCCCACCCTCCCGCCTACGAACTGCTTCTCCCGCTTCGTTTGCTGCCTTTTGACCTCCCGACAACTTAGAGCCGCTCCCGGCTCGCCTTATAATAAAGCGCCTCAGAATAAAAGCCCGCTAAGCTAATTACAAGCCGCGGGACGAGCCCAAAGCCGAATCCGAGTCGCGCGTTCGCTTCTCCCGAGCAGCGCGAGGCCAAAAGCTTCCCTCGCCCTGATATTGCCTTTCCCACCAGATCCCGCTCGGGATAAATTGTACTCGATTGTTTATTGTTTTGTAGTGGGCGGGGGAGGGATGAGCTCGGCCCGACCAATCCCCGGCGCCGCGTTGGTAAGATCGACGGCAAAGCTTTCCCGAGCTCGGGCGAAAAGGAGGGCGGGGTCCGCGGGTCACGCGCTCGGTGGGAGAATGACATCATCGCTTAGCGCGCGGCAACCGAGCTTGGTTAAGCCGAGGCGGAGCCTGCGGTGGCGGGAGGAAGGACCTCGGGGTTGGGAGGGGGGAAGAGGAGGAGGAGACTCGGAGGCGCGCGAGGCGGGACTTTGAGCCGAATGGGGGTTGGCTCACGAGGCGCGCGGTCAGTCGCTTTCCCGCGCTGTCCCTCTCGCGCGCGCCCGCGTGGGGTAGAAACTTTCGGGGGGGGGGGCTGGAGGGGATTCACTTAGCAAAGTTCCCCCAGCAAAGCCTCGGAGGGGGCGGGGTGAGCGCGAGAAGCGCGTGTCTCCCCCTTCTGCCTCCCTCCCAAGACCCGTGTCTGAGGACCTTCCCGCCCAATTCGGTGTCCTTGATAAGCCTGTGAGAATTGGGCTCTCGGAGACTGTCCAGGCGGGCATCTCTTCCTCTTCTTCTGTCTCCGCCTGGGAACCACCAGCGGAAGAAAGTTAGAGGCTTAGTAACAAGGGGGGGAGACGCCAGATTGGCCCTTCAAATTAAGTCTTCCGCCAATGATCGCTTCCCCAGCCCTTCGGTTGCCTGACCCAAGCGCGAAGGAGTTTTCACGGATGGTATTATTGGGTTGGGGGCTTTTTGGTTCTTCTTTTCGTTTTTTGCGAGGGTTTTTTTTTTCTGTCAGGATCCTGGGGGCGTCTGTGTTTCCTTGGCCTTTGCCGAAGCTTTAACTTCGCTGCTTCAAAGCGCCCAAGGCAAAACGGAGCGCCTTTCTGGTTGCTGCGTGAAATATACTTGGGATTATGTGAGGCGTTGATGGTTAAACGATCGTTGCCGTCATCGGACATTCATCAAAGATGATTTATATCCCTATTTTAAGTGGGAGCAAACAGAGGCCCGAACTGGTTTGGTCACTTGTGCAAGGTCACATAAGTGGGTATTGCGTACAGTATGTGTTTCCTCGGCTGGGAGACTGGCTGCCACCTGGTCCTTCACACCCACCCACCCTCTGTCCCTGTGAAAGAAGGACAGTCACATCCATAATAAACTCAACAGTTCCAAAAAGGCTCCACACCCATTTGCACCACTCAGGTGACCCTGACCACACAGATAAACATTCAAGAGGCCTTAATAACTTGCTAAATTATTTCTTAGTTCTCTTGTGGTGACCCCCAACCATAGGTTTAGTGCCAATTCTCCCAACCGAGCTTTAAGCTGATTGGCAGGATGGTCAGAGGATCATCCCCACTGTAAAGGTCTGATTGGTCTGATTGTAAAAATATGCTCCAAGGCGCCAGAATAGAAGCTTTAGTTCCTAACATGGGAAAGCTGTCTTTTCCCATAGTCCTAGGCGACCCCTGTGAAATGGTCGTTCGACCCCCAAAGGGGTCCCGACCCCCAGGTTAAGAACCACTGTGCTAAAAGAATGCAAATGACCAGCTTGTCTGCAAGGAGTATAAATCCTTCCATTCCCCTCCAACAGGTCAGAGCTGAAGAGGCTTTTTGGATAAGAAGCGAAAATGTATTAAAAGAAAAACCAGAAAGTCCAGTTGCCTCTTGAAAAAGCACCTTTGGGAGAACCATGACCTGGATGACTGAGAGTCTCTGTAGACAGGTCAATTTCATACTAAAAGCTCTGGTTACAGACACTCTCCCATTTTCTACCATAAAGCGCTGTTAGAATAAGGTACTGTAGTTAGAATAATCAAAAGAGGAGGCTCACAGTGATTTTTAAAGGCCATTACTATAACCTCCCATAGCTCAGATGAATATAATGAGTACTACAAATACAACACCTAAAAGCTAAAGTATTTAAGCTCGTCCACAAGTCGCACTTCATAGCAAAATATATGTGGAATGAAATATTGGTAAAATGAATATTTTTTTCAGTAAATCTTAGAAGAAAGGCTAGCTGAATCATAAGCGTTCTCCATAGTGGGTGGAGATCTCAGTCAGTGTGGGTTGATCTTGTCTTGTCAACCAATGAGGACTGAGCCTGCTTTAGTGACGTTTTCTGCCTCCTCACCAAGGCCCACTTTTGCCTCAGTCCTGGCTACAGTTAGGACACGTGGTCACATCTCTATGGATTGCAGAAGTGAAATGTAATGTTTAACTACTCTTATTGCTGTGTTTTTATCTGAATGATTAAAATTAAATGTTGAAATCTTGAATTGGGAAAGGAAATCTCTGTAACCCAATTCCATCCCTCATCATCTAGACCAGCAATGTCAAACTGGTGACCCATGGGCCGAATGCGTCACCTGCAGGCCCACCCCAGCTCCACGAATGGGAAAAATGTTGGGAAACATCACGTGACAAGCAACGTGGCACAGCACGTTTGACATCTGTAATCTAGACTACATTGCATCTAATCATACCTGTAGCTGTAATCAATGAGCTACAATAAGAAACAATGTGTGTAAAGTTGTGACGGAAAAAAATTCCTTTCAAGTAATTGGCCAACAGCACTATTGTGACTAATTTTTAAAAATCATTACTTGGGAATTTTACTGGTGCAACTTTCTTGGAGATTGCAAACCTACTCAGCCTCTCCCAGCCATCTTCTAACTAAAGTCGTAATGCTTATCAGAAAAAACTGGGTCAGTCCAGGCTGTCAAATATTTGAGTGATTTAAAATAGGAAAACTTCTGAAGGGCAATTAGCCAACACTATTGGCCTCAGGACATGAGATGAAAGTACTGAACTAGGGTTTTCCTTCCTGTTTCCCTCCTTCATGCCATTCCTGCTTTTATTTCTATGTCACTTAATGATTGCCACATGTTATATTTAGCCATAGGGTGTTTAGTCCTCATTTACTGAATAAACTATATTTAGTTATTCAAGCAAATCACGTTATGACTTGGATGATTCAGGCTTCTGTAGGTACAATCCATCTCTTCTGGGCCTATCCCATCATTGCCTTAGTAGTACTCTTCACCCATTCTTGAATTGCCACAAAACAATGCCATTATAAAAATTGCTGTTCCTGTTGCCAATCCCTAGACTACCTTTTGTCTCCCTTTATTCGCCCCGAGTCTGAGGAGAGGGGCGGCATACAAATCTAATAAATATTCCCTACCCACTTGGGAGATACTGTATAGTTAAAATGGTTTGAAATAAAGACACCAAAAAGTAGCAGAACGGAAATAACTCCAGACAAGAAGGAGACAGACTCTGCCATCATTATTTAACTAGCTGAACCCCACAAAGTTGAAAAATGTAATTAAACACAATGGAGGAAGGATAGTATGTGAATGTAACAAAAATATGGAAATTAGAAGATAAGAAAAAAAAAGTTCAGTAGAATTTCACACAGTTTCTGGACAATAAAGTCAGGGAAAGTGGGATGGCTAGTTCATTAAAAAGTAAAAGGCTCACAAATGCCCATTTCAGAATACTGTTAGAATGTGCCATCTCTCCTACCCCACCTCAAAAGAAGGATGGATCTCGTGCTCCTGCTGGAGAGAAATTGATTTGAAAAATGGCATTTCAAAAATTCCCAGAAAGAAAGTGGTCACAGAATAGAAGGGAAAGGACTGTGGTGGAAATTGGCTAGTGGCCAGAAGCATATTCCCAAAAAGGACACTTGTCAAACATGCCCATAACAATTAAACTGATGTTACTTCAAAGGAAATGGGTTCCAGATGAAATTTTATACATATTGAAGCTTGGTGGAGTAATGTTGGCTTAGAAGGGGAAGTGCTATTTCTATATTGTTAGAGAAGACGTCAATGGACAGTGTAATTAATCAGGAAAACAGATTGATAAGGGCCTCATAGTTACATTGCAAAACCATCCCATATTTCAGTTTCCATCCCCTCTCTCAAAGAGTTGTAGATTGCCTCTTCCCCTCTTATGCAGAGATACAATAGCTGCCTTACTGAATGCACATTTCTTTGGTATTGGATAAAATTTGTCTAGTAATTGAATTGTGTTCGATTGCAAATACCCCTGCAGCAGTTTTATCTGAAGAGCATTGAGTGCTGCGATTTAAGATGTATATTTTTATTTTTTCTTATTTGGCACTCATCTAGGTTAATTGTTCATGGCATTGCTTTGCAGCACAGAACTGTGAACAGGTTTCCTTACCTATCTTGCTGATCCTTTATTATTCGTATATCTATGTCATATATCCTGTTATTGATCTGTTTGAAGTTCACTAATCTAGTCTTTTCAATCCTTTCTAGTGGAACAATCTTATTGAAGTAATTTTTTGGGGGGCGTGTGTGTTCAGAAGTTCTTTATAGCTCCCTCTTTGTTCCATTAGGGATATGTGCATGTGTGGTGTGCAAGAACAAATATTATATTTTGGTTCTTTGTTTTGGCTAATGTATAACAGTTCTTCAAGAAGGCATTAGAGGTGGCCCCTGGCTCCAAATTTATCCAGTTGGTTTAATGCTCCCATCACAGCAGTTGTGGGTTGCTGCTGGTTTGGACCAGTTCTATAGAACAAGTAGTGGAAATTTGGTGCCGCTCTCTGAATTAGCAACAATGACTGGTGGTCCACACTCCCGAACCGATCCTCCAGCCACTGAAAATTGTTAAAAAACCCTCTGCGCATGTGCAAAGACTTCTGGGAAGTGACGCATGCAAGCAAAACCTGTACTTACATCGCAATGCAAACCGTTGGGGAAGGTAAGTAGAACCCAACCCTGCATCACAGCAATGACATATGGTACTTTATTTCAGTGGAACAGACACCTTGTCCAAGACCTAAAATAAGATAGTTCTGTGTTGTATAGCTGGAAAATTCATAATCCCATCACCCAGCTGCCACTTCCTTTGGAATTGTTCCAATTTTTCCGCCAACTCTTTGGAAGATGCTGTGGGAGACAATGAACAAAACCAATATAAGATTATTGTAAAATAATATTTTTTCACAATTTTAAAAGGACTCGGATT
Source organism: Erythrolamprus reginae (assembly GCF_031021105.1). NCBI lineage: Eukaryota > Metazoa > Chordata > Lepidosauria > Squamata > Dipsadidae > Erythrolamprus > Erythrolamprus reginae. The sequence continues at coordinate 298,175,393 of NC_091950.1, forward strand.
ATTTATTTATTTATTAGATTTGTATGCCGCCCCTCTCCGTAGATCTAATTTTAAAAGATAAAGGGCGAAGAGAAAAGTATCAAATTCTACCTTCAACAGATGAAGAGATTGAAGAACACAGAGTAGTGTAGAATAGTGGAAAGCTCATGCAGGTCATTGTTTAGGTTTATAGTATATATCCAAGAGCTGAAAGCAGCGAAAATACTGTTTCCTCCTTAGTATAATAGCTCTGTGGGATAGGTTGGGTTGGGACAACGCTGCTGGACCAAAGGAAACTTCTATGGCCAAGGGTGGACCTGAACTGGGCCTCCCCTCTGCCAATACACATCTTAATCACTACACCAAACATCACTTCTCTCTGTTATTTGCATTAATTATTTGGACTGTGATGCAATCAGTGCTTATTCAAGATAGCTCCATTATTTGTTTCCTGTACACATGAAATTTAACCACCCTCTTAAACTCCCATTTTATGTCAATAAAGAAGATAGCTCTGAACACATTAATTTACAAGTAAATTACCAGCAGTTGGTGAGGATTTTGATTGAAGATGCATAACTATGGGATTTTTTTTAGTACATAATACTCTGAGAACGACAAGTCTAATGGGAACCATTTAAAATCTTAACAAGTTTTAAAAACTTAAATACAGTAATAGCTATACAACATGTCAATTAAAAGTTGGCATGTATATGCAA